>NC_044328.1:82697930-83004156 GCF_007399415.2 Gopherus evgoodei
TGAGCTGGAGGGAAAGGATCTAACCGCTGGAGGACATTGTTTTACCCAGTTCAATGTCTAGCCAGAAAACTACTCCATAATCCCTAGGGTGCAGGGAAAGGCAGTAATATCCTGACATCAGAGGGGGCCAGGTTCAGGAGAGCATCAGAGGCTGCACGTGGCAGGAGCAGCAGCACGAGAGCTGGCCAGTCAGCAGCTTAAAAGCTGGATCAAAAGCTAGGCAGGGAGTCGGCAGTGGCCTGCAGGAGTAAATAACACCGTGGTGTGCACTCAGGAGGACTGTAAGTGGTTCAGCACAGGGACTGTTTCCTACTCTGTGTTTGTACAACACCTAGCACAGTAGAGCCCCACCTTTGGTGGCCCTTAGTCGCTACTGTAACAAACACAATTTTTAATAATAGGTGGAGCAACTACACATGCACAGCAGCAGGATGGTGCAGAAGGGACCCCAGTGAGATTGTTTCCCTTCGTACACCTGTGTTGGGCTGCCCCTTGGGATTGGGCTAGAAATTTTTGGGTTAATCACTTAATGTCCTTGTGCCAAGGGTATTTGCTCATTTTAGTTTTTGGCAGCCCTAGTAAAGGGGTTTGCTCAAACTGTGTGTGGGAACTCACTCCTAGCCAGAGCCTCGTGCTTGGAATGGCAACAGAATTTGCCTCTCAGCTCATGGTACACAGAGCATACTGCTAGACTTCTCAGTTGGGTGGGTGCACCACAGTCCTCAAAGAAATACCCAGCTGTGGGGTCAGTTACAGCAACTGGGACCTCTCTTGCAAGGATCTCAGTGCACTTTACAAGGGTAAGTAAATATTAGTATCCCTATTTTACATATGTAGAAACTCAGACACAGGGAGGGAAGTGACTTGCTAAAGGCCACATGAGGAAGTCTGTGACATAGCTGGGAATAGAACCCAGCTCCAGGCTCCTCTCCCCCGTCTCCTGTTCTAAGCACCAGGCTGTACTTCTTCCCTATTCATAAGAGCTCTTCTTTTCAGCTAATATGCTGTTCTTTTATTCTCTTTGCTAATCGAGGAGGGCTGCTCTATTACCCATGTGTGCTTTTCTGAAAATTGGGCTAAATCTGCTCCTTGCTCTAATTAGAACTGAAAATGTCTCCGCGCTCTTGCCTGCAAACTAATTGTTCCAATTAATCCTCAAATAGGTCCTCAAAGAAAAAAAATGCTTGGAGGGGGTAGCGCTGGAGGTCATATTAGCTAGAAGCCAGTGTAAACATTGCTAAGCACATAAAATAGCTACTTTGCAACGGGAGGAGAGATGGGTGGCTCAGGAATTAACATGGTCACCGAGTCTAGCTAGGACTAGATCTCAGTGGCACCTGGAAGTTATTACCAAGGGATGGCTATGCCATTGTCTGTGCACTATGAGGCTATCCTGCAGCAGCCAGGAGTCCTCATCCCCAAAATCTCATTTTAACTGCTAACCTGGATGGGCATCTCAGCAAATATTGACTAGGGTGTGGAGAATGAACTAATCCCTTCTCTCTTTGAGGTGGTCTCTCCAGGTCAGCGTTAAGGCCTGTGGGTGGAGTGAAGCTTGCGCTGTGTTTTACCTTTCCTGGGGGTTAATTGAGGATTTCAGTCTCCAGTACAATCACCTGGCACCTTGCACCAGCATGATATCCACATGGAAAATGTTTAAAAAATCAGCCTGCCAATGCCCTGCTGACTTATGCTGTCACTCTGGAGACCCCAGGTTTGGTTTCCAATCCTGGGCCTTATTCCCAGGGAGAGCAGCCATCTGCAGCCTCCCTCTTTGCACATAGAAGCCACCAAATAGCATTCAGGTGGCAAAGACTTTTGCCAACTGCTAACAAAGGCAGGATTTCAAGTAGGAACCTAAAGGAAACCAATGCAGGTTTTATAACATCATGCTAGAACGCTGGCCCAGAAGAGACTTGCCATCCAGGACCTAAATCTCAAAGCATAGGAAAAGCAGCAAAGAATCCTGTGGCACCTTATAGACTAACAGACGTTTTGGAGCATGAGCTTTCGTGGGTGAATACCCACTTCCTCAAGTGGGTATTCACCCACGAAAGCTCATGCTCCAAAACGTCTGTTAGTCTATAAGGTGCCACAGGATTCTTTGCTGCTTTTACAGATCCAGACTAACAGGGCTACCCTCTGATACTTGAAAGCATAGGAAGTTCACACTCAACACATTTTATATCTATAGCCTGAACTTGGGCATCATGATCCAATGGAGAGAGCAGAGAACTGGAGTGCGAAGGCCTGGGTTGTGTTCCCAGGTCGGCCACTGACTTGATACATGACCTTGAGCAAATCAATTAACACCTCTCTACAACTCAATTTCCCATCTATAAAAAAATGGTGAGAATGACATTTACCTAGCTTTGTTGCTCTCTGTGATCTATGGGGGTATATACCAACCTAGCATTAACTATCTGGTTCTGCTGGTTCTCTTGGGGATAGAGACAATGATGTTTCCATTTTATGCATCTCCCAATGCTGCCAGAGGCATGCTCCTGTGGCCCATTAATACCCGCCATGTCGTCTCTCACTTTTGCAGTCTAGAACTAATCTGCCTCCAGTCTCATCTAATTGGAAATGTTTTTTTCCTCTATGTTGAGTGGATTTCCAAAGTTAAATCTTGAGTGATAGACAGTTCTGTCACAGCAGCATTAAGTGTTTAGAGAGCGATTGTTCTTGAAAGACTTTCATTTTTCAAACTTTTGCTTTTACAGAAAGCTGGAGAAATAAATGAGAACACTTAGTGCTAACCAACCCTTCAAGCTTCATACAGAGATCTACAAAAAGGAGAAACAACAGCCCAGAGCAATGCCTAATATATTTACAATTACAAGCATTTGCAGTTTTCCCCACATCCCTATAGGGCATTAGGGGCTTACCTTATACTAAGTTCTATTCATAACAGTCAGAATGCTCCTATGAGGAATCACTCCTAAAATGTCAGTATACTTTTTTTTAACCTGTTTAATAAAAAAGGAGACAGCTGCAATTAGTGATGAGTATTCCATATAAATGAGATTATTTTAAAAGCACCAGCAATATTATAAAATATTTTCAGTAAGTGAACAGCTGTCACATTGGCAACTTTTGTATGCTTTTATTCTTTTTTAAACATCACTTTTCATACTGGGTCACTTATTCTATATGAGTCAAAACCTGCAGTTGTCATTCAGTCACAATTCTCTACTGACGCTAGTGGAAACTTCGCCTGTTTAAAAGGTGAATAAAGACTGCCTTGTCTTTAGAATCTCATTGCAACCAGTGGCATAACACCCAGTTACACTAGGGCTGAATTTGACCCATGGACTCTTGGGCCCAATTCTGCCCTCACTATACATCTAGATCAACTTCATAAAGGGCAGACCACAGGCCTACTTTGGATATGCAATACACCTCACTGACTTGCCTTGGGAAATAGGCGTCTGCGCACCGCTGCTGCCTGCCAACCCATGCTGTAGCACGAGGACCCAAATGGTAACCTCGGTTGCAATGCCTATCTAGGATCATGAGCTCTCTGGCTGTTAAGAGATTAAATCCAAAACCCTGCTACCAGGACGCAGCAGGAATGCAGGAAGCAGCCTCTACTTCTCTCCTCCCATCTACTCAGCTTTGGCATATTTTCCTTCTCTTCCATTAGATGCCACCAACCCGGTGCTTCGCTATCACACCTCTGCATCTCCCTCCTCCCCAAAAGGAATACAGAACAAATAGCATTTTAACAAGGCTTTATTAATTATTATTATTATTATTTCCCCCCAGATCTCTCAGCGAGGCCCTTCAGGAGGAAAGCTTTTGTCACCAACAAATACGCAGCACAAAGCAACCCAGCCTTATCTTATTAATTACTCCAATGACTCCTCACATCCAATCATGCTGCCTGTTATTTATCAGTTAGAATATTGTACTGCAGTCTATGGGGGACACGCAAGCTGGGATTGTCTCTGTTTACAGAATTCCAGCTTTGGCAATGAGGAGAAAGGTGCTGGTGGGGCCAACAGTGGCCTCCAAGCTGGAGTAGTGGCCACTGCCCTTCCATGTACCTGTGTGCACTCTCTCGGTCCCTGGCTCCTCATGCTGCCCCCAACATTCTTGGAATACGGTGGCTTGCCCAATGAGCTGGAGAGCCAGAGGCTAAGCTAGCCCTGATCACAGGATAAGTCCCACCTGGGGAATCAGGAGTATAAAAGGAGCAGAATGTTACAGTGAAGGGGAGAAAAAATGCTCAGGGGACTGGGGTAGAGTCTGCAGAGACTGAGGAAAGCTCTCTGGGCAGGAAGGCCTGGGAGAGATTGCAAAGACCAGTGAGGAGGAAGAGAAACCTTGAGTCGTGTGGTCCTCTGAATGGATTTTGTCTGGCGTTTCTGAACTTTATTTACTGTATATTTTATATTAATAAATCCAGTTACCAAGCTGGGGTATATTTTGACCAAGAAAAAACCTGAAGTGAAGTTTATTTGAACAGTCCAGGAGGGGAAACTGGGGCAGGCTGCCTGCAGCATGACCCTAGGCCACGAGGGGATATAGGAGAGGCACCTGGCCCAGTTACAATTCCCTTATGTGCCAGCATATTCTAAGCTGTGGAGCCCAGCTCCCCACTGCAGAAAAGATACGAAGGCCTTCCCCCCCAGGCAGCAGCTCCACCCCTCATCATGCTAAAATGTTCTTTTGATAGCTGTTTCGCATCCAGCTTCCTCTGACGGCTCTGTGTTTTAAGAAGACAGCATCCAGGACCTCATAGCATGACACACTGCATGCCATTGCCTCTCCGAGAGGGCTGTTCCCAAATCCTGACTTGACTCTTCCTCACTCAGTATTTCTGCTTTAGTAATGGGATCATGCAGTGCCATACAAAGCTGCCTCACTTTCCTCTGAAGCACCAGATAATTGTCACGGTTGCAGGGGATGAGGAAGAAAGTCAGGCAATAGGGCGTGACTGGGATCAGTAAGGAGCTATGAGTTTTGCAAGAGGGAGAACAAGCTGCTCACTCCCTGCCGAGTTGTTCCATAGAGGAGATACACCCGAGTTGTGTATGTGCAAATACTTTGCTGTCCCCTCATACCCTTCCTGTGAGAATCCCAAAGCAGTTTACTCACAAAGATGAATTAAATTTCACATCCATGGTGAGACACAGGCAAGTATTGCTACCCCAACATTAGAGCATGAGGAAACTAAGGCATGGCGTGGTCAAGCGACTACCTGAGTCACAGAGCTGAGTCAGTGGCAGAGTTGAGACTAGGACATAGGAGACCTGATGCCCTGTCCTTGGCTCTACCCACTAACCCACTCTCCCTCTCTCGGCATATTTAAGCAGCACACTGCTATAGTTATACTATGTACAGTAAGCATTATTCAATTATTAACGAATGGCAGCTTCACAATGATATATTTTTTTAGCTTTCTCATTTCCAAAATTCCCAGGTACAGCACAGCCTGTATCTTGATTTCCAACTGCAGCACCTTCCTCACTCCAGAGTCAGCACCCCAAAATCCTGAGTTACTCATGATATTCCTGTTGTAGGTAAAACAGCAGCAACTCTGCTGTCTTCCAACACAGCCTAGAGCATCACAGTCTTTTTCACTGAGAGGAAGACTGTTGGCCAGGACATTGGGGTTATCGCCTGCTTTATTCTGGCCAAGCCATGAGAGCGCTATCGAGTTGGCTCTACCACGTTGCATGAGAGATATCATGTGATTCTGTTTTGTGTTTTAACATGTCATTAAATGATTCATAATTAGGACAAGACAAAACCTTTGATGCCCATTCGTGCTGTCCTATATTGGCAGTGGGACTGATCCTCTTCTCACTCAGACTGCTTTTAGGTGAGTAAATTTGACGGAGTTACTCCAATTCACCCTGCTGGGAGAGAGATCAGAATCAGGCCCAGCTTTCTAATATCTATTCTAATTTAATTTGTGTCGCTGTCTCCACCTGGGAATTGTGATCTAGACGTGCCCTCCTTTGGGCCTTGTTCTATTTCCAAATATAGGGCCTTCTTCCACTGTCTGATGGGAAGCCCGGCTGCTTCTAGTTTGCTCAGATGATGGCTCCATATTGTTAAGCTTAGATTCATGACACTGCTTTCCTCCTGACTCCCATCACTTTCAATTGCACTGTGTTTTATAGTTGTATTTCAGGTTTTTTGCACATAAATCAATATATAATAAAACTAAGCACTTTTACACTCATCAAAGCACTGTGCAAACATTAACTTTCCTCACGCCCTTGGGAGGTGAGTAAAGAAACATCTACACAGCCCACGGCAGGAGTCTCAGATCCCATGTCGAGAGACTGGAGCCCACTCCTGTGTCCCTAGGCTTCAGAGTCTCAGCCTGAGCCCAAACTTCAACACAGCTATTTTTAGCCTTGTAGCATGAGCCCCATGAGCCTGACTCTGTCAACCCACTTGCTGATGTAGATTAACCCTAAGGGAATAAGCATTATTATCCTCCTTACTTAGGCCCTGCTAGTGCACTTGACACTGGAGTAGCTACAAACACATTTTACAAACAGTGAAAATGAGGAACATGACCCAGAGAAGCCAGTGTGGTTTTGCTGCAGCTGGGAGGGTGTATGCAGATAATCTATGGCCCTCATGTTCTATGGGAATGTGTTCTGTTATTATCCTAGTGTGCAGGGGCTTTTGCATGCAGGTCAGGAGAAAGGACAGTATCAGTGGATCTGTGCAAACATGATACATTCACCCCACTAAGGGATCTGCCCTGAGGCTGCAGAAGCAGCTCCAAGGTTGAGTCCCTCCTCTCTTGTCTCCTATATAACTTTCCAGTGCATTGGGCTAAGGATTTAGCCCTGCGTGATTTGACCAAGGTCACACAGCAAGTAGGGGCAAAGCCAGGACCCTATGCCACCAGCACTCCCAGCTATCTCCGTGACACCACTGATTTCCTGAGGAAACTACAATGCATTGGTGACCTTCCAGAAAACACCATCCTAGCCACCATGGATGTAGAGGTTCTCTACACAAACATCCCATGCACAGATGGAATACAAGCGGTCAGGAACAGTATCCCTGATGATGCCACAGCACAACTGGCTGCTGAGCTCTGTGCCTTTATCCTCACACAGAACTATTTCAAATTTGATGACAATATATATCTCCAGATCAGTGGCACCGCTATGGGCACCCACATGGCCCCACAATATGCCAACATTTTTATGGCCGACCTGAAACAACGCTTCCTCAGCTCTCGTCCACTCACGCCCCTTCTCTACCTACGCTACATTGATGACATCTTCATCATCTGGACCCATGGGAAGGAGACTCCAGAAAAATTCCACCACGATTTCAACAGCTTCCACCCCACCATCAACCTTAGCCTGGACCAATCTACACGGGAGGTCCACTTCCTAGACACCACGGTGCAAATAAGTGGTGGTCACATTAACACCACTTTATACCGAAAACCTACTGACCGCTATGCCTACCTTCATGCCTCCAGCTTCCATCCCGGGCACATCACACGATCCATTGTCTATAGCCAAGCACTGAGGTACAACCGCATCTGCTCTAACCCCTCAGACAGAGACCAACACCTACAAAATCTCCACCAATCATTCTCAAAACTACAATACCTGCACGAGGAAATAAGGAAACAGATCAACAGAGCCAGACGTGTACCCAGAAGCCTCCTACTGCAAGACAAACCCAAGAAAGAAACCAACAGGACTCCACTGGCCATCACATACAGTCCCCAGCTAAAACCCCTCCAACGCATCATCAGGGATCTACAACCCACCCTGGACAATGATATCACACTTTCACAGGCCTTGGGTGGCAGGCCAGTCCTTGCCCACAGACAACCTGCCAACCTGAAACATATTCTCACCAGTAACTGCACACCGCACCATAGTAACTCTAGCTCAGGAACCAATCCATTCAACAAACCTCGATGCCAACTCTGCCCACATATCTACACCAGCGACATCATCACAGGACCTAACCAGATCAGCCACACCATCACCGGTTCATTCACCTGCACGTCCACCAATGTAATATACGCCATCGTATGCCAGCAATGCCCCTCTGCTATGTACATCGGCCAAACTGGACAGTCTCTACGGAAAAGGATAAATGGACACAAATCAGATATTAGGAATGGCAGTATACAAAAACCTGTAGGAGAACACTTCAACCTCCCTGGCCACAATATAGCAGACCTTAAGGTGGCCATCCTGCAGCAAAAAAACTTCAGACTTCAAAGAGACTTCAGACTTCAAAGAGAAACTGCTGAGCTTCAGTTCATCTGCAAATTTGACACCATCAGCTGAGGATTAAAAAAGACTGTGAATGGCTTGCCAACTACAGAACCAGTTTCTCCTCCCTTGGTTTTCACATCTCAGCTGCTAGAACAGGGCCTCATCCTCCCTGATTGAACTAACCTCGTTATCTCTAGCTTGCTTGCATATATATACACCTGCCCCTGGAAATTTCCATTATATGCATCTGACAAAGTGGGTATTCACCCACGAAAGCTCATGCTCCAAAATGTCTGTTAGTCTATAAGGTGCCACAGGATTCTTTGCTGCTTTTACAGATCCAGACGAACACGGCTACCCCTCTGATATAAAGCCAGGATTAGAACTCAGGAGTTCATGGCTCTCAGCCAAAGCACAATCTATCAGAGCGCAGCTGCCTCTGTGCATTATAATAATGATAATCTGAGTTGTAATCTGGATTTGCAGCTTTGGAGCTGATATATATACTTAAAAACAGAAAATGGCTAAAAGGATAGACCTGTGAAATGAAGCATTTCTCTGTGCCAAAATGAACCAAAGCATTCACATGCAACATCACAGCAAAGCCTCTTCCAACCAGAAAACACCTGGGAAAGTTTAAAGTACAAACCAGTAGGGGGAAAAGGAAGTAAAATGTCATATGATGCAAACATGTTAAAGTCAGCGATCTGTTAAATACACACAGTGTCCCTTCACCCATCCCAGGCACGTTTCAGACACTAATGCAGTGTTTGCAAAGGGATTTCTGTTAGGATGAAAATTATACCAGTGCAGAAGTCCAGCACAAGTTTCATACCCACTTCAGCCTTCAAAACAGGTGAGCTCCAGCAGCTATTTAAGTGGCCACACATCCAGCAGGATGCTGTGTAATGCCACACTTCCTGCTGACTTCCATGCATAGAGCTAACCACAAGTAGCAGAGATTGAGACAGAGAATAGAGCTAGTCCATATTACAGTAGCATCAGTACTGTGTTTACTATGCAAGTTATTTCTTGCTCTGTATTGCCAACCCCAGCAGGTCAAAAACCCGTGAGTCAGGATCCCAAAATCATGAGATTGGCTTTCAAATCATGAGATTTAAAAAAAAATCTAGAGACATGATCTGGGGATCTTTTCTTGTGCCTTCTGGGTTTTGAGCCTTTAGGTTGCACTTGGAACGCATTTTCAAGCCTTTCTCTGCAATTGTGAGGGCTAGAAATTTACTTTTAAAAATATGAAAGCTGAGATCCTCATGTATTCACCTGACTCCAGGGTGTGAGGCTTTAAAAAAACCCACCAAAATCACCAAAAGCCATGAGTGTTGGTAACCCTGCTTGTTGTTCGTTAAATACATTATTCTAACACCTGCCTCGGTTGCCAAGGAAATACCACAGATGTAAGTCAGAAATTTTCACTCTCTGTAGTTACACCAGGCAGAGACACTGTCCCTCTTCCCTGATTAAATATTATGAAGGGCTCTCAATCTAGGGTGACCAGATAGAAAGTGTGAAAAATCGGGACAGGGGGTGGGAGGCAATAGGCACCTATATAAGAAAAAGCCCCAAATATTGGGACTGTTCCTATAAGATCGGGACAGCTGGTTACCCTATCTCAATCTGGGGGTCAAACTGTCAGGTGCTTGGGGAACAGGTATCAGAGCGTATGACCCTCACCTTCTCACACTACTGAAAGGGAAAGCGGGGTCTCAGCCTGATGGGAAAGGGGTGTTGGTATGGAAAAGGCTTGAGAATCTCTGATCTAGATATCTGTCTTCTTGTGACTGTATTTTCAAGGAGTGAATATTCACCATTTGCAATAACTGAAGACTTTTTTGTTGTTGATTGGAGTATTAAACAAGATGACTATCCACATAGCAGAGGGAAATGCAGAAGAAATTCATAACAATGAAGAAGAAAATGAATTTAAGATTGAATCCCCAGGACAATAACCCAAACACCATCCTCAAAAAAACAGCAAAGAACTGCACATTCATTAAAAGTAACTATTTCACCCTTTGTACTGGAAAATGTTGTGCTGATTCACATACTGTAGAAATAGTGTCAGAAGAATGTTTTATTTTATTGGTCATTTGGGAAATTTAAGAGATATTAAGAGACAGTGGGTCCAAGTTATCTATGGGGCTTTACTGATGAATTCCGATTTGCAAATATTTTTAACATTTTATTTTAATCTAAAACCCTGATCGCCATTAATAATAATAATGATAATTAATTCTATAGTGCTTTTCAGCTGTAGGTCTCAAAGTACTTTACAAAAGGACATCAGTATCATTACCCCCATTTTACAGTTGGAGAAACTCTGGCTTTCTGGGTCCTAGTTCAGTATACTGTCTGCTAGGCAACATTGCCTTCCCTTTTATGGTGTTTATGAGGTAATGGTGCCCAGCTTTCCCCTGTCAATACATCCATATGTACGTGTACTCTTTCATATATTCAGTGACAAAAACAATTTTGCACTCATCTCCAAGATCAAAACATTGAACACTTTGTGAAACTACACAGAAGCAAGTGGCTGACTGTTTGTTTGCTTTTTCTTCCTTTGGAAATTTGAACTTTTTTTGGGCAATTGTGCAGCCCAACACCATATCCGCTGGGCATACTGACTCCCCCATGCTACCAGAGGGGGCATCCTCCTGACCCTGAGAGGTTAGAAGGCTACACCTAGACAAGCTCAATGGAGGACTGGACATGGAGTCAGTCGTCTGCTGCCAGTAGGGTTGCCAACTTTGGTTGGACACATTCCTGGAGGTTTCATTACATGATACAATCTTTAATTAAAAGTTTAATCTTTAATTCCTGTAGACTCCAGGACAATCCTGGAGGTTGGCAACTCTAGCTGCCAGGGCAGTAGCATCGACCAGGGACAGTGGTCAGCTCTTAAACCTTAATGGTTAGTTGGAAACACCCTTGGCCCAACAGGTTGGCTGCTGCCTAGAAGCCTCTGCAGTAAGGTCGGGGATGGAGAGTGGAAAATCCCCAGCAGCAGAACAAAGGAACCAGGCATTGTTGGTGGGATGTATCTATTAGAAGGTCTCTCAGCAGAGACACACAGGGCTCTGGGACAGGAGAGAGGTACATGCTTTTGCAGCAGGGAGGTCTGGTTAACTGCAGACCAGCAGGAAGAAGGAAACAAGCTGTGTGTGTCTGCCCTACTCGTTCTGTTTCTGAAGAAAAGCCATGAGCTGCAGGGAAAGGATCCTGAGCAGCACGGAAGACTGTGCCTAAGGCCAAAGAATGTTTAGAGTGGTGAGGTAACCACAGCAGGTGATTTGTGATTTTCTCTAGATCTGTGAATCTGTTTCACAGGGGTTCTCAGGACAAATTATTTGGTGGCCTCAGCGTGCAGCCACCAACTCTTGCTGATGGCCACTCTCAAACTTTTTCCTAAAATACTTTTATTAGTGTAGCACCCTCTCTCCACCCGATTACCTTCTTTCATGCCAATCTGCTTACAGGTGTTGATGGACAGGTCTGCGTTCTTCTGGAACCCGCCACCCACTCAGCAGGGTGTATCTTCTTTATTTTTTCCTATGAATTTATTTGGCGGTGCCTCCCCCCTCTTCCCCCCTTCCTGGCAGGGTCACCAGGGCAGCTTGGGAGGAAAATTCTAACCACAGGGTAACCCCCACTTACTTTAGATATTTGGAGACTTCCAAGAAATAACACAAACACAAAAATTCTGTTAAACAGGAGACAAATATAACATAACAGGGTAAAACACTATTTTTAGGTTCACCGGTGCCCACACTGATAATAGCTGTGACTTTCCCCCAGTCACATGACATGATGTAGCAAATGTAAGATTAGTGTCCGGCTGGTATGTATACTTCGTTGGGGCCCTTGACCACAACAAAATTCTTCTCTGCAGTGGTCTAGCAGTGTGGCTGATTGGGTTCAGTACAGTCCAAAGGACTCACAAGTAGGAGAAGTTGTTAAATCCCTCCACAGGATTAATATGCAGCAGGTTATAGAATCCCCAAACCCTTACTCCCTGGCCTAAAGACACAGTTCAGGGAGTGGGGGGTCCCCAAAACAAATTCCCTGACTAACTAAAAGATGGTGCACCCACAAGCTCCATGAATGATCCTCAGATTCAGAGATGACTCTGGACTCCTCAGTCGCTACAGAAGGGCTGATCTCTGCTGGCAGGGATCCTCTTCGGACAGGAGTCAGGCTGCTTCAGTCCCAGGATTTCCCCTCACCACAAAGGTGCAGGGCTCAAGGTGCAGATTACACAACTGTACTCAAATCCAAACTGTAGTCTCCTAGGCCAGCATTCAGACACACACACAGAGCAAGCAACAGCCCTGGATTAGCAGACAGAGCAGAGCTGACCATGTGGTGACTGGTTTCACCTAGGGAGCAGGAGGGCTAACAGCCTGGCTGGGGGAGTTTCCCAGTAAAACTCTACAAACTGGGAATCATCAGTGGAGAAGGAAAAACCCAGCTGATGGATCTTGCTTTCAGGTCCCTAGAGCCCAATTCTCAGGGGGAACACTGCATGCACACCGGGACTCCCCAGCTCCCCACACAGCCAATCCTGCCCTTACCCTGTCTGGCTCCAGATTGACTCAGAAATGGCTTCTCCCCTTTTCTGAACTCCCTGGGAAGGACATCTCACTCCCTATTGGTTGCCGGGTAGACTCTGAGTCTGCCTTGGCTCCCCCTCCCTACCAGGGACAGTATGCCTCTCCCTGAGTTGCCCGCAGACAAAGCCCCAGGAATCTAGGTAATCTCCTTGGGGGTTACATTAGCTTTAGGAAAAACAAATAAATTTGCACATATTCATGTCCAAATCATTGTAATTTATTTATTGCTAGCTAGTAAGTCTGTTGTGAAAAGTGATATTAACAAGCATGCAAGCATCGCTTTTTATAGCAGACTTACTCAGCCCTATCAAGACTAGTGACAAATTAAGCCCTGGATGGGGGGTTGTGGCAGGCAGTGGGGGCCAGGGGGATGAGTCGGGGGGAGGCAGTGGGGGGCTGGAGCCTGAAGCCATGTGGCCAGAGCCTGCTGCCCCATCACTCCAGGGCTGAAACCCAAAACCACTGGGAAGGTGGGGAACTCACCGGCTGCTTGGTTCTCCAGCATTATGCCACAGGCGTCTCCACAGGGGGAGCAGGGCACAACCACTGCTGCTAGTCCAGCCAGATGGTGCATCTAGGAGCAACAGGGAGGGGCTGTTACTTTGCCCTCCACCCCAGTAACAGCCCAGGAGACTGTGGCTGCAAGAAAAGCTTCTGATGGCCGGATGTGGCCATGGTGGCCACATCTGAAAAACGCTTCATGAGGTGAAGTGTAACAGTTCGCGAAGTCCTGTGCATAGCCTGTCTCTATGTCTGTGTGCTTTCCATGCCACGTGACCCCGAAGAGGTGACTCTCATGTGGTGGGTGTTCTCGGAGAAGGCATGTGAGAGCCAGCACTAGTCCCAGCGGTAAGGAGATTGGATTTGGGGGGGCTCAGCCCTCAAAAGGGAGTGCTAGACCGAGGATCTGATCCCCAGAGTGTGCCTAGACACCCCAGCGAGGGGCAGGGCCTGGGCTCTGTGCAGACTCAGGAGGCTTAGAGCACACGACAAGTGGGTGAATGTCAGGCTGTTGGGAGCTCTTCCAGCATGGTGCATTTGACACGAGGATAGAGAAACCTTGTCCAGCCAGCAGGACGGTAGCCTGAGCAATGTGTGCTGTGAGGTTTGGCCCTGCCAGGCTGGGGAGAAGTACACCTTGCTGCCCCTGAATGTCCCAGCATACTCGCTCTGTGGGTGGGGTGGGGGAAGTTGGTCATAAAGCCTGTGGAGGGAGCATGTGGCACTCTGTGGAGGGAGGGGATCTAGGTGTGGAGGACAGCATGAGAGCAGCCCTCTGGGATGAGACAGCACTGTGGGTGGGGAGGGGCAGGTGCACAGGATAGAGGCTGAGGAGCAGCCTACTACAGTGCTTCATATTTCCTGACCCGGGCCTCACTGGCTGGGAGCAGAGCTCTGTGGAGGAAGGAGGAGCAATGACAGCATCTTCACACCTCTGGGCTGGCTGGGGGTGGGAGGGAAACGGGTGGGGAGCCGGTGGTCCAGCAGGGAGACCTCTCACGGACTATAGTAACGTCTGTGTGGGTGATGGTGTGGTATTTAACCCTGGGGCAAAGTGAGGGTACCTTCACTGAGAAAGCCCTGCCTCCAGGAGTTCAGTCCTGAAGAACCAAGAGCCAGAGCATCCCAGCTGATGGAAGGTGCCATGACAGACGGGGGAGCAGGGGAGGGGGCAGGGTTGTTGTCACCTAGCCCCAGGTCTATTCAGGGCTTTAAACATCAAAAGCCAGATTCTGATCTCATTTACACCTGTGTATATTTGGTGTTGCTGTACTGAAAGCAGTGGAGTAATGCTGGGTTTCCACCAGTGTAAGCTGGATCCTGATCTCAGAAAGAGGCTGGTTTTGTGGTTACAATGTAGGAGTAGGATTCAGGAGAGCTAGGTTCAATTCCCAGTTCTGCCATTAACATCCTGAAAAAATTTGGGCTAGTAGCTTCATCTCCCTGTCCCTCACTCCCCCAGGTGTAAAATAAGATAATAGTCTTTCTGGGTCTGTCTTGTCTGTTTACATCAGCAACTTTTTGCTACATATATCTACAGCACCTAGCGCAGTGGGATACTGATCTTGGCTGGGGCCTCTATGTGTTTCTAATAATACAAATAATAATAGTCTGTCCCCAACACCCTGAATTGAACTCAAAGTGCCTTGATGGCAAGACTACGATGCTCTCCTGTTGACCTGCCATGCTTGAAGAAGGATGCTGCACTAATACTTCCTAGTGACCTCCAAGGGTGGCCCTTATGAGGAGAATAAGCAACCTAACTAGTGGGGTTTTAAAAATGATGACCCTGTTTCAGTGCAAATGCCCCTGGGAATGAGAGACAAGAGGGAGAAAACAAGAAAAGCTGTAACACAGGGAGAGGCAGAACTGTCTCCCAACAGAAAGCTTTCCAAAGTCTTCCACTACATACCCTGGATCTTTAAAGGGCACCATCAAGTACTTTTAAAAATAGTTTTAACTCCCCATTGTTTGTCTTTCACAAGCTTGAAAATGCTGTCTCTCCCTACTGATTTTATTCTTTTTGCTTTCATTGAGCAATCATTATTTTCCGTGCTTTTAAATGATGCTGAAATTAGCTTGGTTATTTTTGTTTAACAACAGCCTTGATGTATATGGTGCTCTTATCCTGCGAAAACAGCTTTGTTTGTTCTCCAGCATCAGTGGTGATGTCAGCATAGCTCCCGGAAGAGTGGCTGCTGTTAGTTAATTGCTGGCTACTTCACAGCCAGCAAAGAGGTGGTAATGAGGCCAGGTGCTTTTGTAGGTCCTACAGAAATATTCTCTATTGCATTTCTTGATAGAACTTTCCTCATCATAAGTCAACAACGTTACATAACTAAAATATAAGTTTGAAATCCTTGGCTGTTAAAAGGTCAGTATTTTCATTTTTTCTTAGTAATTATTAATAGTAATACCTGGAAAACTTCCCCCTTCAAGTTTATAGTAGCAACTTCTGATGTTTATGATCAAAGAGATTGTTCCTTATGATAGGGCCTTCCATGGCCGGGCAGCCTAGGTTGCTGGTTGGGACTGTAGGGGAACTTGACCCCTCCTTCTCCCTCAGGTCCTGGCCCAGAATCCAGGTTCACTCAAACTCCTAATCAGGGGAGATGGATCTGTCTCCCAGCCATGGGGGGAGGGGAGGTTGTGTGTTTCAGGACTTGTCTTGAGCTGCTCCCTATACAAGTCCTTTAGTTTGCAGCATGGCCCTGCTAGTCCAGTTTCCCCACAGTTGAGGCTTTGTCTGCAGGCTCCCCTTGGCAGGGGAAGACTGACTTGCCTCCAGTGACTATCTTGGCTGGCTGGCTGGCGCGTGCACGCACCCACCCCTTCTACCTCTTTCCCAGTCAGCCTCTAACTGAGCCAGGCTCCCTTCTTATTTCCCCCCTCCAGGCCTGGCATTGGCTGAAGGTATAAGTGTGTGTGTAGGGGGTGGTAGCTGAACGCACAGGTGTTCTTTAACCCCTGCTGTGCCTGGCTGCAGTTTCTCTGCTCCTTCACATTCCTCCATTACTCAGGTAGATTGGCTTGTTATTCTAGGTTGTTAAAGACAGCTGGGGTTTGCACATGGGTTTGTTTTAGTAGGGTCACTCAGGAGCTAGTTTGTTATTGCACAGTCATTAAAGTGTATCATCCACCTCCCCATTCTCACTGATGTCTACGAGAAGAGGCCATGGAAACTGAGGGCACAAGATGGCCTTGAATGAAATGAATACTCCAGGGAGCAGAAAGGTAGAAGCCTCTTCCTTCATTTCTGCTGGTAGCAGCTGGCCATGTCACACATAGCAGGAAGGTCAAAGGGAATGGAGATGCCCTGCCGTCATCCAGGAGTCTGTGTCTCCCAGCAGACTGGTGAGTAGGAGATTGGTAACTCCTCAGCCCTGCAGTTTCTGGACTCAGACTCAGAAGCCCAAGGGTTAATTCTGTCCCTGCTGAGGCCCCACAGCTACTTTCCTTTGATGGAATCTGCATGCAGATTCTCCAGCAATGAGGAAGAGGGCAGGTTTTTCCCTTCCAGGCTTTCATTATGTTGCAGTTTTCATGATTTTCCAGAGCTGCTGGGTTCATGAAAATTAATGCAATTCTGCCAGACTGTTTCCTTTGCTTCTGATGTGCCCTGTTACATTATGAAAATGTTCAAGTGACTGAAATTTCCCTTCTGCTGAGTACAGACCATCAGGGCTTTATTCACACTGTTTCAGGAGACTCCTTTCTGACACACCTGGTGCTGTGCTAAGTGACCCAGCTGACTAAATTGGAGGAGCCTTCTTGTGCTTGGGCCCTCTTTCTCAGTTGCCTCTTCCAGTTTGATGACATCAGCTCACATGCTGGGAAATGTTGTCGGTTCAACAGGCAGATTTTGCAAAATATGTCAATTCTGTAAAATTTCCAAAATCCAAAACATTTATCATCTTTCCTGTTCCTTTAATTCCTGAAGAGTAAGAGGGGAAACAGATTGTAGACAGGAAACATTTAGCAGGCTGGAGTTTTTACAGACATTAAGAATGGGTGGTGGTACTCTTGATTAGCCAATTCACTGATGTGCATGTTGCAGTCCTGTAGAGTGTCCTACAGGAGGCACTAGTGAGCTCAAGTTTTGGCATGTGGAAATTCTCATATTTTGACTTCACCCTACTTCTGGTCTCCTATTGATTAGTGTAGAATTGTTCCGTATTTCAGTGCAAGCATTCTGTAGGGGCCTGTTAGTTTGTATCTCTCTTGGTTATGTAATGTCCATATCTTCTGGCAGGACTGGGTACCCACTGAAAGCATAGGACTGATTTCTGAATAATAATAAAGGAAGAAGTTAATAAATTATGAACTGATTCCGATCATGCACATTTGGGAGGCATAAAGATTTCACTAAGAGATGCCAAGTGGACATATCTGAGAGAGGGAGACCAACTCAGGGGAGTCCCAAGCCCCCTGTTTACATAGCATCGTTGAATGGAGAACGGGCTCTTTCTCCTGAGGGTCCTCACCTTCCCATTTTTCTGGGGTCATTCAATGAGATAGGGGTACTGTACTTGCTCCCAATGTGTTTCCAATTGGCTCCCACAATAGCTCTAGGATCTATGGGATTTTTCAAGAATTTAAATCAACCAATACATTTTCTCATTAGGTATTTTGCTTTAGGTGGCTGTCAGATATCTCCTTTTCCAGAGGTTCTCAACCTTTTCCATACAGGGATGCCCCCTTCCCATTTAGCCAGGATCTATTTGGGATGGAAATGGCAGGGTGATTGTGACTCGCTGATACCTGGTCATGTCTGTCAGGTTGAGGATCCCTGTCCTATTCTAAGTACAGAGAAAACTGACTAATTCCAGGTACCACTGTGCGGAAATGGTTGGTGCCAATGTAGCCTTTTTAAAAGGAACCACTGCCTTTTTTTCTGAAGGGATGGGTAAACAGGGGGAAAGCAAGAAGACAAAGACAGTATTGATAGGGTAGTTGGGTAAGTGCCCATTGGATGCACTAGAATTCTTGCACGGACTGTTTGAACTGATCCATGCGTCTAGAGCAGTGGTTCCCAAACTTGTTCCGCCACTTGTGCAGGGAAAGCCCCTGGCGGGCTGGGTCGGTTTGTTTATCTGCCGTGTCTGCAGCTTTGGCCGATCACGGCTCCCAGTGGCCGCGGTTTGCTACTTCAGGCCAATGGGAGTTGCTGGAAGTGGCTTGGGCCGAGGGATGTATTGGTCGCCACTTCCAGCAGCTCCCATTGGCCTGGAGCAGCGAACTGTGGCCACTGGGAGCCACGATGGGCTGTACCTGTGGACACGGCAGGTAAACAAACCGGCCCGGCTCGCCAGGGGCTTTCCCTGCACAAGCGGCGGAACAAGTGTGGGAACCACTGATCTAGAGCTTTGGATAGGTGTATAAATCTAAACAAGTCTGTTTAGCAAGACGTGAATGGACCATGAGATAAATTCTCAGGCCCTTACGAAGTCACATCTATAGGCTGTTGCACTGCAGCCTAAACATCAGCATGCTCCAACCATGTTTTATTGTGACAATGGAACATTTGTATCCTGATGTGCCAGAGCACTACCATGATGGCAATTTTGTCCTTCCGGTGCAAGCCTCCTCCCACAACATTCCTTCTGCCTCCCCTTTTATTTCTGCAAGGGGGCTCGCCCTAACCTCACCTGCAGACAGCACTGGCCTTTCCAGTGCTTCACATTTCCTTCTGATGAAGGGCACCTGGCTCTGTGGCCCAAAAGAATGAGGAATTGTTAGGAAATAGTGCAAGGACTCATTCATTTCCAAAACTTTTCTTTTTCTCCAGTCACTGTTGTTAATTGGATTGTTGGTAGCCAGCAGGCTTTTGATCTGCTCTGCTGCCCCCATGGCAGGGAAAGGAAGAGAAGAAGAGAGAGGGTTTTAAATGTCATAAATCATACAGAGATATGTAAGGGTTTATAATGATCAATAAAACAAACAATTATCCCATCATTACCCAATACGCTGTCATGATGGCTTCAAGCACCAGCAAGAAAGATATAAATAATAACACCATTCGGGGGGGCGATGGGGGGGAAGAAAGTAGAAGCCTCGTCGGGTGGCTGTAGAACACAGTGAAATGGGGTTCTGGGGTTGAAGTGTTTCTGCAATGCCTTTATTAATTAACATTCCAGTAGCATCTACAGTTCCCAACTGAGATCAGAGCCCCCAGTGTGCTAGGCACTGGACAAATGGTGAGCTAGTCCCCTGCTCTGAACAGCTTTCAATCTAAATACTCAAGAGAGACAAAGATTGGAAAGGAAAACAGAGGCACAGAGAGGGGAAATAACTTGTCCAAGGTCACCCAGAAGAGCCTTGAATAGAATCCAGGTCTCCTGACTCTTGGTCCTAGTGGCTGGCTGGATCACACTGCCTACCTGCTGTAATGGTATTATAAGTGGCACACATAATGAAGTTTGCCTGACACTTTCCATTGTACATGCATCCTGTGCGCTGAAGGAGGCAAGGGGTTTTGTGGAACAAATAGCACATGATCATGTAATTAAAGACGGTAGCATAATGCACATGCACCAGGGTGCTAAAACTGAGGTTGCATGGGCAATCTTAATTCTGGCATTTCCTATCTTTTGAGTGCTTGATGTTGCAGCCATAATGCTCCTTTTAATGTAGATTTTTTTGGCTGTATTAGGATGTTTCCAAGGAGCAGAGAGGGCTGTGAGAAATCCTTCAGGGCTGAATTCTCCCCTCCCCTCCCTTCCTCTCCAGAACTCTAAGAGAATAGGCCATTGGAGGAAACTCCAGTATTGTTAATCAAGGACTAAACTCAGCATCTGTTTGCACTGAACTTACAGCTCCAGCTCGGGATTTCCCTGGGATCAGCTTCAGAGGAAAGAATCCCTGTGTGTCTGTCAGGACACTGCCCCTGATCCATCCTGCTCCCCCATTTAAATCAATGGGAAAACTCCTGCCTGCTCCTGCTGGAACAGACTCAGGTCTATCAGCGACGCTGGCCTCAGCACAAGGATATGAATAGAAAGAGCTGCCTTCACATGGGCACCCCTGACACCGCAGATCTTGAGAAATGCTGACAGAAGCAGCCAAGGGAGGATACTCATGTTGGGGCAAGGAGCTCCCCCTTCCCTCAAGCTCCACCAATCCCTCGAGGTATGTGCAGATCTCAGGGGATCCACTGGAGATAGGAGGCCCCGTGGTTGGATAGCCTGGGCCTCTTTCTCTGTCCCAGCTCCAAGGGACCCCACTTCATCTGCCTGTAGATGCCCCTCAAGTCCATTCAAGAGGGATTCCCCAGTGGGCAGAGGCTTCCACAGAAATAGTAATGGAGCAGGAGGTGGCTACAGAGCAATGCACCCCTGCTCCTACGCCTGCTGGAGCCAAGGCAGCAGCCCTGCAGTGGCTCTATTACCATTCTTGCAGAATGGGGGAGGCTTCCGTCCCCATCAATCCTTTTAGCCTAAGCTTAATCCCCTCTGTGAGTGGGTATGTGAACCCCACACTGGACCACAAGGGGTTAAGAAGCTGCTCTGGGCTCAGGTAGCTCTGCCTTGCCACACCCTGTGGGGCATGCTCAGGCTGGCAGCTTTGTTAAAAGGGGAGCAGAGGCGCTTACCTGCAGGCACACCAGAGGAAAGGGCTGACTGCAGACAGGAGCCTCCCTGATGACCCTGGCCTGAAGGCTCCTCCTTGGGGGAAGGGAGGGCCAGATCCTAATGCAGCCTGAGAAGGAGTCATTCCCCCTTCTCTCTTACTGACTCAGTTTATTTGCATTAATTCCGCTTGCTTTTTGTTCATAGACTACTCCGGAGCGGGAGAGACGTGGAATTGACCTACATGGAGGGTCAGGTAACGGGAAGAGGCTGGCTAATGCAGAGGCAGAGCAGCTATCAGCGGGAGACAAATAGCAGGAAGACACCTGCCATGCCATGCCCAACACAAGGAGGTGCTACTGGTGAGTCAACCCATTCACACCCCCAACGTTGCCTGAGGGCATTGAGGTAAAATAAGTGACAAACAGCCTGCATGCATCCTCACTGTTTCCCTGAGTTCCTTGAAAATGTGCCAGCAGAGTGGTGGGCCTGAGAGGCCAGCAGGGAAACTGTTAATGCAGTTGAAGGCTGGGGAGAAAAAGCATTGAACTTTTCACAGGTATTTATCCATTTTATTTTTTAAATGTGAGCGCTTAAATGATACATTTATAACAGCCTGAGGAGCTTTATAGTGCTGTAAACTGCAGCCTTATAACCTGTTTTAGGAGGGTGGGGAGAGGAATGGTGCTATGAAACAAAGATAATGATGTCACTTTATTAGTGCCTTTGCGATTCATGTGCCAGGCTGCAAGGAAGTGGCATGATGTTTGCAATGGACATTTTGGGTGCTTGCCTTTGAAATTTGAAGTGAGAGCCACATGGGCATCTAGTTGGGTGCCAGAGGCTCTTGTCTCCCTGGTTTATCAATGTGAATGTATCTTTTTATATCACAAACTAAACCTACACAAGTGAGCTGTTTGCTTGTTCTCGGATCTGCCGTGACAGTGGAGCAGAAATGCCTTGATGGCTGAGTTTCTCACAGTCAGCTTTGAGCTTATGCTGGCTGCATTACAGGCAGGCCAGCTCCTATCTCTCCTGAACATGAAAGTTCACCATCTGGACAGTCCCAAATCCCAAGTTGTTTAGAACCACCCTTCTGACATCGCTGTAAGAGCCATCCCGGCCTTCAGGTGAACCAGAGTTAACATTAGCTCAGCTTCCCCCCTTCTTGGCCCTGGATTTGCTGGACTCCTTAGGTCACTCCATTAGCAGCTGTACATGCTGCTTCCTTCAGGCATCCCTGACCAGACAGCTCCCAAGCTGCTTCCTCCAGCCCTCCTTGTAAGGCCAAGTATCTCCCCTTACCCAGTTGGGCAGCAGGAAATCAGCCACTGGCGCCAGTCACCCCCTGGAAGTCTGGCTCCACACTCAGACTAGCTTGAGCCCCAAGTGGGGGAATCTTCTTGTTAATGTCATTCTTATTACAGTAGCACATAAAGGTGCCAGGCATTGTACACACGTGTAGTAAGAGACAGCCCCTTCCCCACAGAGTTTGCACTCTAAATAGAGAGTTCAAACAAATGCAGGATTATTATCCCGACATTACAGATGGGAAACTGAGGCACAGATAAATTTGCCCAAGGTCACACACTGAGTGTGTGGGAGAGCTGGGAGTTGAACCCAGACCTCCTAAGTCCCAGTCCAGCACTACCCTTCCTCTGCTTGCTGCTTACAGCTGCTAATTTTGCTTTCTTTTTATAAACATAAAGCCCTAAGGTTAATTTTCTCATGGCCTTTGACCAATGGAACACTTTAAAAATACAGTTTTATGAGGTTGGATGGTTAGGGGCTTGGCAACAGGTATAGGGGAGAACTCTTCGCCCCTAGATTGCCGGTTTGAATCCAGCCCTGGTTGGTTGTAAGTGAAAGTTGGGGTGATCCACCTATTGATGGATCTCTCTATTGCCAGAGGGAAGGGTGACCTATAAGGGGCAAGTCCAACAGTGACCATTTCTTGTGCAACACCACTTCTCCAGCTAGGGCTGAACCACTGCCCACTGATGTCATTGGGAGTCTTTCCATTGACTTCAGTGGGCATTGGGTAAGGGTCTTAATGAGCTGTCTGTCTAGCTTGGGTATGTGTACAGCTCCCATCACCCTAGTTTCTGAGCACCTCACAATCTTTAGTGTGTTTATCCTCAAAACGCACAAGGCAGGATTGTTGTCCCCCTTGTACAGATGGGGACCTGAGGAGCAGGAAGGCTAAGAGACTTGAGCAAGGTCACACCAGTAATCTGTGGCAGAGTAGGGAATTGAACCAAGGTCTCCTAAATCCTTGAGTAGACCCCAACCATCAGACTAACATCCCCTGCATCTCTGTCTCTGACAGTTCCACCCCAGTGCAGGGGAGTGGCTCAGAGGAACACAACAAGCTGTTACAATTCCCCTTCCCTTATGAGAGGAAAGGAATGAGAAGCTGCAGGTCTGGCTGCCTCGGACATGTTCTCAGAGACGTTCATAAGCAGAGGCCAAGGACTGACATGCTGCCCACATTTCCCAAGTGTTGCTTTCTCCGTTACCACCATATCCAGACTCTGATGCAAACATTTTTGGTTTGGGGAGCGTGGCAAGTGGCACACTTTTGTGTCTTAAGGGTGGGGTAGCTCGCATGACAGCCCTGACTGTCCACAATTTGCATTTGCTATAACTTGGCTGCTGTGAATACGTCAGTGTTTATGAACTGTACCTGTCAGGTGGTAGACAAATATGATCTGTTCAACACGTTACTGCATAATTCTGCCTTTGTGCAGTGTAGGTGTGACTTGTTACATACATTAAGTGGTAATTTTCCCATGACACTGATATTTGACAGCTTGAAGTGTTCCAAAGAGCTGGTAACAACTTACACAGTAAACAAATCCAGTGCTGGGCCAGACACATGCCCTATTGGGACAGCTAGGTTAAGTGGCTTGCAAACTAAAAAAACAGACATTGTGGAAATCTATTCCCACCAATACATTGCGCAAGGAGTTATGTCTAATACCACAAATCTGCAGCCACAGCTATTAACATGTTGGGCCTTGGAGTGACAGTGAGGATCAAACTCTGGTCTGCTGTTCCAGAAACACAGGCCCCTACTAACTGAAATAGAATTCCAATTAGACATTAACAGTGTAGAGCCCATGACACACAGTTGAGCAATTTTTGATTTTGTCCACTAGAGGACAGTGTGCACCTGCCAGTAGATTCCGATATCTCTTTCTCTGTAATATTAATGACTGGTCATCTGTTTCCCCTTTTTGGCTTTCTTTTGCATGCCTTGACTATTTGTTCTTGCAGTGGTTGCATCTCCTATCAATGTAAATCTCTCAGACCCTGCCAGCTAAAACAGCGTTGGACTGGGTCAGACCCAGAGCTGGAGACCTCTAAGAAAAGCCCCGGGCACCAGACAATTGATGCTGATGACCCAGTATTAGGTGGTCTTCCAAGTGAGTCTGTATGGAGCGGATGCCAAAGCTGCTCGCTGTGCATGCTGCATTGGAGTAATGGCTGACTTTCAGATAAGAAGTAGAACAGCAGCTCTAATCACTATGCTCATTTGGCAAGAGGGTCCTAATCGCATCCCAGTGTGGGTATTGATATACTGTCTGCTTAACTTCCTGCTTCCATTTCAGTCAGATGCATTATTCTTTTTTATTTCATGCCCTAATTTATGGTGTAGCATTGCTGTGCACTGCTAAACAGCTGTCATGTTCCACCCCAGAGTAGGCTGCATATCAGTGTTGGGCAAAGTAATTCTTGTGTATATATTGACTTTATAAAACTAAGTTTTTTGGGGTGTGTCATGGGGTGCACCACTCACGACCTCCTGGTCACTCTGGGGATTAGCTCTCAAGGTTGATACCCACTTCCAGGATCACACACCATCTCTCTGTCAGGTCTGCAGCTCCTCTCTCATTCCAGGAACCACAGTGTTCTCTGTGTGACTCAGCCCTCTGGCCAGGCCACTCAGCATTTTCCCCCTTCTGGAGTATATTGAGGTCTTTCCTGCAGCAGCCCTGGGCAGTCTTTCCATTTGCTGCTTTAGGTGATGCTTCTTCAGTGGCTGGTAGGGGAATCTGGGCCCACCCTCTACTCTGGGTTCCAATCCAGGGACTCTCAGTTCAGCAGTTCTTGCCTTTCCTGTCTCAGCCCTCACTGCTTCCTACTGCCCTGGTTCCCCTTCTGTCTCTGGGCATAACAGCTCCAAACCCTCCTCCTTTTCCCACTGAGCAATTGCCTTTCCCAGCAGCAGTCTCTACATGGTGCCAGTTTCTTGGCTTTATAGGGCCTGCCTTCTCCTGCACAGCTGAACCTGTTTGCAGTTAATTCCCTGCTCCCTGGCTCTTCCTCTAGGTGCAGCTTGTGGAGTTAATAGGCCTACCTGGCTACCATAAACCTTCCAGCCCTGTGTGGGGTAGACATCCCATTACAGGGTGAAAGCACTAACTGAAAGCAAGGTGGTATTATTATAATGGGGCCTTTTCAGAGCCATCATAACGTGTTTCCTGGAGACTGTTGCTGGCTCAGATCAGCAGCCTGACAACTGGTGAGAAGGGATGGATTTAAGCTGCCCTACCACACAGAGAACTGCAGACCATTTGCCATGCACAAAATAAATGTACCTTGACTTGTGCTCCTGAGAAATCATCAAGAATTACATGGACCCTGGACTTCCCATATGAAGCTAGTCAAATCAACGAAGGGAAATAATCCATTTGAGTCTAACAGTTCAGCTACCTCCATGTAACCTTATATCAGGTCACTAGCTCAGTGTGAAATGCCTCCAAGAGTACCCAAATCAACTGTAGTTTTCCTGATCTCACCCCCAGCCTGCTCCACCACCATCTCCACAGCATGAAGACCAAAAAAGTGAGCAGAAGCTGTCCTCCCATTAAAGAACATGCTGAAACTTGATACAAGCATTGGCCACATCTAAACACAAAGGAACTGATCCTGCCCTCAGTTTCACTGGAGCAAAGCAGCAATAACACTACTGTGGTAAAAAGTGTAAAACTGAATGGTACGCTCAGCTCAGAGTTGATATACAAGCAGAATGGTCACCATCAATAGAGGGTGGCAGGATCCTGCCATGGACACCTGGAGGAGTTGAATGAAATTGACCTCATTGTTTGCAGTGATGATCCTGTCAAAGAGGGAACCCCCCACGCAAAAAAAAAGTCAGTAAAAACATAACATAGAAAACCACACTTGCTTTTAAATTCAAACTGCAGCAGTTCAAAAATTCCCGCTTCCTGCTGAGATTTGTGAGTCTGTCCCTGTACTGCTATCAGAGGAGCATGGTGCAAGGTCTAATCACCAGGCTGGGAGTCAAGTGCTCTTGATTGTAGTCCCAGGTCTGCCAGGCGCAAGGCCTTAGTCAAGTCACTTTGTCTCACCGTGCCTTAGTTTACCTGCCTATAAAAAGAGGATACTGCTTCCCACCTGAGAGGGTATGAGCAGGCTCTGTTTGTTAATATTTGTAAGGCACATTGAGCATATCGGATGCAAGACACAAGAGAAGACAAAAGTATGACTTAATATAAGTTGGGCTCTGTGCTGCACCCACTGAAGTTGCTATTGAAGACACAGGGCCAGAGCTTTAGGGGATGATGTGTTTAGCAGGTTGTAATCCTCACTGGCCTAAAGAATACCTGGGACACATCCCTGTCAGTCGAGATGAAGTGCCCCTTTAGAACATACTGCTGGGAAAATGTTATCCCTTTATAGATGTCTTTTATCCTCTGATGCTTCCTACAGCACCATGCACTGTTCACTGTAGTAAATCTCCTCCATCAGATGAACAGACACACAAAACAGAAAGTGATTTATTATTCTGCCCCATTATACCTGTTTTCAGAGAAACTAATTATTCCACATTGTTGCATTAGATACTTTAAGAAAGATTACATTTTCTTACTTTTGGCTGATAAAAAAAAATTAAATCCATCAGTTTTCCTAAACACATTAGCGTAAAGACAGAATTTCTGGTTCTAATTATTAATCAGTCGGATTTGAGGATGCAGAGCATTTGACTTAAGCTCAATATATTCACTAACAATGTCCCAATATCACATTTTGTATGGAAACAATTTTTCACTTTATTCAAGTCTTTTGGAGAGGAAACTGAGCTGCAGCTCTCGCTCAAGGTCGTGGGAGCTTAGTGAAGCCTCCTTGGTGTAACAAAGCTTAAACGTTATCTTCAACTTTCCAGACGCTATGGGCATTTCTCTCCCTCCTTCCAAGCTCTGTGGTGTGGTGGGGACAGGATAAGAGAAATGGAAATTAGCTAGCAGGGTGTGGCACCTGGGTGAGAATACTTCTTTGTGAAGGAGGGCGGGGTAGCAGCATGAGGGGCAGAGTTAAGGCTGGCCTTAATCGCTAATTGACAATTTCTTGACTCTTGTATGCACTGGGTTGTGGAGTTTAGCCCTGGTTCAGTAATTCACATAAGCACATGAATTGTTCTATTGAGGTCCATGGGACTGCTGGAAGGTGCAAAGTTAGGCAGCATGTGTATAAACACCTTGCTGAATCTCTGAGCCTCCGTTGGCAGGGAAGGTGAGTGGGCGTGTTACTTCTCTAAACTGCCTGGCAATTTCCCATTGAGGCAAATAGGAGCTGTCAGGGCATTAGCCAGTTCCCTGCCTCTCATGCTCAGCTGTTCCTCAGGTCACCCCCCTACCTGCCTCCTGTATCCTGGACTGGCCTGCTCTGCAGTGCACCTGAGCAAGAGGAGAGGAGGGCAGAATGCAGCCCTGAGCACTTCAGTTCTCCCCTCCCATGTTGCAGTGCGCTTGGTGTGTTGTCAGGGGAATAAATTCTCCCCTGTTGCTGCGGGGAGCAGTATTTGGGTGGAGAGGGTTAAGTTTTGCTTGTATTTCAGCTCAAGGTGCCTTGCAGTCTCCCTGGATCTCAGTTTTGCAGGAAGTGAAAAATTCATTGGCTGGGAGAATCTGTGTTTTGATGAAAAGCAGAAGCTACTTTCTCCTATCCCCAGACTGAATGTGTGGGAGGTCTGAGAATGTGCAGTCAGCTCTTGGCAGGCCTGGAGTATTGCCCCTTAAGAACTGAGCCATCCTGAGTCAGAGGGTTAAATCCTCATTCCAGTTTTGGGAAGGCATAGGATGTATCTGCTCTACTTCCAGCAAGGGGATTACAAAGTTTCTTTCTGAGGAACTGCTGCAAAGCTGCCTACTCAGCCTGGCTTCAGGCTAGTGGCTGCCTCACTTTCCCCTCATTCAGGTTGGATTGCCTCCCGAGCCTTCTGGCTTGCTTTGGTTACTGCACTGACGTTGCCCTCCAGGAAAGTTATTACAAAAAAAGAGTCCATCCCTTCCAGAGTACCCAAGTCCAAAATGAACCCAAAGCCTTCCACCCAAGCTCAAGCTGGGCACAGCCCCTGCTTTCTAAGGTCTGTCTTCTCTACAAGTTTCAAACGTTCTTCAGCCCACCCCTGGTTCTGTTCTCAACCCCTTCCCAAGCTCTCCTGTCAGCCCCTCCTGTCCTCCTTTGGGTGACCTCCTGCTGTCTACTGAGCACCAATCCCAGGGCTTCCCAGCTGGAGTCTCTCTTGGTTCTCAACTGGCTTCTGTTTTATCACCAGCCCAAAAACCTATCTGTCATGTGACTTGGCTCATTTTCTCCATCTAGGGAGGGGAGCAGAGTGTGTCACAAGGGACCAGTCTGGGCTCCTCTCCTCTTAAAGAGCCAGTCCTCTCTGTGACAAGGCCATTAAATACCTGCCCTGCCCCAAAGGAGCATTTGGGTTGTCAGCCCCCTTCCTGGACTAATGCCTAAGTCTTATTAGGGGTGCAGGCCTTCAACAGAGAGCAGCTGGGTTACAAGGGTCTTTGGTTCCAGGGAGCAGCATAATGTCTCTGGCGCCTGGCCCATTGGTCCAAGATCTAAATATTCAGGGACTGATTCTGAATGCCCTGAGAAATATTTGGAGGTCGTGGTGGATAATTGGCTGACCATGATCTCCCACGATGCCAGCATTTAGCCAAAAGAGCTAATGCAATCCTGGGATGCATAAACAGGGGAATCTCAAGCAGGAGCAGAGAGGTTATTGTACCTCTGTGTTTTACACTGGTGTGCCTGATGCTGGAATGTGTCCTGGTCTGGTGCCCACAATTCAGGAAGGGTGTTTGATAAATTAGAGAGGGTTCAGAGAAGAGCCACAAGAATGATTACAGGATTTAAAAAATATGGTTGTAGCAATTAGACTCAAGGAGCTCAATCTATTTATCTTAACAAAGAGAAGATTAAGGAGTGATTTGATTATAATCTGTAAATATCTACATGGGGAACAAATATTTAATAATGGACACTTTGGTCTAGCAGAGAAATGTCTAGCACGGTTGGAAGATGAAGCTAAAATAATTGAGACTGGAAATAAGGTGTAAATTTTTGACAGTAAGGGTAGTTAGCCATTGGAACAATTTGCCAAGGGACATGGTGGATTCTCCATCACTGAAAATTTTAAAAATCAGATTGGATGTTTCTGCTCTAGAAATTATTTTTGAGAAGTTCTCTCGCCTGTGCTATCCAGGAAGGCAGACTAGATGATCACAGTGGATCCCTCTGGCTTTGGAATCTGTGTTTCATCAGCTTGGTATTCACAAAGCTCCAGCATTGCCTGGAGAATCAGGGGGTGTTTGCTGTGAGTTAATCTTTCGAAGGGGTCTGGAACAAAGACCAGTTTAAAACCTACAACCGTGTTGGGCCTGCTGTGTGAACTTGCAGTAGACTAAGCACTAGCCACAGATCCCCATCTTTATAGTGGGTTGAACTGAAATCCCAGATCCAAACACACTAAGATTTTCCAAAGTAAGGAGTGATTTTGGGTGCCCCAGGGAAACACCATAAAATGCTAGTCATTTTGGACAATCTTGGCCCTGAACTCTTGGGCATTCAGACTCTAGATCCAGAGCTGAATTTTATACCGTGAGTCCTTTTCTAGTATTTGTTCATTTCCATGCATCTCTGCAGTTGCTGGGCCTAGCTGAAGTAGCTTGGCAATGGCTGGTCCCAGGGGTTCTCTGATAATCTCACAAGGGCCAGTTCTAACTCAAGTTCTAGCTCTAACTTTGTAGACCTAAGTGGCTCAGGAAAGCATCGAACCTTCCATCTGCAAAGAGCAGGACCTACCAATCTCCTGAGGTTTCCTCATTTCTAGCTGGACCTGGCATCCTCCACCCTCAGCTATCCTGTACAACCCCACTAACGTCAGCTGAGTGTAACTAAGGGTAGAATTTGGTCTTATGGGACTATTTTTATTAAGATGTCCATATAATTACATAAGCAATGGCCAGTTCTGCATTCAGCAGGTCCTCTGAGAGCATCCATACCCTCGATGTGGATGCAGCCAAGGAAATGGCTATCCAAAGTACAAATGGGAAAGAATGTTTGCACACACAATCAAGGGAGCATTTTAAAACACCATGCCCTTGGTGAGGTGGTAACACAAAGATCTGGTCTCCTTTATCAGACCTCTAGTGGCTTTTACTGAAGTGCAGTGTGTTTGTGTTGTGTCAGCACTCACAGCAATGCTTGTTTTTATTAGAACAAGAATGAAAAACCAAGCCTCTCGCCTCTTCCTCACTCTACTCCCGCAAAGCCCACTGTCAGCATGAGACTCAGGACATCAAGATTAATGGCAGTGTAATGCACATTTATGTCATTTCCATTTTAATTCTAGTCTGCGTTTAGCACAGTAAGTGTCGCTTAAATGTAACATATGGAAGCTGACACTTTGTCACTGCTGTCACGAGCAATGGATTATGGGAAATATTCTGAGAGCTGGGGCCATGCTCTATCATTGTCTCCTGTAAAATATTATATTATAGCAGATTGAGTTCCATTGCACTTCATACAGCCGCTTTCCATCACTGTTGCCTCTGTGATTTTTTTTTTTCAGCATCTTTGATATCAGCCTGCCATTGGCACTGATCCGTGTGTCACAGGCCAGAAAGAATTGGCTATAGCCACGTGGCACTGGGGAACAGTTATTTTCTCCCAATTTTGTGCAAAGTGCTTTGCCGTTTCCAAGGCCAGCTCTAGCCATTTTGCCACCCCAAGCACGGTGGCACTGTCATAAACAGATAGCTAAGGGTTAATGTCTCTTTCACCTGAAACACCTGACCAGAAAACCAATCAGGAAACCGGAGTTTTTTCAACTTTGGGTGGAGGGAAGTGGGTGTCTGAGTCTTTTGTCTGTCTGCCTGTTTCCTCTGAGCTTTGGAGAAGTAGTTCTATTTTCTAGTCTTCTGTTTCTAAGTGTAAGGACAAAGAGATCAGATAGTAAGTTCTATGGTTTCTTTTCTTTGGTATTTGCATGAATATAAGTGCTGGAATGCGTTGATTTGTATTCTTTTTGAATAAGGCTGTTTATTCAATATTCTTTTAAGCAATTGACCCTGTGTTGTATCATCTTAATACAGAGAGAACATTTGTATTTTTTCTTTCTTTTTATATAAAGTTTTCTTTTAAGACCTGTTGGAGTTTTTCTTTACTTCAGGAAAATTAAGTCTGTACTCACCAGGGAATTGGTGGGAGGAAGAAATCAAGGGGAGAGCTGTGTGTTGGATTGCTAGCCTGATGTGGCATTTCCTCTGGGTGAAGAGGAAAGTGCTTTTGTTCCAGGATTGGGAACGGAGAGGGGGAATCACTCTGCGTAGTTTCACAGAGCTTGTGTCTGGGTATCTCTCCAGGAGCATCTGGAGGGGGGAAGGGAAAAAGGATTATTTCCCTTTGTTGTGAGACTCAAGGGATTTGGGTCTTGGGTCCCCAGGGAAGGTTTTTTCAGTGGGACCAGAGTACCCCAAAACACTCTAATTTTTTGGGTGGTGGCAGCAGTACCAGGTCCAAGCTGGTAACTAAGCTTGGAGGTTTTCATGCTAACCCCCAAATTTTGGACGCTAAGGTCCAGAATCTGGGAATAAGGTTATAACATGGTGTGCAGCGTTGTGGGAAAGATACAATCCAGAAGCCAGTAGGAATATTATATTTTTCTTTTCTCTGCTAGGGGCTTTTTAGCAGAGAGAAACAGTTTGGTTTTAAAAGGGAACCAGAGAGAATTTTTTTTTCTGCTCTCTAGCAGTTTGTGGTTTGCATGTTAAGCGAGAAGCCATTACCAAACTGTTAAGAGTCTTTTGTCATGCAATAGCCCTCCCATTAGCAGGCAAGTACCAGCACTTATATGCATGCAAATAAAGTGGTTTTTCTGGTTTCCCTTCATTGAACATTAGCTAGAGAGAGAAAGGGAAAAAAGCACTGTTGCTAGGCAGACTCCAGGAGGGAACAGAGCCTGCAGTTCAAAAGAGAAACACCGGAGGGCACCCCAACACAAGAAAACAGGAACCATGTCTACCAGGACAAAAATGGAGGCCGAAGACCAATTCAAAGAAGCTGAACACAGGCGAGACATGGAAAAACATAAACAGGAACTAGAAATAAAACAAAAAGAGATGGAGATAAAAGAAAAGGAAGAAAGCCTCAAACTGGCAGCCTTCCAAAGAGAACAGGCAGCCCAAGAGGCAGCACACAAAAGAAAACTAGAAGAAGAAGAGGTGGCCCACCGCCGAGAAATGGAAAAACAACAAAAAGAAAATGAAGAGAAGGAAAAACAGAGAAAACATGAACTGGACTTGGCAAAAGCTGGGCTGCATGTGCCAGCCAACCCTAACAACCCGGCGCCAAGTCTTGCTCCACAGCACAGGAAATTTCCCACCTACAAGGCAGGTGATGACACTGAGGCCTTCTTGGAAAATTTTGAAAGAGCCTGTCTTGGGTACAGCATCCCCGAAGACCAGTACATGGTAGAATTAAGGCCATACCTCAGTGGACCTTTAGCAGAGGTGGCAGCTGAAATGCCCAAGCCGCAAATGAATGACTATAAACTTTTTCAAACCAAGGCCAGATACAGGATGGGGATAACCCCAGATCATGCCCGTCGGTGCTTCAGAACCCAAAAGTGGAAACCAGAGGTGTCATTTCCCAAACACGCCTACTACATTGCAAAAAACTATGAGGCCTGGTTAACAGGAAACAACATTCAAACCTTGGAAGAAGTGAACCTCCTCATACAAATGGAGCAGTTCTTGGATGGTGTTCCTGAAGACATCACACGGTACATACAAGATAGAAATCCCAAAACTATCGCTGAGGCGGGGGAGATTGGAGCCAAATGGATGGAACTGGCAGAAAGCAAAAAAGCTACTGTCAAGGGGAACGATTACCCCAGGGGGCACACAGACCATAAACCCTACAACCGAGGACAGCCAAAGACCCTCCATACCACCCAAGTAAAGCCACAGATACCCTACTCTTCAACCTCACCAGTCTCCAGTAACTCACCTCGGCCCAGTGACCCATCAGATGGAAGATGCTTTAAGTGTAATGAACCGGGACATATCAAGGCCAACTGTCCCAAGAACACCATGCGAGTGCAATTCATTACACCACCATCACACCAAAGATCCCCAGGCCCGGATGCCTCTCAAATACCCTTGGAGCGAAGGGAAAATTTGAGAGTGGGCGGAAAGAAGGTTACTGCGTGGAGAGACACGGGGGCACAAGTGTCAGCTATCCACCAATCCTTCGTTGACCCCAAATTCATCAACCCAAAGGCCAAAGTTACCATTTACCCCTTCATGTCACAAGCTGTAGACTTGCCTACAGCTGAACTGCCTGTCCAGTACAAAGGCTGGTCAGGAAGGTGGACTTTTGCAGTCTATGACAATTATCCTATCCCCATGCTACTGGGGGAAGACTTGGCCAACCAGGTGAGGCGGGCCAAGAGAGTGGGAATGGTTACCCGTAGCCAAACCAGGCAAGCTTCCAGACCCATTCCTGTTCCTGAGCCGTCCACAGAAGCCCCGTCTGTGTTACCAGAGACCCAGACAGAGGCAGTGGACCCGGATTCCATGCCTACCACTGAAACAGCCACAGCATCTCCAGTCCCAGGCCCGGAACTGGAACAGCAACCAGCACCAGCAAGTGCAACCACATCTTCAAACTCAACGCCAGAGGGCGCCAGCAAGCCAGAACTGGCAGAAGCAAAAGACAGCCATACCCAAAAGGCTCAGCCAGAGCCTGAAATACCCTCAGGTGCACCAGCGGAGAGCGGTTCACCAGCAACGGAAACAACCCCATCGCTTCCAGAGGGACCAAGCCCAAGTCCACAGTCTGAGGAAGAACTGGTGACCCCAGCCTCAAGGGAACAGTTCCAGGCTGAGCAGGAAGCAGATGACAGCCTTCAGGAAGCGTGGGCGGCGGCACGGAGCACCCCACCGCCTCTCAGTTCTTCTAATCGATCCCGGTTTGTTATAGACCAAGGACTTTTATACAAGGAAATTCTTTCTGGTGGACACCGGGAAGAATGGCAGCCGCAAAAACAGTTGGTGGTTCCAACTAAGTACCGGGAGAAGCTCTTAAGCTTAGCCCATGATCATCCCAGTGGCCATGCTGGGGTGAACAGAACCAAGGACCGGTTGGGGAAGTCCTTCCACTGGGAGGGGATGGGCAAGGACGTTGCCAAGTATGTCCGGTCTTGTGAGGTATGCCAAAGAGTGGGAAAGCCTCAAGACCAGGTCAAGGCCCCTCTCCAGCCACTCCCCATAATTGAGGTCCCATTTCAGCGAGTAGCTGTGGATATTCTGGGCCCTTTCCCAAAAAAGACGCCCAGAGGAAAGCAGTACGTACTGACTTTAGTGGACTTTGCTACCCGATGGCCAGAAGCAGTAGCTCTAGGCAACACCAGGGCTAACACTGTGTGCCTGGCCCTAACAGACATCTTTGCCAGGGTAGGTTGGCCCTCTGACATCCTTACAGATTCAGGGTCTAATTTCCTGGCAGGGACCATGAAAAAACTGTGGGAAACTCATGGGGTGAATCACTTGGTTGCCACCCCGTACCACCATCAAACCAATGGCCTGGTGGAAAGGTTCAATGGAACTTTGGGGGCCATGATAAGAAAATTCATCAACGAATTCTCCAATAATTGGGACCTAGTGTTGCAGCAGTTGCTGTTTGCCTACAGGGCTGTACCACATCCCAGTTTAGGGTTTTCACCATTTGAACTTGTGTATGGTCACGAGGTTAAGGGGCCATTACAGTTGGTGAAGCAGCAATGGGAGGGGTTTACGCCTTCTCCAGGAACTAACATTCTGGACTTTGTAAGCAACCTACAAAGCACCCTCCGACACTCTTTAGCCCTTGCTAGAGAGAACCTAAAGGATGCTCAAGAAGAGCAAAAGGCCTGGTATGACAGACATGCCAGAGAACGTTCCTTCAAGGTAGGAGACCAGGTTATGGTCTTGAAGGCGCAACAGGCCCATAAAATGGAAGCATCATGGGAAGGGCCATTCACGGTCCAAGAGCGCCTGGGAGCTGTAAACTACCTCATAGCATTTCCCAATTCCTCACTAAAGCCTAAAGTGTACCATGTTAATTCTCTCAAGCCTTTCTATTCCAGAGACTTACAGGTTTGTCAGTTTACAGTCCAGGGAGATGATGCTGAGTGGCCTGACGGTGTCTACTACGACGGGAAAAAAGACGGTGGCGTGGAAGAGGTGAACCTCTCAACCACCCTGGAACGTCTGCAGCGGCAACAAATCAAGGAGCTGTGCACTAGCTTCGCCCCATTGTTCTCAGCCACCCCAGGACGGACTGAACGGGCATACCACTCCATTGATACAGGTAATGCTCACCCAATCAGAACCCCACCCTACCGGGTGTCTCCTCATGCCCAAGCTGCTATAGAACGGGAGATCCAGAACATGCTACAGATGGGTATAATCCGCCCATCTACCAGTGCATGGGCATCTCCAGTGGTTCTGGTACCCAAACCAGATGGGGAAATACGCTTTTGCGTGGACTACCGTAAGCTAAATGCTGTAACTCGTCCGGACAACTATCCAATGCCACGTACCGATGAGTTATTGGAAAAGTTGGGACATGCCCAGTTCATCTCTACAATAGACTTAACCAAGGGGTACTGGCAAGTACCGCTAGATGAACCTGCCAAGGAGAGGTCAGCATTCGTCACCCATGCGGGGGTGTATGAATTCAATGTCCTTCCTTTCGGCCTTCGAAATGCACCCGCCACCTTCCAGAGGCTGGTAGACGGTCTACTAGCTGGACTGGGAGAATTTGCAGTTGCCTACCTCGATGATGTGGCCATTTTTTCAGACTCCTGGCCCGAACACCTACTACACCTGGAAAAGGTCTTTCAGCGCATCAGGCAGGCAGGACTAACTGTTAAGGCCAAAAAGTGTCAAATAGGCCAAAACAGAGTGACTTACCTGGGGCACCAGGTGGGTCGAGGAACCATAAACCCCCTACAGGCCAAGGTGGATGCTATCCAAAAGTGGCCTGTCCCAAGGTCAAAGAAACAGGTCCAATCCTTCTTAGGCTTGGCCGGATACTACAGGCGATTTGTACCACACTACAGCCAAATCGCTGCCCCATTGACCGACCTGACCAAAAAGACCCAGCCAAATGCCGTTAAGTGGACTGATGAGTGTCAAAAAGCCTTTACCCAACTTAAGGCAACACTCATGTCTGACCCTGTACTCAGGGCCCCGGATTTTGACAAGCCATTCCTAGTAACCACAGATGCATCTGAGCGTGGTATAGGAGCAGTGCTCATGCAGGAAGCAACAGATCACAACTTCCATCCTGTCGTGTTTCTCAGCAAGAAACTGTCTGAGAGGGAAAGTCACTGGTCAGTCAGTGAAAAGGAATGCTATGCCATTGTGTACGCCCTGGAAAAGCTACGCCCATATGTTTGGGGACGGCGGTTCCAACTACAAACTGACCATGCTGCACTAAAGTGGCTTCATACTGCCAAGGGGAACAACAAGAAACTTCTTCGGTGGAGTTTAGCTCTCCAAGATTTTGATTTTCAAATTCAACACATCACAGGAGCTTCTAACAAAGTTGCTGATGCACTCTCCCGTGAGAGTTTCCCAGAATCCAGTAGTTAAAAAGTGTTCTTAAAATGTAAAAGTCTGTTAGTTATATACTTAGTAGTATATGTAAAGGTGCATGTGTTGTATTAATCTGTTTATTTTCAAGTTCTAGAAGCAAATTGCCGCCAGTGAGCTTCCCCACTGTCTGCAATTTGGGGGGCGTGTCATAAACAGATAGCTAAGGGTTAATGTCTCTTTCACCTGAAACACCTGACCAGAAAACCAATCAGGAAACCGGATTTTTTTCAACTTTGGGTGGAGGGAATTGTGTGTCTGAGTCTTTTGTCTGTCTGCCTGTTTCCTCTGAGCTTTGGAGAAGTAGTTCTATTTTCTAGTCTTCTGTTTCTAAGTGTAAGGACAAAGAGATCAGATAGTAAGTTCTATGGTTTCTTTTCTTTGGTATTTGCATGAATATAAGTGCTGGAATGCGTTGATTTGTATTCTTTTTGAATAAGGCTGTTTATTCAATATTCTTTTAAGCAATTGACCCTGTGTTGTATCATCTTAATACAGAGAGAACATTTGTATTTTTTCTTTCTTTTTATATAAAGTTTTCTTTTAAGACCTGTTGGAGTTTTTCTTTACTTCAGGAAAATTAAGTCTGTACTCACCAGGGAATTGGTGGGAGGAAGAAATCAAGGGGAGAGCTGTGTGTTGGATTGCTAGCCTGATGTGGCATTTCCTCTGGGTGAAGAGGAAAGTGCTTTTGTTCCAGGATTGGGAACGGAGAGGGGGAATCACTCTGCGTAGTTTCACAGAGCTTGTGTCTGGGTATCTCTCCAGGAGCATCTGGAGGGGGGAAGGGAAAAAGGATTATTTCCCTTTGTTGTGAGACTCAAGGGATTTGGGTCTTGGGTCCCCAGGGAAGGTTTTTTCAGTGGGACCAGAGTACCCCAAAACACTCTAATTTTTTGGGTGGTGGCAGCAGTACCAGGTCCAAGCTGGTAACTAAGCTTGGAGGTTTTCATGCTAACCCCCAAATTTTGGACGCTAAGGTCCAGAATCTGGGAATAAGGTTATAACAGGCACGCTGCGGGGGGCGCTCTGCCACTCGCAGGTCTGTGGCTCCGGTGGACCTCCCATAGGCGTAGCTGCGGAGGGTCCGCTGGTCCCCCAGCTTCGGTGGAGCATCCACAGGCACATCTGCGGGAGGTCCACCGGAGCCGTGGGACCAGCGGACTCTCCACAGGCATGCCTGTGGGAGGTCCACCGGAGCCGCCTGCCGCCCTCCCGGCAACTGGCAGAGCGCCCCCCGCGGCATGCCGCCCCAAGCACGCGCTTGGCACGCTGAGGCCTGGAGCCGGCCCTGGCCATTTCTGTCTGCAGGATCTTGGCTCTGCAAAATTATGTTGTGAAATTTCTGGACTCCAGCTCCTTTTTTCATATGGAAACCTCATTCAGTGCTGAACTGGAGAAGGCTCTTGGGAGACTTGTGTTAAAGCTCTGTTGCCAAAGGTTGAAATGACTTCCCTGCTTCTGGTGATATGCACCTGATTGGCTCCCGATGTGCTAACTTTATCTACCACTCCATTTCTAAGGCACCCATCATTGGACTTCACAGGCACTGGCTTCAAAATTGAGTGGGGCATAACTACTCTCTGTAGTATATTTCACTGGTGGAAATCAGGAGCAACTCCAGTCGTGTAAATAGAGTTGTTCTGGTCCAAAACTAGAGGAAAATTGGGTTTATAGACTGGGACTCCTAAGGGAGTTAGGCACCAAAAGCTCATGGAAGTAAGGATGTGGTGCTCAGCTCCCTTAGGTGCCAGTGAAAATCCCAGGCTTATTCTCTGTTCTCCTTGTTGGAGATGATTTGTACCTAGGGATAGCCCTGGAGAATAAATGTGTTTATCTCTGGAGTCCAGTGCCTGGCAAATATTTACAAAGAGACTGCAGGAGAGGGGACCCCTAGCTTTCACACATGGTATTTGTGACAGGTTCGGTCACAGAGATTCCCTTGGGACTGTCGCCTGATGTGCTGAAGTTAACTCTGAGCCCATTTTCTCTGCCAGCTTGGACTTCCAGAACCCTGCCTTGTTGAGCCAGACCCGCAAGCCTGCTGCAACACCGACCCAGAGTCTGGGCCACACTCCCGAAGCTGCAGGCTTTAAGTGAAAACAGCTCTGCAGGTGACTTGACTCCAGCACCCAGACACCCAGCTCCTGATGGGATCTAAACCTTAAATAAATCTGTTTTACTCTGCATAAAGCTTATACAGGGTAAACTCATACATTTTCTGCCCTCTGTAACACTGATAGAGATAATCACAGCTGTTTTCTCCCCCAGGTATTAATCACTTAATCTGGGTTCATTAATAAACAAAAGTGATTTTATTAAGTATAAAAAGTAGGATTTAAGTGGTTTCAAGTAATAACAGACAGAACAAAGTAAGTCACCAAGAAAAATAAAGCAAAAACACTCAAGTCTAAGCCTAAGAAACTGAATACAGGTAATAGGTCACCCTCAGAGATGTTCCAATAAGCTTCTTTCACAGACTAGACTCCTTCCTAGTCTGGGTCCAAGCCTTTCCCCTGATACAGTTCTTGTTAGTTCCAGCAGACATCTTAGGTGGAAAACCGGGGCTTTTTCATGACTGGCCACCCACTCTCTCCTGCTCCACCCCTTTTGACAGCTTTGGCACAAGGCAGGAATCTTTTGTCTCTCTTGGTCCCACCCCTCCTTCTAAATGGAAAAGTACTAGATTGAAGATGGATTCCAGTATCAGGTGACATGATCACATGTCCTGTGAGACCCCAGCCTCCATTCTTCCTGGGCTGGCCCACACATACATTGGAAGGTTTGCAAGTAAACAGAGCTATTTACAACCAATTGTCCTAGTCGATGGGAGCATAAAGATTCTAAACCACCATTAATGCCTCACACTTTGCATAATTATAATAGGACCTCAGAGTTATATTTCATATTTCTAGCTTCAGATACAAGAATGATACATGCATACAAATAGGATGAACACACTCAATAGATTACAAGCTTTGTAATGATACCTTACAAGAGATCTTTTGCATAAAGCATATTCCAGTTACATCTTATTCACATTCATAAGCGTATTTTCATAAAGCATATGGAGTGCAACATCACAGTCTTCACTCTCCCCAAACTCCAATGGCAGCAGCTGAACACAGCGCTGTAGGTGCCATTTGCTGAGAATATTTTTTCAGGAACAAAGTGTAAGCTTTTTCATGCAAAGGCCACGACGTTGGTCTCCACCCCTCTTTGATGACTCCTCGCTGTAACTGGGGACCAGAAAGCCAGGGACTGTAGCTGGCCATCTGCAGGGTCGTTAGGTGGGAGGAAGGCTCCCTGAGCCCCCTTCCTTGCCTATTTGTAGACGTCCCACCACTTTCAGACCCAGTGTTTCTAATGCCATGGTGAATTAGCTCCAATGAAGTTGATTGCCCACCAGGATCTGTTCCATCAGGAGGCTGACATAGCCGGGCGGGCGTTACTGCTACTGACTAAGCCAATGGAAATGATGAATTCTAGCCCTAGTGCACAGTGGTAGCTGTGGTCCTGTGCCTAAAATGACATTGTGCTTGGCCTTCCATGTAAGCAGTATGGTTCTGAGACCCAGCAGAAGGGCAGTCAGGGCAAACTGGATGGTGCTGGTACAACGGCAATTGGCTTTCATTTTCCATTTTCTCATTCCATGGGAAGCAGCCTGCTGTTTCTGATTTGTTTGTTTTAAACTGCAACAGAATCTTATCCTGACTGCAAAGCAGCATGTCCAGTAGATTGCAGTATTGCCAACCCCACATGTTCAAACAGCATGAGTCAAGCTCATCAAAAATCATAAGATTGGCTTTAAAATCAAGAGATTATATAAAAAAATTTGGTATTCTTTTTATTTGCCTTCTGCTTTTTGAGCCTTTAGGTTGCACTGAGATCACATTTTGAAGTTTTCTCCACAGCACAAGGGCTAGAAACTTTCATTTTCTTTAAGAATGAAGGCTAAAATCATGTCCACTTGACTCCAGGAGCTGGGGCTTTAAGGAAAACAATAATTATCATGAGATGCATAACAAAATCATGAGAGTTGGCAACACTGAGATTGTGCTTTCCTTCTCCACGTTCCTGTGGTAAAAGGCTGTTAGTGGCACTTTCATGCTGTGTGAATGAGAGGCAGTGTGTTCTAATCAACAGGCCCCCTGGACTGGAAGACAGAAGACCTGGGTTCTAATGGCAGCTCTGCCCCTGAGCCACTGTGTGACCTTGAGAAAGTTATTTCATCTCAGTTTCCCTTCCCACTACTTGTCTATTTAGATCATAAGCTTTTTCAGGGCATGGTGTGCATGCGATGTCCAGCACAGTGGAATACTGATCTCACTTGGGACACGTAGGTAGTAGTACTGCATTACAAATGAAAATCTTCAAAAATCTCACCTGTGAATATTAGAGCAACAAAGCAGGTGAAGTAATATCTTTTATTGAACCAACTTCTGCTGGTGGAAGGGACAAGATTTCGAGCTTACATGAAGCTCTTCTACAGGTCTGGGGAAGGTAATCGGAGTGTCTGAGCTAAATGCAAGTTGGGATAGATTGTTAAGCATAAGGGATAGCACAATTTGTAGGAAACGACTTAAGAGTTAGCAGGCAGGTATGTGTTACAGATTATTGTAATGTGCCATGAAACCAGTGGCTTTGTTGAGTCCACGGTTTTAGTGTCTAGCAACGTTATGAATTTAAGTTCCCAGATTCACCTTTTGAAGGTGTTGTAGAGGTTTCCTTTGAGGATGAGTATTGAAAGATCAGATATGGAATGATCACTTTAGTGAACAGTGTTCACTCACGGGTGATAGGATGTTTTTGTCTTTTTTCATTTTTCTGTGGCATTCATGAGAGCATAGTGATTGTCTGGTTTCACCCACACAGTTGTTATTGGGACATTTGATGCACTGGATGAGGAATACCACATGTTGTGATAGGCATGTGAATGACTCATGGATCTTGAAAGGTGCATTGTGGGGGGCATTGATCATTGTAGTGGTGGAGACATGTTTGCAGGTTTTGCATCTGTTGGTATGACAGAGTCTGGTGCCATTTTGCATTGGTTTGTTCTGTCCCATGGATACTTGGGAACTTGCTTCTGATGATAAACTTTGCGGTTATTTGAAGGCTAGAAGAGGATATTCGGGAAAGATTACTTCCAGGATGTAGTCCCCATCAAAGATGGGTTGTAGATGTTTGATAATAGCCTGAGGGAGGATTTTTTCCTTTGTATCAAAGCAGGTTCTTCCGAGGTACTTGGATTACCCTTTCCAAAAGCACCACGATCACCTGTCATCCGACGCATTTCACAAAGCAATCACTCCATATCTGATCTTTCAATACTTGTCCTGAAAGGAAACGTGTACAACTTATTCAAAAGGTGAGCCTGGGAACTTCAATTCATAATGCTGCTAGATACTAAAAATCCCACACAAGGCCTGACGCGGTTAAGATGACCATGTGGGCTAATTAGCTGCCCAGACTGGACCTGGAATTGGGGCCAGGGAGCACGGATTAATTAGACAAGGCTCATCTGTACAGGAACAGGTGGGACCTGAATAAAGCCCAAGAGCTGAGAGCAGCAAGCGGCTGCAGGGGAGGCAGTCTGCAGTCACTCCCTGGGAGAAGGGATGTGTGTTACTAGAGGGTCATTCATAGTTACTCCCTGGGAAGATGGAATTGGGAGGCTGGTGAACCCAGAGAGGGGGGAAGCCAGGAAGGTAGGAAAGGCTCAGGGGGAAAGCAGCAAGGTAGAACAGTGCAGGCCTTGATTACTGACTGGAGGGCCCCCGAGTAGAGTGCAGGCCTAGGCTACCCTACCAGCCACTGGGGATGTGCACAGACCAGGCAGAGGACAGTGGACTGCCTGGGACAATTTGTCCTGGAAAGACTTTATTATGCTCCCCCCGGAAGGCAATACACTCCTAGTGACCTGGCCAGAGGGCTAAGTCACCAAAAAGCAGCAGCTGGAGCTGCAGAAGGTGCAAGAGGACGATGGGAGATATACCATCAGAGGAGGGTGCAATGCCTGGCCAGAGATAATCCCCAGAGTGACCAGGAGGAGGTGCCGCTAGCAGTGAGTGGATCCCATGACTCGTGGATTCAACAGGGCTACTGGTGTCATGGCTCATTACAATTTATAACACATTAACCCTTAAGGGCCCACTTCCAACTCCTTTTGAATAACAATCTAATCCTTATTTTAAATGGCCTCCTACAAAGTCTTAGTCCTCTGCTTAACGATCTGTCCCAGCTTGTATTTAGCTCAGATGCTCTGATTTCTTCCCCATACCTGAAGAAGAGCTCTGTGTAGCACTAAAGCTTGTCCATTCCACCAGCAAAAGCTGGCCCAGTAAAAGATATTAACTCACCCACCTCGTCTCTGTCATATCCTAGGACCAACAATGCTGCAAACAAGTGTGACTATTGTCTGAGTAACGAAGCAGCTGTAGGATCATGGGCTGAGTCTCCCCATGGCAGAGGGGCATTCATTCATTGACTGTGTGCCTGACTGTAAAGAGAGGTGTGCCTCTGCTGCTGGACCATGATCTGAACTGTCCCAAAATGCAAGGGTGGGGATTGCTCCTGGGGTCTGGGCCCAGGGTTACTCCTAACTTGTAAACTTTCTCCTTTCATTTTAACGCACCCCACAGTCAACGCTTGCTGACTCCTTCTCTATTGCGCTATTGCAACTTGCTCTTGGCCTGTGGGAGTCTGGAGCTGGCCGGCAGGTGCTCAGGAAGGAAGAAGCTGGCTGGAGGCAGGAATGAATCACTCCCTAAAGCAGGAGTAGGTAAATTACGGCCTGGGAGCCACATCTGGCCCTTCAGACATTTTAATCCGGCCCTTGAGCACCAGCCAGGGAGCAGGGTCGGGGGCTTGCCCCATTCCTGCGCTCCAGTTGGGGAGTGGGGTCGGGGGCTTGCCCTGCTCCATGTGTACCGTGGCTCCATGCGGCTCCTGGAAGCAGCGGTATGCCCCCATCCAGCTCCTACATGTAGGGGCAGCCAAGGGACTCCGTTCGCTGTCCCCACCTCAAGCACCACCCCTGCAGCTCCCATCGGCCGTGAACGATGGCCAATGGGAGCTGCAGGCGCAGCGCCTGCAGATAGGGCAGCATGCAATGTTGCCTGGCCGTGCCTCTGCATAGGAGCTGGAGGGGGACATGTTGCTGCTTCTGGGAGCTGCTTGAGGTAAGCACCGCCCAGAGCCTGGACCCCTGACCCCCTCCCATGCCCCAACCCCCTGCCCCAGCCCTGATACCCCTCCGAACCCCTTGGTCCCTGTCTGGAGCACCCTCCTGTACTCCAAATCCTCATCCCCAGAGCCTGCACCCCCAGCCGGAGCCCTTACCCCACATCCCACACCTCAGCCCTGTGCCACAGCCCAGAGCTCCTTCCTACACACTGAACTCCTAATTTCTGGACCCACCACAGAGCTCGCAGCTGGAGTCCTCACACCCTCCCGCACCCCAGCCCCCAATTTTGCGAGCATTTATGGCCTGTCATACAATTTCCATATCCAGATGTGGCCCTCGGGCCAAAAAGTTTGCCCACTCCTGCCCTAAAGGATTGTGTATCGTGCTGTATTTAAAAAAAAAAACATTTTTGACAGTGCCATTTCCCTGAGTCCCTAGTGACGGGCTCCAGTCAGATTTCAGGGTTGTTGTGACATCCCTGTATGATACCTACTAGGATGGAATCAGGCATCAGCAAATCTACACTTTGGGTGTCTCTCAAAATCATAGAATCATAGAATATCAGGGTTGGAAGGGACCTCAGGAGGTCATCTAGTCCAACCCCCTGCTCAAAGCAAGGCCAATCCACAACTAAATCATCCCGGCCAGGTCTTTGTCAAGCCTGATCTTAAAAACCTCTAAGGAAGGAGATTCCACCACCTCCCTCGGTAACCCATTCCAGTGCTTCACCACCCTCCTAGTGAAAAAGTTTTTCCTAATATCCAACCTAAACCTCCCCCACTGCAACTTGAGACCGTTACTCCTTGTTCTGTCATCTACTACCACTGAGAAGAGTCTAGATCTGTCCTCTTTGTAACCCCCTTTCAGGTAGTTGAAAGCAGCTATCAAATCCCCCCTCATTCTTCTCTTCTGCAGACTAAACAATCCCAGTTCCCTCAGCCTCTCCTCGTAAGTCATGTGCTCCAGCCCCTTAATCATTTTTGTTGCCCTCTGCTGGACTTTTTCCAATTTTTTCACATCCTTCTTGTAGTGTGGGGCCCAAAACTGGACACAGTACTCCAGATGAGGCCTCACCAATGTTAAATAGAGGGGAATGATCACGTCCCTCGATCTGCTGGCAATGCCCCTGCTTATACAGCTCAAAATGCCATTAGTCTTCTTGGCAATAAGGGCACGCTGCTGACTCATATCCAGCTTCTCGTCCACTGTAACCCCTAGGTCCTTTTCTGCAGAAATGCTGCCTAGCCATTTGGTCCCTAGTCTCTAGCAGTGCATGGGATTCTTCCGGCCTAAGTGCAGGACTCTGCACTTGTCCGTGTTGAACCTCATCAGGTTTCTTTTGGCCCAATCCTCTAATTTGTCTAGGTCCCTCTGTATCCTATCCCTACCCTCCAGCATATTTACCGCTCCTCCCAGTTTAGTGTCATCTGCAAACTTGCTGAGGGTGCAGTGCACACCATCCTCCAGATCATTAATGAAGATATTGAACAAAACCAGCCTCAGGACCGACCCTTGGGGCTTGATACCGGCTGCCAACTAGACATGGAGCCATTGATTGCTACCCGTTGAGTCCAAAGATCTAGCCAGCTTTCTATCCACCTTATAGTCCATTCATCCAGCTCACACTTCTTTAACCTGCTGGCAAGAATACTGTGGGAGACTGTATCAAAAGCTTTGCTAAAGTTAAGGAATAACATATCCACTGCTTTCCTCTCATCCACAGAGCCAGTTATCTCCTCATAGAAGGCAATTAGGTTAGTCAGGCATGACTTGCCCTTGGTGAATCCATGCTGATTGATCCTGATCACTTTTCTCTCCGCCAATTGCTTCAGAATTGATTTCTTGAGGACTCGCTCCATGATTTTTCCAGGGACTGAGGTGAGGCTGACCAGCTTGTAGTCCTCCGGATCCTTCTTCTTCCCTTTTTAAAAGATGGGCACTACAGTAGCCTTTTTCCAATCATCTGGGACCTCCCCAGATCGCCATGAGTTTTCAAAGATGGCCAGTGGCTCTGCAATCACATCCGCCACCTCTTTGAGCACCCTTGGATGCAGTGCATTCGGCACCATGGACTTGTGCTTGTCCAGCTTTTCTAAATAGTCCCAAACCACTTCTTTCTTCATAGAGGGCTGGTCACCTCCTCCCCATGCTGTGGTGCCCAGTGCAGCAGTCTGGGAGCTGACCTTGTTCGTCAAGACAGAGGCAAAAAAGCATTGAGTACATTAGCTTTATCCACATCCTCTGTCACTAGGTTGCCTCCCTCATGCAGTAAGGGATCCACACTTTTCTTGACTTTCTTCGTGTTGCTAACATACCTGAAGAAACCCTTCTTGCTACTCTTAACATCTCTTGCTAACTGCAACTCCGAGTGTGATTTGGCCTGCTTGATTTCAGTCCTGCATGCCTGAGCAATATTTTTATACTCTTCCCTGGTCATTTGTCCAAACTTCCACTTCTTGTAAGCTTCTTTTTTGTGTTTAAGATCAGCAAGGATTTCACTGTTAAGCCACGCTGGTCGCTTGCCATATATACTATTCTTTCTATACATCGGGGTAGTTTGTTCCTGCACCCTCAATAAGGATTCTTTAAAATACAGCCAGCTCTCCTGGACTCCTTTCCCCCTCCTGTTATTCTCCCAGGGGATCCTGCCCATCAGTTCCCTGAGGGAGTCAAAGTCTGCTTTTCTGAAGTCCAGGGTCTGTATTCTGCTGCTCTCCTTTCTTCGTTGTGTCAGGATCCTGAACTCGATCATCTCATGGACGTTGCCTCCCAGGTCCCCATCCACTTTTGCTTCCCCTACTAATTCTTCCCTGTTTATGAACAGCAGATCAAGAAGAGCTCTGCCCCCAGGGGCGGCTCTAGGCACCAGCTAAACAAGCAGGTGCCTAGGCGGCAAAATATATGGGGCGGCATAATACTGGTGCCCCAGCTCATACCTGAAGCGGCGTCCGAGGCTGGATCCTGACCATCCCGGGGGGTGGTAACCAGCTTGTTGTTCTGCCGCTGAGTGCGGCAGGGGAGGGAGCCGGCTAAGTGAGGAACCTGTCCCCGTCGCTCTCCCGCAGGCAGCGGCCACCCTGACCCCTCAGGTGCGAGCCGGTAGTGTGGCCCTGCCCAGCTGCAGAGGACAGGCCGCTCCTCCTCGGCTTGTCCCTGCCGCTGCAAGCCGAGGAGCAGCCCATCCTCTGCAGCCGGGGCAGGGCCGTGCTACCGGTTCCACCTGGGATGGTGGGGGGTGGCCGCTAACCGCGGGAGAGCGGCAGGACCCAGTAGCGTGGCCCTGCCCAGCTGCAGAGGACGGGCCGCTCCCTGGCTTTCAGCGGCAGGGACAAGCCAAGGAGGAGTGGCCCGTCCTGGGGGTGGGGGTGGCCGCTGATCACGGAAGAGCAATGCGAACAAGCTGAGGAGTGGCCCGTCCTCTGCAGCCGGGACAGGGCCACGTTACTGGCTCTGCCTAGGGCCTGGGGGGTGGTTGGCTGCTAAAGCACGGATGAGCGGCGGGAGCCAGTAGCTTGGCCCTTCCCCAGCTGCAGAGGACGGGCTGCTCCTCGGCTTGTCCCTGCCGCTCTCCCGCAGTCAGCGGCCACCCCACACCCTCCAGGTGGGAGCCGGTAGCGTGACCCTGATCTGGCTTTAGAGGATGGGGGGAACATGGTGCCCGGGCGGGCCGCTCCTACTCAGCTTGTCCCCGCGTCTGCATCCTCCTCCTCCTCCCCTCTGCACCGCTTCCTGCCAGGGGAGGGGAGAAGGGAGCAGAGGGGCAGCCCGGGCTGAGCCCAGCTCATGCCAGGGCCAAGGCGAAGACCAAGGATGAGCGGGGCTGGGATCCAGCAGCAACCCCAACCCCTGGCCGTAGGAGTGGCGGTGTTGGGAGATGAATCCACCTCGGGCCAGATCCGCAGCAAGGTAAGAGTTGAGCCAGGTGGGAGGGTTTTGTTAAAATTAAATGTTAAAATTACACTAGTAGGAAAGGTTTCAGAGCAGCAGCCGTGTTAGTCTGTATCCGCAAAAAGAACAGGAGTATTTGTGGCACCTTAGAGATTAACAAATTTATTTCAGCATAAGCTTTCATGGGCTGAAGCTCATCTGATGAAGTGGGCTGTAGCCCATGAAAGCTTATGTTGAAATAAATTTGTTAGTCTCTAAGGTGCCACAGGTACTCCTGTTCTTTTTACTAGTAGGAAATTTTGTTTTATTTCACTAATTACAAGTTCTCTGTTTTTTCATTTTTTTTTTAATTTTAAACAGTCAAAACCAAATTTGAGGGGTGGGGGGGCAGCCAAAATTTTTTTGCTTGGGGCAGCAAAAAGAACCTAGATCCGGCCCTTTCTGCCCCTGGCTGGTTCCTCTAGCACTTACACCAGGAAATTGTCCCCTACACTTTCCAAAAACTTCCTGGATTGTCTGTGCACCACTGTATTGCTCTCCTAGCAGATATCAGGGTGATTGAAATCTCTCATGAGAACCAGGACCTGTGATCTAGTAACTTCTGTTAGTTGCTGGAAGAAAGCCTCGTCTACCTCATCCCCCTGGTCTGGTGGTCTATAGCAGACTCCCACCACGACATCATCCTTGTTGCTCACACTTCTAAACTTAATCCAGAGACTTTCAGGTTTTTCTGCAGTTTCATACTGGAGCTCTGAGCAGTCATACTGCTCTCTTACATACAATTCAACTCCTCTACCTTTTCTGCCCTGCCTGTCCTTCCTGAACAGTTTATATCCATCCATGACAGTACTCCAGTCATGTGTTATCCCACCAAGTCTCTGTTATTCCAATCACATCATAATTCCTTGACTGTGCCAGGACTTCCAGTTCTCCCTGCTTGTTTCCCAGGCTTCTTGCATTTGTGTATAGGCAGTTAAGATAACTCACTGATTGTCCTGCTCGTGCTTCCTTCCAGTATCCCACTTCCTCACTTATCTCAGGGCTTTGGTCTCCTTCCCCCGGTGAACCTAGTTTAAAGCCCTCCTCACTATGTTAGCAAGCCTGCTTGCAAAGATGCTGTTCCCTCTCTTCGTTAGGTGGAGCCCACCTTTGCCTAGCACTCCTCCTTATCCCATGGTCATCAACCCAAAGCCTTCTTTCCGACGCCATCTGCGTAGCCATTCGTTGACTTCCATGATTCGGCAGTCTCTATCCGGGCCTCTTCCTTCCACAAGGAGTATGGACGAGAACACCACTTGCGCCTCAAACTCCTTTATCCTTCTTCCCAGAGCCACATAGTCTGCAGTGATCCACTCAAGGTCATTCTTGGCAGTATCATTGGTGCCCACGTGGAGAAGCAGGAAGGGGTAGCGATCTGAGGGCTTGATAAGTCTCGGCAGTCTCTCCGTCACATCGTAAATCCTAGCTCCTGGCAAGCAGCAGACTTCTTGGTTTTCCCGGTTGGGATGTCAGATAGATGACTCAGTCCCTCTGAGGAGGGAGTCCCCGACCACCACCACCCGCCTCCTTCTCTTAGGAGCGGTGGTCGTGGAACCCGTATTCCTCGGACAGTGCATCTCATGCCTTCGAGTTGGTGGAGTCTTCTTCTGCTACCTTCTCTCAGATGTATCACTTAGTCCACTCTCCGCATTAGTACCTGTGGAGAGAACATGAGAATGGTTGCTCACCTGTATCTGCATTGCTAGTACATGGACACTCCTCTTTCTTCTTCTGTAGGTCACATGCTGCCAAATTTCTTCACTGTCCTTCTGTCCCTGCTGCGCAGCCTGCTCTGACTCTTCAGAATGTTGTGCCTGGTTTGCAGCTGACTGCCTTTTTATAACAGTAGGACCCACTCAAGGCCCACCTGGAACAAAGTACTACCAATTCACACTTTTCAAACAATCAAGCACACGATCAAACTGTCCCCACAACAGACACTCAGATTCTCACCAACACAGCCCCCCAATGCAGCACTTAGTGTACCTCCTCTCAGACAGATCCCAGTCAAACTCCCTCTGTTAGCCTCTCTGCTGTTCCTTGTCTATCTTTTGAGTTGAAAGACCCTCTCCTCACTGCTTTTTGTCCCATAACGCCACAATTCCCTCATTATTCAAATTGGATCAGCAGGATCACCTTTAAACAAACCCCTCACTGTACCAGGCTCTCCTCCAATCCCTGTTCTCTGAGTTACTCTTTGCTTTGATTCCCAAAGCATTGTGAAGAGGGGGATCGCTTCTGTGTATGTGCCAGATGGGTGTATGTGGTACAGAAATAGCCTGGATCATATAGTTTATGTTCAGAGCACTCAAGGGAGGATATGTAGATAACATTTAGCTGGAGAGGGAGCCTTTTATGGCAGAGTGTTCAGACATGTTCCTGTTTCCCCTGACAAAGACAGAGGAGCACTGTCAAAAGCTTCTGAGAAACATTTCCCCAGCTCTGCATCTATCTGCCTATCTCCTCCCCTTCTTTTCCTCCATCCCCATACATACCTGTCTGCTTTATACAGACTCATCACTCTCATGATTTACATTGTTGCTTGACACCTTCCATAGAAATGCAGATGCGTAACCTGCACAGCTCGGAGTAGTTTTTAGACTGCTCGGCTGCTGATAAAGAAAGAGACACCAGGACGTTGTCCTTAACACCCACTGCTCTCCCTGATGTGTCTTTTGTATAATGCAACTGCAGTGCTGGCGAAAGGGGCTGGTGTGACAGTGCTGAAGTCTTTGTCTAGCCACAGGGCAGTGTGGGCAGCACTAGGGCAAGCCATACTTCAGTGTCCCTCTGCCCTGTCTAGGAGGGACCAAAGGGAGTTGAGTCCCAGTCCCAGTTTGGCAAGGGTGATGCTGAATTTTTACATGTTTTGTGGTTGCTTTGGTTAGTGTCCCGACCTGTGAATCCCCTGCTCCCTGCAGGCAGCCTCCCTGCTGAACTGGCACAGCTGTGTGGGCGGGTAGGAGGGGAGAAGTGACTGGAACTGGGAGCTTAAAGAGCAGCAGGTGGAAGGGAGAGAAGCAGCTACACATGGAGGGCAGAGAGTGGACAGAGAGTTGGGGACAAAGGCTCAGATCCCCCAGGGGTTTTAGGTGCCTAACTTTTCTGTGTACATCTCTGGAAGTTAGGAGCCTAAATACCTTTGAGGATCTGGACCAAAGCCTTGTGGGAGAAGAGGCCAATGGGCAAGAGGAACCATGAGGAGAGGAAGAAGTCTGATGTCACTGAGAGCAGAAGCATGAAGGGAAGCATTGGGAAGGGTGAGAGATGCACTAAGGGCATAGCAGACAGCAATGGTCAAAGCAGATTGAAACAGGAGGGGGAGTTCTCACTGCACTGGCCAAGGAGGGGAGAGATGTGGGAGAATGCTACTTACCCAAGCCAGGGAGCTGAGGGGGATGGTGCAGGCCTTGCTACTCTGTCTTATGGACCCCAGGACTCTTGGAACTTGCAGTCATTTGTTGTCCAGTTACACCAGGCCAGGGAGGGAAACTGAGGCAATCACCACACCAAGACGCTACATATTCCTACATCTGGGTCCAGACAACCCACTAGTTAGTGCCCTCTGTAAGGAGACTTTTTTTAAAGGGTGTGTCACTTTTAAAAAATGTTATCAAACTTGTTAAAGTCCCTTCAGCTCTGGCTGATCTCTTGGGGGAAAACTGCTCTCCACACAAAACCGAAAGCCCAACAGCTATCACAGAACTGGGATCACCAGATAACAGCAGAGAATCTCTCTCCGGTGCGCAGGTTAATTAAATGACACAGATAACCTTGTGCATGGCCAGAGAGTGCATGTGTGTTTCTCTCTGAAATTATATCAATCATTTAATTAGCCTTGTGCTCACGCTGACATTATCTGGAGTCAAAGGCTGTGCAATTATTGCATGGTTTTCTTTTTTTTCAAAGGAGCCACCGTTTTCTTTTAAAGGCTAAGTTATTGCCCTAGGTAAAGAGATTCTGCTGGCTGTTTAGTTGCATTCTGAATCAAAATCCAAACCTCACTGTTATTCCATATAGAGGCTTGTTATTGTAATAGAGATGAGGGCCTTCCAGTAGTGCATTAAGCAACTTGACTAGCATGGGTCAGGTGTGATGAGGTGAGGTGCCCAAGGATGCACATTCAGGGGCAGGATAGGGATTACATTTGCTGCTCCCATGCCAGTGCCCTGTTTGCTGGCTCGCACTGCTAGCTCACTCAGCTGGCTTGGAAGACGGTCTTTGCCCCTAATCAGGCTCTTAATGTCTTTCAATCAAACCTCAAATGAGCTTGAATCCTACCTCAATCTGAAGGGGGGACAGGGAAAAGAACTCAACCGAGGTATTTAGGCACCTGACTCCCACTGATTTCAAGACCTTTCAGGATCTAGGCCACAGGTGCTATGGTGATAAATGTTGTGTGAATGCTTTGATATATGTTCCAAAACCATCAATTTTTGCATGATTGACAGACATTGCTCAAATTAAGAGAGACCCTGGTCTGGAATAGCTGAGGTCCTGCAGATGAGAAGTCAGAAAGTGATGAAGGGCAGGACTGGAATAGCAGGGCTCTGCCCAAGATTGAGGTGCAGAGGCAGAGCGCTGGGGGTACCCATGGCTGGGATAGTAGTGGGGCTGGGGATCAGGATTGGGGTGCATTGGCAGAGCTGTGTGGTGGAAACTTGCTTAGCCCCTACCCATGGCACGTGGGGCATTAACAAGAGCCACAAGGATACCTCTCTCCTATTCAGGAACAATAACATCCCTGCATTTTATTCAGAGAAGATGCACAAAAAAGGAACGACCACTAGCTGAGTCAATTTGTGCCTAACCCACTCTGCTGTGAGTAAGGATGCTTTGTCAGGATGCCCCAAAACTTTGCGTGTTCTGCTATCCCCTGCAACTTTGCAGTGCCTATTGGGACTCCTCTTCTGTTCTGTACCCTGCAGCTGTGTCCATGTTGCACATCTGTACTGCCCACCCTAGTGAGGAGTGTCTGGCAGCAAAATACCTTGGACCCAGCGTGCCAAGGAATGAAGAATGGAGTGGTGGGGGGCAAAGTTGGATTCTGGATACACAGCCATAGAGAAAACTTCCTGTGAATTAGGAAGAATTTCTTATCTGCTTTGACTGTAATTTGTGCCTTGAGAGCATGGGTCCCTCGCCAGCTGTTGTTCCTGCATTGAGTGCTCCATTCGCTCTTGTTCACATTGCAGTCTCCAGGACTGTATTATTTTTTTCTTAACCAGAGAGCTGCCAGCTGGTGGTGTTGATCACACCCCCAGCAGCAGGCAGAAAGGCCAGGCACAGTTTACACAACACTCCTTCTCCTTCCCTTTCTATTTCAGCACTAATAAACACATTGTCATTTCACACATAAGCAGCTGGGAGCATCGCTAATTTCAGCCTTTTGATTAAGGTGATTTGGCAGAGCTCCTATGTGGAGTTCTTCGCATCCCAATGCTGGGTCAGGGCATGGGATAGCCCTATCTTCCAGCTGCCACAACCTCAGTTCTCTTGGTAACTTGCCACCCTGACCCATACAATGTCAGCCTCCCATCACTCACATGCCCCTCTTGTGGCAAATGTTCCCCCAGTTGATTGGCAATTCTTCCCATCTTCCAAATCCTTCCTCTGCAGACGTGCAACCCCCACACATATCTTCCTGTAACCCTCCTCGCTCCTCCATGGATGGGCATCCCTGACCTGTCCGTGCCCTCCCATAATCCTCTCCCCCTCCTCTAGAGGCCTGCATCCCTCACTCATCCCCTACCATACCCTGACCTCTCCTCTCAGGAAATGCAACTGTGACCCATCCCTGCCTCTAACTCTCTCCCTTCCCTTCCCTTCCAGGGGTATGCTACCCAGACATGTCCCTTCCCATAACCCTCATCCCTCTATCCTCCAGCGACATGGAACCTCAATCCATCCTCTCTTATTACTTCCCCCTCCAGGGGTACAGAATCCCAACACAACCCCTCCCATAACCCTTGAAACTTCTGAGACATGGAGCCTCAACACATTTCCAGTGATAACTATCTCCCATGGAACTGCTATCCTCTCTTCTCCCCTACCCCAACCTCGACATTTTGGGCTGTAAGTGAACAGACTGTGTTGCTGATGTGGCTGGATTTGGAGAGCAGCACTCCCTGGACTGGGCACCTTCCTGCCACATGGATCTGTGCTCGGCACCACCCTTCTCTCAGGAATTCAAGTGGTAGCTAGTACGGTGATGAGCCACAAACTGTGTAGGGCTGTTTACAGCTCTCCCAACCTTCACCCAGTACCTGAAAGCTTTCCCCATGGTGTTTTGCATTTAGGTTGCTTTCCCACTCCTGATCTTTGTAGGGTAGCCTCCCTCTTGGGTCCCCCTAGTCTGCAAGAGGGGTAGAGCCCACTTATTCCTCTCTCCTCCATTGCTGTGGCCTTGTCAGCCCTGGGTTCTAATCCCAGCTGTTTTGCTAGACTGGGGTGTGACCTGGGCAGTCAGTTCACCTCTCTGCATCCTCTACTATGCTCTGTCACTCTTGTCTGCTCAGACTGCAAGTCCTTTGGGGCTGGGAGGGTGGGTGGCCTTTTCAAAGGTGCTCAGCATTGGCGTAACTGGGTTCCACTGAAGTTAATGCTAAGATTGCCACTGATGGAGTTAGGCCACTGTGGAGCACTTTTGTGCAGCCGCTAGCACAATAGGGACCCTGATATTTGCTGAGGCTTCCAGGTGCTGCTGTAATAGAAATCAGTATCAATAACTGTAATCTACTCTCACGTCACCTCTTCTTCCAATGGGCACCTGCTGTCTTGGCACTACAGGGCTCCTCATTGCTAGCCTCCTCCCTTGGCTTCTGTTCTCCTCCCATTCCCTCCTATCTGCATTCTGCAGTGATGCCACCAGACCAAAGCTCCCTTGCCCAGGCTTTCTTGCTGCACTCCGTTGTGACCCGTGCAGCAGTCCCACCCATCCCCATCCCTGCTCTGGGCTTTCACTTCAGATAATGTATTTCCATGGGTGGCTCTCCCAGTGCACCATGGATCCGAGTTAACAGTGAGCTCACATTCTCCATGTTCTGATACGTGGGTGATTTCTGCAGGGTGATGTCCAGGAAACTCATTTGCTGGTGACTTCAGGGTCAAACTCATAAATACCTACACTTGCCCAGCAGGGGGCCCTTTGTTTTCCAGCTTCCTGCAGTAGGTGGGTCTGACATGAGTTAATTGAATCCATGTGCTGTTAGAGGTGCACAGTCATGAGTCACTGCAGAGGGAAGGCCTTAATTTCCAAAGCAAACACCTCCCATAGTTGACTCCTCCTAGAGACAGGTGATTAACCTGTGTCACTACATTCCCTCTTTCTCAGACTATCACTTCCAGAATCCATACCCTTTTCATTTACATAGTGGCTATCAGTGTGCTTGAGAGAGAGTGAAAAAGCCAAGGCAGCTGACCGAGTACAGTTTTATTACCACCAGTAAGGAATGACAGCATCACATATTTACTCTGTGAGTTTTGTACATTCAGTTCTTCCAAATGTAAATTAGGAGTGTATTACAGTGCTATCCATCATTCATTATATTTGGACCATTCCAGAGCAGCTATGGTTGTACCTAGATTTGCTTGTGTTATTAATAGGCTTGGAAGGGTATGATTTTTATCAGTAAATGTCAATTTCACCATACACACCCAAACTGGCAAAAAAATATTTCCATTGATGATTGATCATAGAAATATACAGATAGGCAAAGTAAGAAGAATGCTGCTTGAAAACTTAAGAACGTTTGATTTAAGGACATTTACTTAGTGCATTTTGACATGTGATGTTGACAGTTTGTGTTTTAACTTTTAGAATCTCAGCATCTACTGTCATTAAATAATTAGTGCCTGACCCACTGCCATTTTCTGACCCTCCCATAATTTCCCACAACCGGGAAAATGTAAATTGTACAAAAAAAATATGCTTACAAATAAACATTGGTATTGTCTGTTGAAATTATATATATAATATATATATATATATATATATAAAATTGAATTCTGCCAAACCTAATTATTAGTAGGATAGCAGCAATAATAAGATGCTTTAACGCTTATTTCCCAGTGGGATACTATGCTACATACTGTGCAAATGTATGTGTCTTGTGTATCTGTATTTTTCCAGCCTTGTCTTGTCTTATTCTTGCCCCTCTGGTGTGTGTTTGACAGCCTCCACTGGGCACGTTTTAGCAGAGGAGACAATCCCTTCTGCATCAGCTCCATCTGGAGTTGCCCCATGTAGCCTTTCAGCCTCTTATAGCTGGTCCAGAGAGCAACTCCCTCACCTTTTGCCCCTGAATGGCATCTGGACAGCCAGGCTAAGCTGCACACCTGGATAACCTTCAGTAAAGCAGGAGGGGAAGCCAGCGTGGGGAGATCTGTTTTGTCAGGCAGCAGGAGGCGGGAGTGCTCGGGGGTGAGAGAGCAGATGGGGAGTGATTTAGAGAGTTGGCTGTCTGCTGTCAGAAGGTTGTCACTGCAGAGCAGGTAGGGGGAGATGCAAAGCAGCCTTTAAGGCCTATCTCTCTTTTTCCCTCTGTAACTCTCACCTTGAGGGCAGGTGCAGTTGAATGCATAGTCATGGATTCACAGAGGTGGCACCTGCCTTCTTCTAGGCACTAGCAAAGAAGAGGAAATGTCTCCATTTTCCTCATCTTTTAAAACAACAACCACCAGTGACCCCCCCAAAGAAATCCCAACCTAAACAATTACAAGGCTCTCCACCTATTCTCCCACTTCCTATTGTTCCTGAGGAGAAGTTGTTAGCTTTCCATCCCTAACGGAGACTAATTGCAGGCTGGGAGAAGGGGGAGGGGAAGGCTGGGGGCTGGAGTCATTTAAGCTGTCAGCAACTCGATCAGCACATTTAAATCACTGACACAATAACAATGCCAAATATTGCAGTTCAAAAACAACCAGCACCCCGCCCCACACACACACCACAGACAGGACAGATTAATGCGTTTCCAGCCTTATTGTATATTGGTGTACAGGAAATGGAAAGACAGACTCAGGGGTCTAAGTGGCATGGCAGGGCTGTACGTACTGGCCGGGTAAATTAAATACAAATAGCACGAGCCCTTTAGGTTCTCTTCTTTCTGTTTAAATGGGCAACTGGTGGTAAGAACCATGATAGGGTCTGTGAGCAATTCCAAAATAAAGATGAGCAATCAAACCCTTAAACAGAATCCCAGGGATAGGCTATAGACCATCAGGGTTAAACAGATACTTATTGTATACGATGACTCTGCTAGCTTTAGGGCTGGGAAGTCTCTCTGCACTAATAGTGCAGGACTATTCCTGGCAGTGAAACCATGGTGCTACTAAGCGCTGTAGCGGGCACCTCTTGTGAACATCCCCACCCCATGCCCCTCTTTGGCAGAGGCTCCCCCTTGTCTAATCTACATCCTTTTTAGAATGGTCCCCCTCAAGCTGGGTCCAGTCAGCAGAGTTACTGCCACTCCCATGGGGGCTAAGTGTGGCCCCAGGGTCTAGTGTCAGTGCCCTCTTCAGGTGTGTCAGGACTGTGCACCCTTTAGTGCCCTCTTGATGCACTGTCACCAGCCCACAGAAAGGGCTTGTGGGAAGTTGTTTGCTCTCAGCGTTTCCCTAGTCCCCTCCATTTCTGTCAGCCTTTGCTGATGCTTTTTATTTGACACGGGTGAGTTTCCTTAGCCAAAGCCATCAGTAGCTGGTGGGGATGGGGAGAGAGCTCTGCACAACCAAATACACTGAGTCCATGGAGCACCTCGACACTGCCGGGCAAAGGACTGTAGGTTCACTGCAACAGCACCAAGGAACCAATTCAGCTAGACCAGTGGCTTTCATCCTTTTTTCATCTGCGGACCCCAATGAAGGTGCAGACCCCTTTGGAAACCTTAGACATAGTCTGCAGCATAACAGCAACCTTTTGCGGACCCCTTAGATATAGTCTGCAGACCCCCAGGGGTCCATGGACCACAGGTTGAAAACTGCTGAGCTAGACACTTAAGCACCTGCTTTAACTTTGCTGAACAGAGATGATTAAAACATGAGCTTAAAGTTAGGCATGAGTTTTCTGATCTGGGACTTAAAGCAGATCTGCTCTCTGGGTTCTTATTCCTTTTCCTGAAGGTTGCTGTGCTTAGCCATTTCTATGGTTCTTCCAGAGTTATCATCATGCAAAGTAGCTCTGCTTCTCACAACCCCACATTTGGGTCCTTTAAATCCAAAGTCTCACTGGCTCTCGTTCCCTGAGCCTGGGAGCAGTGGAGGGAAGTGTGAAAGGAATGTTCTGTGCCACCGCTAGACTGGAAGATAGCAGCTGAAACTCCTGAGGCCCAGGTCCTCAAAGGCATTTAGCTGTATAATCCTCACTGATTTCCCATTGGTTTCAGTGGGAGTTAGGCACCTAAATAATTTTGAGGGTCTGGGCTTTCTTGCCTGTAGGCTGCTCAGTGGTGGATATGAGATGAGTCTGATGGTCTCAGATCAGTTCCTAGTGGGGCAGGTTCCCACATCACTAAACTCGGAATGTCTCTAAAAATTACCTCTTCTCTCAATCTAGTATGGGGGATCCTCTCAGAACAGAAGTGAGGCACATCAGTGCCACAATATCTGTGTCCTGTTCTGTAGCTAATTGAAGATTTCATTCTCCAGAGTCAATATTGCCATATCTTTCGCACATACTAGGCTCACCTCATTAACACGTCCTTCTGAGCGCCGAGAGGCTGAGAGTTTTCCCTTGATCAACACATCTTTAAAATAAAAAAACGCGTGCATTTGTGGGAGCAGGTCTTCACCATTCCATGTAAGGGATTGTAATTTTTCTGCAGTGCCTGTGAGCCACGATTAGGAGCCAGGATTGCTCTGCTCATAGCAATCCTACCGTCGTCTTTGATTGCATGGTATTAACTGTAAATTATACCCTTTTGGAGACCGCATGTAAAAATAAAATAAAAAAAGTGTCAAAAGACAGAGAAAAATATTGATTCTTGAAGAAGCGGAAACTATAGCTTGGTTAAATTAGAACCTTAAAACCAAACCAAACAAACCTTTGTCAGGGTGAAACAGGGATTAAAAGAAAAGAGGTCTGATTCTCCTCTCCTTTGTGCTGGTGTAAAACCTCACTGAAGTCCCTGGAATGACACTGGTGTAAGTGAGAGGAGAATTAGGCCCAAGGAATAGAAATGAGCTCAGAGGAGGAGATGGAGGGCATGCTTAGCAGGAGTGTGGCCAAGGTACTGATGAATCGGAAGCCTAGTTAATTAGCAAACTAAAGCACAATATATCTTTAAAAGAAGAAAGAAAGAAGCTGCAGCCTGAGAGTAATGCTGTGAGCTCTGATTGACCAGAATCCAACTCCACTTACTGATGAAGTTTCCTGGTCTCAGGTTGACCTCAGGAGCTGTCTTTGTCACTGCCTTGCACTGATGAAAGACTTGGAGTCGGGGGATAAGAGACCTCTCAAGGTGACCTGCATTTCAGTTGGTTATCTAGAACTGAAACTAGACTCTCTGTCTCACTCCAAACCTTGGAGTCATCCAGGTCTTCCAGGAAAATCTTTGGAAGGAAACTTCCAAAAATGGCAGAGGCATCAGAATCAATAGAGCTTGAGCTCCAGCTTGGGAAAGAATACCATAGATGGCCTAGAGACAGTGGAAATGCAGAAGAAGCAGAGGATAGTGCACATAACCTTTTTTCATAGATTTTTGAAAGGACTGAAGGGACTATTAGATCGTTAAGTCTGACCTCCTGCATAACATAGGACAATGATTGTAGCCATAACTTCTGGCTGAGATAGTGTGTGTAGCTTTAGAGCAAAGGTGCTGTGGATGTCATGCAGGCCTACCAGTTCTATCATTGTATTTATCTTGGCCAGCAGTGGGAGTTGGGCCTAGAAATCCTACCCTTTCCTGTGAAGGGGCAAGTAGAGGCCTCTGGGCACAGGCTGAAGGAAGAACAGAAGAGAAAGGGCTTAGCAAAGCTTTGAACAAAGCTCTAGGACAAATGGCTTTAGCTGTTTACTCCTGTGACTGTGCCGAGTCTCCGCCCCCTCTGCCACAGAGTGCACAGAGCCTGAGTTAGTGTGCGGCTCACCCCCTTCATGGAGGTTGGTTGTACTGGTCACTCAGTACAATAACGGAACAAAAAGTTTCTCTTACATGTTATCTACCAGGCTGGGCTGTTTCTATAGGCTTCTCTCCAGGATGTCTACAGTCCTAGTTTTCTCTGGCCTAGAGTTTCATTGTCTCCACCGTTTAGAGCCTGGTTGGAGATAACTTGCCAGCTAGGCCAACTTGCCAGCATGACTCAGCATCTTAATGCAGGGTTTTAGCACCTGAGACTAGAGTGACTGAACAGAAGAGTCCTCATTCCTACCTAGGGTCTCTGAGTCCACCACCCGGAAATCCAGGCCTGTTTCAGACTTTGCCTCCATTTTGGTATGGAGGGTTTGGAAGATCTCGCCTTGAGGAACCCTGAATATGTCTCCATATGTCCCACCACCTGTAGCCCTTCCCAGCCCCACCACCCTATTGCACTGTCCAGATTCCTTAGTCCATTATCCAAACTGCAGCTGCTCCCTATTCTCTTGGCCAGGTGCTTGTTTAAGGTTTTTGAGCAAAGTGGCACAACAGCGATCTTCACCATAAAACACTCCTCTCACCTCTTAATTTTTTGAAGGGAATTGGGGGCCTCTGAGGGGAGTCTCTGCATCATCCCCTGGTTAGCACCCCATCCTTCTTTCAGACCCCATGTCACTAGTGACCTTTATCCAGTCACTAAAGGTTGGTTCATAGATTCTTAGATCCTACAGCCAGAAGGGACCACTATAATCATCTAGTCAGACCTTCTCTGTAACCCAGGCCAGAGACCTGATCATCCCTAGAACAGAGCTTTTAGAAAAACATCCAATCTGGATTTTAAAATTGCCAGTGATGTAGACTCCACCAGGGCCTTTGGTAAGTTATTCCAGTGGTTAATTACCCACATCTTTAAAAATTAACACTTCATTTCCAGTCTGAATTTGTCCAGCTTCAGCTTCCAGCCATTGGATCGTGCTCTACCTTTCTCTGCTAGCCCATTATCAAATATTTGTTCCCCAGGTAGATACTTACAGCCTGTGATCGAGTCACCCCTTAACTGTCTCTTTGTTAAGCTAAATATGTTGAGCTCTTTAAGTCTGTCACTATAAGGTATGATTTATAATCCTTTAATTTTCTCATGGCTCGTCTCTGAACCCCCATCCAATTTATCAACATCCTTCTTGAATTGTGGGCACCAGAACTGGACACAGGATTTCAACAGTGGTTGCACCAGTGCCAAACACAGAGGTAAAATAATCTCTCTGCTCCTACTCGAGATTCCCCTATTTATGCATCCCAGGAGCGCATTAGCTCTTTGGGCCACAGAGTCACACTGGGAGCTCATGTTCAGGTGATTATCCACCATGACCCCCTAATCCCTTTCAGATTCACTGCTTCCCAGATACAGTCCCCCATCCTGTAAGTATGGCCTAAGTTCTTTGTCCGTTGATGTATACATTTACATTTAGCCATATTAAATATATATTGTTTGCTTGCTTGCAGTTTACCAAGTGATCCAGAATGCTCGGACTCAGACTCTTCATCATTTACCACTCCTCCAGTTTTGGGTCATCTGGACCTCCTTTTGCAGCCTACCCACTACCTTTATATCTGCCAGAGGCTGCCTTCAGAGCAACAGGGGGGTGTCGTTCCACAAATGGTGTGGTTGGGAATGCTACCACTACCAGTTGAGGGGGTACCTGGGTCATGTTATCTTTGTCATGCAACTGGAGAGCATGTCTCACATGCCAACTGGCCTAGCTCACCTCACCCCTCGCCCCCAGTGACTGTACATTCCCTGTCAATAAATACTCCAAATAAACAGCTTCTGATAGGTACGGTTGGGGATGGAAGGAATTATGGAGGGGGTGAAGAAGGGAAGTGCCCACGGCCAGAGTATTATAACTAGGCACCTTTTTATGAAGTCTTATTTTATTTCTTGTGTTCAGAGAAAACAGTTCTCAGTTTATGGCTTCTGTTCCGTCAGTGAGAAAATGAGCTATAAAAGCAGTGCTAGGAAGGAGTTAACCCATTTCCAGTTCAGTGTGTTACAATTTGCTTCAGTAATAATAATGATAATAATAAGAAGAACAATATTGGGAAACATAATGTTTAAAATGAAGCCTACGAAATCAATATGTGCTACATGATTCATCATTTTCTGTGTTCTTGGTGGAGAAATGGAGAGCTGTGATCAGAAATCAAAAGCAGGGGTGCCCAGCTTCTCTGCAGTCATTACAAATCTCTGCTTTCCTGTAATCTGTGGAAAGGGTTTTTTTCACTTGGGTACAAGCTAATGCTGGCAAATGGCACTGGAGTCACTCCTCAGTGATATCAGCGTTTTTCTTGGAAAGAGAAGGAAACCCTGCTATACTGGAGGGACAGAGAGGATGAGTCAGTTTGCAAAACACTTTCACTAGTGACCTAAGTCAGCATTTGGATCTGGTGTCCAGGGGTAAAAGGCTGATTCACTACCTACCACCTCCATCAGCTATGGTAGGATTTCATATGATAGGCTCCATTTCAGCAAGGTACTTAATTTTAAGCAGGAGACCAGTTGACTACAGTGGGATTACAGGCATGCTTAAATTTAGGCATGCGCTTAAATGCCTTCCTGAACTGCCACCACATAGAGCATAAATTGTTATTTATAAATGTAGATCTTAGAGTATTTAACCAAGATGGGTAAAATATTACCCTCAGACTTTAAATGAGTTGCCCAAGATCATAGAATCATAGAAGATTAGGATTGGAAGAGACATCAGGAGGTCATCTAGTCCAGCCCTCTGCTCAGAGCAGGACCAACCTCAAGATCACATGGACTCAGTGGAAGAGCTGGGATTAGAAACCATGGAGTGAGATTCCCTTGTGTGTCAAAATCCCTTAGACGGCTTTGACCATCTCAGGTCAAATTGCTTGATGGTCAGCCAGAGCCAAGCTCAGTCCATTAGCTGCCTATCCTGCATGTGGGTATGATTGTAGCTGTCTTGATGTTTTTGATCTTGTGGAAAGGAATGAAGGGGCTGAGCTAGTGGTGGGCTGGGTAATGATGGTGTATTGTGGTTTACGTTTTTTTTTGTATGGTACCTTACATCCTAAAGGATCATATACAGCTTTTCAAGCTCAATGACTAACGGGTGGAATGGAGCAGCTGTATAATAGCACAGAGCCACACGACTCTATAATGATGGAGAAAACTGGGTCCAGCACTGTGTATGAGGATTTTAGGAAGGCGGAGTGTAACTGGAATTTGTCTTGGACACTTGGTCTAACGTACACCTGTTGCAGAAAATGACCTGAGATCTTTCGTAACCACAAAGTGTTGACCACAGCATGGCAATAATGCCAACTGGTCTTATATAATATGCACTTATACTCTTCAGCACCAAGGCAAACCAAGTGGATCTGGTGTATCAGCAAGATATTGCATGAAATGGTGACACTATGAAGGGGTGGCTCGCTGAGTCACTATTGCTGAGGCACCATAGGAAGAGCAGATGGAGGTGCCACGGACATGATCTTCTCAGTGGGAAGCCTCTTGTGTGGAGGGTTTCCAACTCCAGTTTCCCACTGCTTTTCAGTGTCAAACACAGCTAGTGCCACCAGTCCAGCTTGTCTCAGATTTGCTTCTTGAGCCACCGTATTTGCAGCCTGGTGCCCTATACTGTGAGGATCACATTCACTTGAGGATCATATACATATGAGAATCAACTTAGATCCTCATGTGCTGTGTCCAGGCTTGCCTCAAATTCAGGAGTAGAATTCCCTGACCATAAAGTAGGGCAAATGCTTTCCCCATCTGTTGCATTTGGGAGAAATTCTGACCTCCACTTAATATACAGCACCAATTGGTAACATGCCTCCAGCGGACAATCTGAAGAGCATAGGCCAAGGTCCAAATTTCTTGGTCAAGGTATAGTCAAGATCCAGACTGCAGAGAAAATAATACAAAAAATCACAATAATGATGATAATGAAATAAAAATATTTTGGGGTATGTTCAAAAGTGTCTGGCAGTCCAGATTTGGCCCATGGTCCACCTATTGGTTACCCATGGCATAGGCCTTTATGTACCACCAGTCAAATAGTGTTTAAATGAACATGCAATTACTGTGTGAATATTTCAGGTAACTCAAATCAAAGCCACACAGAATAAAGGGAGCAGCCCTGGATCCACATCCCCAGTTAACTTCCCAGAGCAGAAAGTAATTAGTCAGCTTGAGTAACCCCAGCCTTCCCCAGGGAGAGGCTCACTCAACAATCTGATGTGCACACAAATGGCTGGCGTTGCTTTCCTAGGAAATATCTTCTACAAAGCATGTTTTTTATGTGGACGTTTTGAAGGCCACAATAAAGAGGAAATTTCCCTTCCCAGTGAGGCTGAGTTTATGAGAGGCCTGAAGATGAGGAGCAGCTGTTTGAACTTGATAATAAATAATGCTCAGAACTTTCCATCTATAGACTTGACGTGTCTTACGCAGGAGGGCCAGCATTTTTTTATCCCCATTATACAGGTGGTGGAATGAGGTCTGGACAGTTAAGTGACTTGGCTAAGGGAATAGAACGCATGTCTTCCCCACCATGCATGGTACTGCCTAGCCTATCTGTTCGGAGAGGGCTTTGATGCCTTCTGAAGCAGTATGCCTCACTGGACACCAGACTAGTTGAACCAATGACATAACCTGGGCAGTCCAAAACCCAATATTCCCGTTGAACCTCTATGAAGTAATGGAAAACACAGGCAAGATTTATTTAACAGAAAGCCCTGGGATCTGTTTCCTAGCAAAGACCAACCTAAAGTTATTGGGGAATATGGAGAAAATAGCAACACAAACTTCAATATAATAAACTCTCCTTAGGATGCAGCCAGTGTTTGGAGAGAGTCTGCTTTAGTCTATGAGTGTTTGTGGGAGATTAGTGCTTATTAGCTAATAACCTTTGATTATGTTTACTCCCACAGCTGATGTGCTCAGGTGTTTGTCACATAAAAGCAGAGATACGGCTCAGTGCCACAGCCTGTGCCTGGTCTAGGCTTCAGAGTTTTGTTTTCTTGGCAGCAAACTGATGAATGATTATTTTTTACATAATAATTTTTTACTGTTCTGAAGGGCTTTCCATGCAAGTAACATGAGGTAATAAAAAATTGTCTTGCAACATTCCTGTAATGTGTACAGTAAACTGCACTGTTGATAACTTGGAGAGGGTTCAGAGAAGAGCCATGAAAATGATTAAAGGATTAGAAAATATGCCTTATGATAGATTTAAGAAGCTCAATCTATTTAGTTTAACAAAAAGAAGTTTAAGGGGTGAGTTGATCACAGTCTAACAGTGGTTCTCAACCTACTGCCTGTGGGCCACTTGCGACCCAATCAGCACAGAGCTGTGGCCCATGTGACATCCTCAGGGCCATAGAGGTAGTATTAGATGCATCCCACAATGGTAAATAGGTTGAGAACCACTGGAAGTAACTTTATGGGGAGCAAATATTTGTTAATCGGCTCTTCAATCTAGCGGAGAAAGGTGTAACATGATCCAATGACTGGTTTGGCAGCAGCACTGCTGAGAAGGATCCAGGAGTTGTGGTGGATTACAACCTCAACATGAACCAGCAATGCGATGCTGCTGCATAGAAAACAAATGCAATTTTGGGTTGCATTAATAGAGGCATAGCATGCAAGTCACAGGACGTGATAGTACTGCTCTACTCTGTGCTGGTGAGGGCCTCAGTTGGAGTACTGTGTCCAGTTTTGGTCACCAATGTATAGAAAGGATGTGGAGAAACTGGAAAGGATCCAGATGCAAGTGACAAAGATGTTTAAATGAATGGAGTGCAAGCCATATGAGCAAAGGCTGAAGGAGCTGGGTATGTTTAGTTTGGAAAAGAGGAGATTGAAGCAAGGGCGGCTCTAGCTTTCTTGCTGCCCCAAGCATGGCAGGCAGGCTGCCTTTGGCGGCTTGCCTGCAGGAGATCCCCAGTCCCGTGGATTCGGTGGCTTGCCTGTGGGAAGTTCGCCGGTCCCGCAGCTTTGGCGTACCCGCCGCTGAATTGCCACCAAATCCAGGGGATTGGTGGACCTCCCACAGGCAAACCGCCAAAGGCTGCCTGACTGCCGCACTTTCAGGGTCTGGCAGGGTGCTCCCTGCAGCTTGCCATCCCAGGCACACACTTGGAGCGCTGGTGCCTGGATCCACTGCTGGATTGAAGGTGGACATGACAGCGATCTTCAAATACTTGAAAGGCTGCCATAAAAAAGGAGAAAAGTTGTTCTCTCTTGTCACAGAAGTCCGGACAAGAGGCAGTGGGTTCAAACTACAGCATAGCAGATTTAGATTAAATCTTAGGAAAAAGTTCCTAACTGTAAGAAGAGCAGGACAATGGAACAGGCTGCCTTGGGAGGTTGTAGAAGCTCCTTCACTGGAGGTTTTCAAAAGGAGGTTGGAGCCATCTGTCTTGGATGGTTTAGCCACAACAAATCCTGCATCTTGGCAGGGGGTTAGACTAAATGATCCTTGTGGTCCCTTCTAACCCTACGGTTCAAGAATTGTATATTGAAGCTAGACAAATTCAGACTGGAAAGAAAATGTACATTTTTAACAGTGAGAGCAATTAACCATTGGAACAATTTACCAAGGGGCATAGTGGATTCTCCATCACTGACCATTTTAAAATAAGATTGGATGCCTTTCTAAAAGATCTTGCTCTAGGAATTATTGTGGGGAAGTTCTGTGGCCTGTGTCATGCAGGAGGTCTGGCTAGCTGATCACAATGGTTTCTTCTGGCCGTGGAATCTATAAAGTGGGTAAGTGGGTAAGTGACTCGGTAAGGTCGCTCAGTAAGTGGCAGAGCCAGAAAGAGATGCTAGAAACCTGATTTTTTCTCTCTCCCCTAACAAGTAATCAACATTTCCTCCCACTTTAGATAATTACATGTTTAAAAAGCCATTGTTGGTCATTTTACACTGGACTGATTGAGTGCTTCAGCATATACTGTAGGGGAACAATTGTGCATTGGCAGGGGGGCTGAATAAGATCCATTAGTGAGATCATTGATATTTTGGTGTTTTATGTAGCCCTAATCTGTAGTATCTGAGCACCTCACCATCATTAATGAATTTTATAATCTCAGCACCCCCCTGTGAGGTAATGAGGTATTATCCCCATGTTACAGATGAGGGACTAGAAGCACAGAGTAGATTGAGTGGTGGCCTTGCAGGGAGTCTATGACAGAGCTAGGATTTGCACCTAGCTCCCCTGGGTCCCAGACTAGGATTATGTGCATTAAATCTCTGTTTCCTAAAATGTTGGACGTACCTGCTGGGGGAGGGAGGTATGCAAAGAATAAGCCGAGGACACAACACTCAGGGTACGTCTACACTACAGGATTATTCTGATATTACATAAACTGGTTTTGTAAAACAGATTGTATAAAGTCGAGTGCACGCGGCCACACAAAGCGCAATAATTTGGTGGTGTGCGTCCATGTACCAAGGCTAGCGTCGATTTCTGGCGTGTTGCACTGTGGGTAACTATCCTGTAGCTATTCCATAGTTCCCACAGTTGCCCCCGCGCATTGGAATTCTGGGTTGAGATGCTAATATATGATGGTGCAAAAACAGTGTCACGGGTGATTCTGGGTAAATGTCGTCACTCATTCCTTCCTCCGTGAAAGCAACAGCAGACAATCATTTCGCGCCCTTTTTCCCTGGATTACACTGGCAGACGCCATAGCATGGCAACCATGGAGCCCGTTTTGCATTTTGTTACTGTCACCATATGTGTACTGGATGCCGCTGACAGAGGGGGTACTGCAGCGCTACACAGCAGCATTCATTTGCCTTAGGAAGGTAGCAGAGACGGTTACAAGTCGTTCTGTACCATCTGCTGTGTCATTGTAAATTGGCGATGAGATGACAGTTATCTGTCGCTCTGTGCCGTCTGCTGCTGTTATGGGTGCTCCTGGCTGACTTTTGCTGAGGTCGGCAGGGGGCGCAAAGACAAAAATGGGAATGACCCCCCGGGTCATTCCCTCCTTTATGTTGTATCTAAATATAGAGTCAGCCCTGCCTAGAATATGGGGCAAGTGTACTAGAGAAGCAGTGTATCAGAGAACCAGAGAGCACAGCTGCTCCGTGTCAGATCCCACAGAAATGATGAGCTGCATGCCATTTACGGGCGGTGCCCCTGCAACAACTCCACCTATTGATTCCCTTCTCCCCCAACCTTTCTGGGCTACTGTGGCAGTGTCCCTCATTTGTGTGATGAAGTAATAAAGAATGCAGGAATAAGAAACACTGACTTTTTAGTGAGATAAAATGAGAGGGAGGCAGCCTCCAGCTGCTATGATAGTCCAGACAGGACATTAAAGGGTGGTGAGGGAGAGGAGCCCAGCATCCCGCTGCTATGATAGTCCAGGCAGTACAGAATCTTTTCTTTAGACATGAAGGGAGGGGGCTGATGGAACTCAGCCCCCAGTTGTTATGATGAGGACGGTTACCAGCCGTTCTGTACCATCTACTGGGAATGACCGGGAGTCATTCGTATTTTTACCCAGGCGCCCCCAGCTGACCTCACCTGAGGCCAGCCAGGAGCACTCACAGGCTGATGATGACGATGGATAGCAGTCATATTGTACCGTCTGCCACCAGGGAGCGGAGGGGAGAGGATGCTGCTATTCATTGCTGCAGCACCGCGTCTACCAGCAGCATGCAGTAGACATAGGGTGACATATAAAAAAGTCAAGAAACGATTTTTTCCCCTTTTCTTTCACAGGGAGGAAGGGGGGGTAAATTGACGACATATACCCTGAAACACCCTGGACAATGTGTTTGACCCTACAGGCATTGGGAGCTCAGTCAAGAATGCAAATACTTTTCGGAGACTGCGGGGACTGTGGGATAGCTGGAGTCCTCAGTACCCCCTCCCTCCATGTGCGTCCACTTGATTCTTTGGCTTTCCGATACGCTTGTCACACAGCACTGTGCTGTGGCATCTATCTATCATAGCCTGGAGATTTTTTCAAATGCTTTGTCATTTCGTCTTCTGTAATGGAGCTCTGATAGAACAGATTTGTCTCCCCATACAGCAGTCAGATCCAGTATCTCCCATACAGCCCATGCTGGAGCTCTTTTTGGATTTGGGACTGCATTGTCACCCGTGCTGATCAGAGCTCCACGCTGGGCAAACAGGAAATGAAATTCAAAAGTTCGCGGGGCTTTTCCTGTTTACCTGGTCACTGCATCCAAGTTCGGATTGCTATCCAGAGCGGTCACAATGGTGCACTGTGGGATACCACCTGGAGGCCAATACCGTAGATTTGTGGCCACACTAACCCTAATCCGATATGGTAATGCCGATTTCAGTGCTACTCCTCTCGTCGAGGAGGAGTACAGAAACCGGTTTAAAGAGCCCTTTATATCAATATAAAGGGCCTCGTTGTGTAGACGGGTGCAGCGTTAAATCGGTTTAACGCTGCTAAAATCGGTTTAAATGCGTAGTGTAGACCAGGCCTCAGTTGTTCTCCAGAGTCAGCTTTCAGTTTAACAGGATAAGGTTCCAGCACTTTGGTTGCGAAGAAAACCTTAAAAGCATGAAGCACATGTAACCAGTGCCTGAGTCTGTGCAGAGCCTGAAACAACAGCTTTGAAATGTGACCTGACCCATTCATTTCCATGCGAGCTGTCTCAGATGCCACCAGTTATACTTAAAATGTCATCATTGCCTTAACGTTTTCACTGCTGACCAGAGCAGCTAAGCAAGGATAGGACTGTGCCTTAAAATTGTCACCACTTCCTCTTGGAGGAGGATTATTCAAGCCCATAGATATCACTTGAGAAGTCTTGGGAACAAGCCATACAAAGCTGAAGGCCAATTTAAAACTGCTGACACATGTGCAAGTCACATGCACACAGCAGACATGCACAGACACGAGTGCACGCACCAAGACATGGCAAAGTTTTACTCACAAAGGAGACCAGCTAACAAAGGCTGATGATAGAGAGAGAACAATATCCTGACTTCCTGCGGTGTTTTGCTGCGGGAGGGAGGAGTAAATTTCTTTATTCTTCCCCTTTGGGAACAGCCGCCTGCTGGAGAGAATCAAGCAGCATATTAGCATTTCAGTGCACTTTATTAGCAGAGGGATTCTGGACAATGATGTTTCTTAATAAACTGATTTGAGTGATAATCTGCTGTCCCAGTGCTACAAGCAGAGGGGCTGCCGAGCAGCTTTGATTCATGAAGCCTTTCCAGAGGAGGAAGAGATTCAGAGAAGCTCTTCAGCTGGGGGATGAGGAAGGAGAGGGAGTCGCATGTAAATTGACTGAGGATGAACATTAATTGCTGGTTGGAGAAGAAGGGATATTTGCTTGAAGGGAGGATCATTATGGTTTTATTTGGATACATTATGACTTTGTGGGGTGGGGGTGGGGGGATGCTTGACCTCCCCACTGTTCATTTGCTGAGGTGGCTCAGAATCTGTGCTGCTTTTGACTTGCAAGTTTGTAGCAACCAATGGCAAACTCAGACAAAGACTGTCAGTCACACAGATTGCATGCCCAGCCTGACTTCCCAGAAGAGCCCCGTATCCCAGGTGGGCACCATGCCTAGTGGTTGGAGCACTGCAAATGACAGTTCGACGTTTGTATTATTGCATTGCCTCTGCCACACTGAGATCCTCCCCTTTCCCCCAGTCTCACCACACTGATCCATCAGAAGCTTTTGGTACTATTGACCATGAGATCTTGTCAGCTGCAGAGTCTTGTGAGAGTCAATAGGATGACCTGTGACACTTTCCTAGTGTCTTGAGTGAGAGAGATCTGGATAAAAGTGACTTGGCTGTAAGAGATGCTGGCTGACAAGGGGAAGTATTTTGCAGTGGCTTTCAACCTTTGCAGACTACTATACCCCTTTCAGGAGCCTGACTTGCATGTCCCCCAAGTTTCACCTCACTTAAAAACTGCTTATTTACAAAATCAGACATAAAAATACATAAGTGTCACAGCACACTAGTACTAAAACATTGCTGACTTTCTCATTTTTACCATATAATTATAAAATAAATCAATTGGAATATAAATATTGTACTTACATGTCAGTATATACATAGAGCAGTATTCACAAGTCATTGTCTGTATGAAATTTTAGTTTGTACTGACTTTGCTAGTGATTTTTATGTAGCCTGGTGTAAAACTAGGCAAATATCTGGATGAGTTGATGTACCTCCTGGAAGACCTCTGCATAACCTTAGGGGTATGTGTATCCCTGGTTGAGAACCACTGATTTAGAGGAAAGGACAGAAGTTGTGTCAGCATCACCAATCAACTAGCTTTTTGTTTGCAGCTTCAGGGCCCTGTTGAAGCCATCAATGCTCCTGATCTGCCAGACAACAGAGTCATAGTGACTTTAATCCTTTGCATTTATATTCAGGAACCACAGCCGTTCCTCTAATATGGACCTCACCAAAGCCCTCCATGCATTTGTTACCTCCAGGCTTGACAGCAAGGGACTATATAGGTAGGGCCCTACCAAATTCATGCTTCACTTTCATCAATTTCACGGCCATGGGGTCTTAAAATTGGTCAACTTCACGATATCAGATGTTTACATCTGAAATTTCAGGATGTTGTAATCCTGGGGGTCCTGATGCAAAGGGGATTGTTAGGCAGGGGAAGGGGGATCTCAAAGTTGTTGTTATCAGGATTGCCAAGCTCACTTCTGGGCTGTGGAGTTTCCTGCAGCTGGAGGAGGCTCCCAGAGGTGGAGGTAGGTCCAATCTTCCAAGTGCTGCTAGCAGCGCCCCAACTGGGAGTTCCTAGCTGCTACTCAGGGCTAGTGTGGGATTAATCAAGAGGAGTGCCCCAGAGGTCGGTCCTGGGACTGGTTTTGTTCAATATCTTCATTAATGATCTGGAGAATGGCATGAGCTGTACCCTTAGCAAGTTTGCAGATGACACTAAACTGGGAGGAGTGGTAGAGTGGAGTGGAGTGGAGGGTAGGGATAGGATACAGAGAGACCCAGACAAATTAGAGTATTGGGCCAAAAGAAATCTGATGAGGTTCAACAAGGACAAGTGCAGAGTCCTGCACTTAGGATGGAAGAATCCCATGCACTGCTACAGACTAGGGACCGAATGGCTAGACAGCAGTTCCTCAGAAAAGGACTAGGGGTTACAGTGGATGAGAAGCTGGATATGAATCAACAGTGTGCCCTTGTTGCAAGAAGGCTAACGGCATTTTGGGCTGTATAAGTAGGGGCATTGCCAGCAGATCGAGAGACGTGATTATTCCCCTATTCGACATTGGTGAGGCCTCATTGGAGCTGCAGGGGGTGGCAGGGCTGTGTTCAGGATGGCATTGGCTTTTTGTTCCATTCCAGTCGCAGGACCAGGTGTTGATAATGATCTTCTGAGCCTTGACAAAGTGACACCAGGTTATCTGAGGAAGCACCTCCCTTCCTGCATCCCATTGTGGCAATTAGGATCTGCAGGGCAGGGAAAGGCTCTCCATTCCTGGGGCTAGCAAAAAGGCTTTCTGAGTTACCCCTGCTTTGGTATTTACGTCTCTTAGTAGTTCCCCAACTCTTTCAGCCTTCGTGACACATAGTGTTGTTTCTGAGTTCTCTAACACTCCCTTCAAGGCAGAGACCTTCTATTAGTCTGTATGGGTGCACAGCACCTAGCACAGTGGGGGTGCCAGGCACTGCTGCAATGCAAATAAAAATGATTGCTCCACAATGCAAAAAATAAATTCCCTGGCTGTTAAATACTCAGCCATTTACATTACTTAGCAGGCAGACATTAGTCCCTGGAGGTATCAGGGAACTCTAGTGGCATCTTGAAGGTTGAAGGTCAGACAAGTTGTGGTGAGGTAAAATGTCCACTATAGGCTCTGCTCTGCTCTCCAACCCTACAGTGCAGCCGAGCACAGGTTTTCCTTTGTAGAGCTACACCTAACTAGATTTTGGGTGGCTTTTATAGCAACTCAGGTGCATTTTATAGCAGCCTGATAAAAGATTAAAAACATCCAGTCCAGAGCATGGTTTGGGGAAGGGCCTACAGCTCCAGAGGCCATCAGGAAGATGCAGTTCCAAGGTCTGGCAGCCAGCAAGGAAGCCATTTGGTGTGAGTAGGATGGACTGACATTTTCCATATGCGAAGTTTTTCCTGTGAAAAATGGCTTTTGTTTAAAAAAAAAAATAGAGCTTTTTACAAAAAATGGTTGACATCTTTAAGCTACACATTTTTGCAGAAGCTTTGGTGACATTTTAGTCAATTTTGTAATTAAAATAGTTATCAAAATCTTACTTTAAATCATTATCAAACATCTTCATTGGCTGACAACAGTTTTCCACCAACAATTGCAAGTACAATTTTAATATATTGAAAACCACACATTTGGTCAGCAAAAAAGTTTGATGGTTTCAGGTGCAATTTGCATTTATTGAACACATGGTTTTGGTAAATGAAAATGTTCAAATACAATTTCAGTCAAAAAACCAGTGAAAAAATATTGATTACAACCTCATGGAAACCTGCATGAAAGGCAAAACTTACATTTAAATCCCTGGGAAATGGAAACAAATTGAACTTTCACACAAAACCAGTTTTACTGCTTTTTCTCCCACTTTTAGCTTGGAGCATCCTCCCTGATTGACAGTTATTGATTCAGTAGCATGATTCCTGCTAGAGCTGGAAACCCAGCTCTGTCTTGCCTTTGCAGCTGTACTCAGGGAACTATCATAGAGCAGAACTCCATATGGTACCATGTGTGTACAACCCCTGTGCATGCCCTCACGCATTATGTATGGCAGATTTAACCACTTATATTTCTGGGGCCCTTTGCGTCTGTGAAAGAGGAGCCAAAATTTGTCTATTGAGAACATCTGGTGTGGACATCCTCTTCTTCAGTCTCCTATTTGCTACAGCACAGACTTATCCATGGGACAGGTATTTGGCACAGATAATGGTTAATCACTTTGGGGGGCTAAGATCAAGTAGGCTATCAGTGTGACAGCTAAGCAGTCTGCTATCAGATGTCTGGATCCTGCCCCTGCTAGGGGACAGAGCTGAAAATACAGTGAGACTTTTCCAACATTAATGGCTCCCGTGACCCTGGAAGAGAAACTTGGGAGACGAACATGTTTTACAGAAAGAGCTGCTAATTCCCATTTAATTTTCTCCCCTTTATTACTAATCATATCACTGCAAATGTCGATTACAGCAATATAAATAGGAGCTGTAGCTAGAGGGAATTGTGCAGCTTCTGTCAATTTTTCAGCACCCAAATGTGAAACAGAATCAATTAAACTCTGAGGGAAAAAGTAACAGTGTGGAACACATCAGAAATCGGGTCATGAATTCACACAGATGGGAAAGGCAGGAAGCAGTGGGAAAGCAGGGTTTTGATTGACTCACCGTCAACAGTAAATGAGCCATTGGCCGTTTACTGTCAATTTTTTGCCTTTTAATCCGCATATTCAGAGATGAAGACACACTCCCCCCACCCACCTTCTGAGGAGTGGAAGAAAGTGGGACAGGGAAAGGAAAGATAGGTATGTAAGAGAGGAAAGGGGATGATCCTCGTTAGTGCGGAAGGGCAGAAGGGCAGTTTGGAGCATCCTCCACATGTATGACTGGAGGAACATGAGTAAAAATTAAACAGTGCCCAGGCACTACAAAGATGGGCACTATAGAAATACATCATATTTAGAGGGACAAGTGAACTCTGAGAATTTAGTCATAATACTGCAGTAGCACCTAGAGGCCTCAGGCAGGTCCAGGCCCCACTGTGGTAGGTGCTGTACAAATCCAGAGTAATTGACAGCTGCTGCCCCAAAGCCTTGATGAGGCAAAGCAAGGAGATGAAGTAGTAGCACCCTTCTAGTGGGACAGGAGGGGCATAGGGAGCATATTCTGTGTGCTGAGTGTCTCTGCTATTTAGGAACATTCCAGATGCAACCAGCAATGGCTATTAATAGGTTTTGGGTGAGTAGATGTGGGGACGGGGATGAGGCTCAAACAGCCACTCTGCTATAAATGCTACAGTATACTACAGGGGGGTGTATGTGTCCAGCTGGGAAACAGTGTTGCCTAGTGCTTAAAGCACCTCCCAGAAGGCCTGACTTGTATTCCAGATTTCCTACTCACTTGCTGCAAGATGCTGAGTGGCCTGAACTCCCCACAATTCCATGGGAGTGAAGGGTGCTCAGCACCTCACAGGAACATCTGGCATCTCGTAGAATCGAGCCCTTTCTTAGCAGCCATTTACTCACTGGATATTTTCTTTTCTTGGGTGCCATTCTAGGCATGAGTCAGTTAATGGCAAAACTAACCTAGCAGCAAAGTGTCAGGGGGATTTTATATATGCTAGTCAATTTTCATTATTGCTCTTCCTACTTATACTTAGGTTCTGATTCTCCTCTCACACCAATTTTACACCACTGCTTCAGCAGAGTTACTCCTGATTTACACCAGTGGAAGTGAGAGGAAAATCAGGCCCCTAATATGTAGCTCTGAGTAATACTTTACCCATGCAATAATCCCATTGATTTCAGTGAGACTACATGCAGAATAAGGTTCTACTCAGCGTGAGTAATGGTGGCAAAATCTGGCCATTACTGTGTACTTGTCAAATAAATGACTTTAATGGACTGGCCTGTGCAAAATAGCACACAGCACTGTGTGTTTGTAGGGTGGAAATTACATGGCATTGTATTCTATTCAAAATAATATGTGATCATATAATTAAAGACTGTACTGTGATATAAACACACAAGGGTTGGAGTTAACACAGAGCATAAAATCTTAAATGAGGACTTTTAAGTGCTCTGCCAAGCATCCTTAACTATATCTTAACAGAATTTTTTTAACGGAATTTCCTAGTTATTGTTGGGTTTGTTTGTTTGTGTTTTCTTTTTGCAAGACAATTTTTAAAAAAAAATGCAGCAATATGGAACTATTTGGTGAGATGCAACTGGAATACCTTCTCCTGCACACTTCATCAGCCATTCAGGTGGGGAGGGAGCCCTCTGGCACTTCTCTGGAGCTTTGCAGATTTTATCACAGATGCACAGTGAATGTAGCAAAGGCGCTTTGCTCAGTCTGTGCCCAGGCTTCCTATGTTTTTCACTCAGCAGCCACATTCACCACTAGAGGCCCTGATTCCACGAAGTACTTAAGCATGTGCTAACATGCTTTGGTGAATCAGAGTGCCAGAGGCTGGTTCAGTGGCGACTACCCTGTCTCTGACCATTGATAAAAATTAGAACAAAGGGTGATTTTATTTTTAAAGAACTTTAATTTGGTCAGATCAAAACCAATTGTCACCAGACCACTAAAAGGCGAACTCAGGACTGCTTGGTGGTGGCTATTTCTCTCAGACAAAAAGTTTGTCTTTCCATTTCAGCACAGCAACTGTTAAATAAGAAGTTGGAAGTTTTCTTGAGGGGTGGAGTGGGGGTCGGGGATTGGTTTGCACTGAAAACAGGGGCTTAGAAGGGAAACTCTAGTGTGGCCTTAACTATTGTATGAGCAAGATAAGATCTGGGCCTCTGCAGTGAGGTTCAGGCTCTTTTGCCAGTAGCTAGAACCCTGCTTAAAGATCTAGAGGATTTTTTTTGTTTTTTTGCCAACTTGTGGGAACAGGTGAGAGAAATAGGGGCTGGAACTGAGATGTTCTGCAGGGGGAAACCCTAGGAACAAACCATGTTCAGGAGGCTGATTTTTTTTTTTGTTATTTAAGCTGACAATAATGGCAAAGGGCCCAGGAAGAGGTTGGGTGTAAGACAGTTACATTGTGTGTGTGTGTGTGTGTGCACTTGCTGTTTAAAAGAACAGAGGCCCAGTCACCTGGGCTCTGCCTCTCCTGCTGGAATGGCTTGGACATACTGAAATGCTTTCTCAAGAGGATGTATGGGAACTTCAGGGATGTGGAAGAGAGAGAGGCAGATGAAGGCCATGAAGAATTCACTCCTTCACCAATCCCTCTGGATGTGGGAGAGACACATCCAGTGGCAGCCTGAACTCTGCATATTAGGATTTCACAGCCTCAACCCGTGTCTGAATGTTGTGTAACGAAAGGAAATTGCTCATGTCTAGCTGACTGAATGCATTTCCACTTGAGGGGTTTTACACTTCTATGTCTCTGCTGGAGAAAAGCGCAGGCCTGAAATACCCAGATTTCTGGCCCACCTTGAGTCACCTGACTCTTCATTTAGGTACCACAGATGATCTATCCCCAGTGTTTGGCTTACTTTCCCCCCTCATTTTATTGGGCTTGAATGTTTTTTTTCCCTAAGAGAAGGAAGCCAGGAGGCTAAATGCTGGGAAGAGACAGCTATGAGAAAAAACCAGCAAAGAGCAGGCTGTGGGCAGGGAAGAGCTCTTGGTGGATGGCCAAAGATCCAGAGATACGTGTGAACCTTTGGATTGCAGGGATGGACTGTAATGACGGGACTTTCTGGGTCTGTTTATGTGCATTAAACAGCCCCAGCTGGAGGGTGATAGGATTTACAAGAGAGGGGAGTCTAATAAAGGGCCCTGAAGAGGGGAGGCTGCTGCAAAGGGACTTTTGCCCCCAAGAGGCCACTCAGTATGTGGCAGACCTGTCGCAGGAGGTCTAGTTGCTATACTGCTAAAAGTAGCTATGTAGAACTAAAGGGGAAGGGTCAGACTGCATGCAGTTAGAATCACTGCAGTGCCCTGCAAGAAAAGGCTGATTGTTTTGCCTTTTGCATTCATTTTATACTATTGTGGCATTCTTTACAGCAGCACCATTTAAACTGGCTGACATGAGAATGAAAAACAGTTATAAGATACCTAGGTGAGCATGATCGGACAGGCGCAAACCAGCATGGATCAGCAAAGGAAAATCATGCCTCTCTAGTCAACTGGACTTCTGTTGTCCTGTCAGCAGAATAGGAGAGAGAGGCGAAAAAGATGACATAATTTACTTCAAAATGCATTTGACCAACTCTCTCACAAATAGCTATTACAGAAACTAGCTCACCATGGAGTGAGAGGTAAAGTGCCTGTCATAGATCAGAGACCGGCTAGGGCCAGGAAACAAAGAGTAGGAAAAAAGGATCAATTTTTAACATGCCAGCAGTGTCAAGCAGCATGGGGCTGATGAGGTTCTTCATGAGAACCAGCATTTTTTTAATTCATTAATGATCTGGGAAAGGGGCTGAGCAGTGAGGTGGCAAAATCTGCAAATGACACGATGATTTAGTCAAGAGCAGAGAAGACTGAGAGGGATGTCAGAGGGACCTAGCCAAGCTAGGTGAATGGGCAACCCAACAGGAGATTAAATTCACCAAGGCAGATCCAATGCAAGTTAGAGCGTGTTAGAGAGAGTGATTTGAACTGCTCTTACATACGGTTGGGTCCCAAATGCACTATCATCATGGATAATGAGAACATCCACTGTTATATTAGCTAGGATTAAAAAAAATAACAAACTAGGGATATAAATCCCCATGCTTCAGGGCATGAGGCAGACATTAACTGTATGAGACCAGGAAGATATTCTTCTTTTGTGCAGGTTATCCCATAATTGTCCACTGTGGAGTTCTCGCAACGTCTTCTGAAGCAGCTGGTACTGTCAGAGACAGATACGGCAAGATGGGTAACTGGTCTGATCCATTAGGCTATTCCAATGTCCTTGCATTTATGTTCTGTGGACACACAGTCCTCCTGGGCACCCAGGGCATCAGTAAAGTTGGCCTAAGCTCAGGGATCTTCTAAATTCAGCTCCATTCAGATTTTTGGATCTGGCCACTTCACAGAGCTTCAATATTCTGCTCCATTCAGAAAGTCATGGTTCAGATAATTTCTGGATTCTGCATCAGTCAAAATTCCAGCTGAGCTCAGGGGGATTCTAATTCCATCTCATTCAGAATTTCTGTGTGTGTTTTAAATTTTGCATCTTCTGGTCTTCCTTGTCTTGGCAGAAAATAGATCAGTTTTGAAGAGTTAGCATGTATCAATGGCTTCAGAGCTGGTCAAAAATGTTTTGCATCAAATTTTTTCCTATTAGAAAATGTGGTTTCATTTAAATCAATATTTTCCATGGGGAAAATGTCGACTTAGACAAACAAAATCTTCTGATTAGGAGAAACTAAACAAAATTTTTTGGTTTGAGTGAAGACTTCTAAACAAAGTGACATTTTTTGTTTCAATTCATAACGAAAAATGTCTCATTGACATGTTGAACCAAATTATTTTGGTCAAAAATGTCAACATTTTTCATTTTGACATTTTTTATTTGAAATCATTTCAGAATTTTGACTCTCCATTCCAATTTGGAATGAAAATCAATTTTTAAATTTCTGTGGGAGGAAAATTCCATTTCCTAACCAGTTCTAAGTATCTTATTGTGAAGCTAGATGATCCTGTGGATAAAGTACAAGGCCTGAGAGTCAAGTGATCTGGGTTCTATATAGCTCCTTCTACCCTAGGTATGCTTGGATAAGTTCCTTCACTTTTCAGTGCATTGTTTTCTCTAATTGAAATTTTAATTATGATCACTGGAAGATGTGTGCGCTAAATCACACGCACTGCTACAGACTAGGGACCGATTGGCTAGGCAGCAGTTCTGCAGAAAAGGACCTAGGGGTTACAGTGGACGAGAAGCTGGATATGAGTCAACAGTGTGCCCTTGTTGCCAAGAAGGCTAATGGCATTTTGTGCTGTATAAGTAGGAGCATTGCCAGCCGATCGAGGGACGTGATCATTCCCCTCTATTTGGCATTGGTGAGGCCTCATCTGAAGTACTGTGTCCAGTTTTGTGCCCCACACTACAAGAAGGATGTTGAACAATTGGAAGGAGTCCAGTGGAGGGAAACAAAAATGATTGGGGGCCTGGAGCACATGACTTATGAGGAGAGGCTGAGGGAACTGGGATTGTTTAGTCTGCAGAAGAGAAGAATGAGTGGGAATCTGATAGCTGCTTTCAACTACCTGAAAGGGGGTTCCAAAGAGGATGGATCTAGATGCGGGCCAGCCCACAACATTTTGGCACCTGAGGTGGGGAGCTCAAATGATGCCCCCATGCCCGCTTGCTTGGGCCAAAACTTTGAAAGGTCTCAATTCTGCCTTCTTCCTATTCTACTCCTCTCATGGTACTGCTCTGCTACCTACCCCTATAAAGAAGAATTAACAACTTAAAATCCCTTGTTCAAAAATTTTAAGTAATACTTAATTTTCAAACGCCTGACCAGCAAATGTAACTTTTCTTGTCTACATAATAAACACTGGCATTTTTATTTGTTTGAATAATCAAAGTGGTGCTTTCCGTGCCTTCTTGGTTGCAAAGATTTGAACTGCTTCCTGAAGGTCCACAGTCTGGGCCAGCTCATGCGCTATTGAGATGGTTGCAAGGCCGACCAGCCTCTCCTGTGTCATTGTGGAGCGTAGATGTGTTTTTATTAACTTCAGCTTGAAGAAGCCGCGTTCTCCACTGGCAGCGGTTCCAGGAAGTGTTAGAAATATGCACAAAGCAACAAAAGCATTTGGAAAGAGGGTGGTCATCTTATTTGTGCACATATATTCCAGAACAGCCTTTGGAGTTGATCCTTCTGAAAGGTATCTTGAAAGGGCTTTCAGTTTATCACCTAAATCACTTGCATCAATATCGTGCTTGTCATCATGTGCCAACACTGTCTCTAGTGCCCTGCATTGCTAGTGTAGGTCTTCTTCAGGTATAGTGAGGAGTTTTGGAATATCATACAACATCCCAAATATACTATTGTGTTCCTTGAGCTGCATGAAACATTCTTCAACTGACTGTTGCACAATCTAGCACCTGGCTAAAGAATTTGAATTGTTGTTTGGGGTCTCTGATGGGATTATCTTGTGCCTCGTAATCAAACTGTCTTCTTCTTTGGTGACTCTTGTATTCTTAAATGGGTGGCAAAATAGTTTCAGTGTGAAGTTCCTCTGCCAACTTCTGTGCACTCTTCAGAAAGTTTTGAAATCCCTCATCTGACCGGTAAGACTGTAGGTGTGACTTTACTTTGTCCAGTTGTTCCATTGCTTCAGATATATCAAGATCAACACCTTGGAGTCTCTTGCTTACAACATTTATTTCAAACAGTATGTCATTTCACAACCCTAAGCCACACAGAAATTTGAAGTTATGTATGTTTCTGGTGATTCCATTTCCCTCTGCCACTATTCTCCCACAGACAGTTCCTGTCATAGCATTATCCTCCATAATGGCAACTATGGCATCATCTATCTTCCCAATTTGGTGTTTGATAGGCTTTATTGCCTCCAGTCAACTTTCCCATCATGTGGCACTCAGTGGTTTCAGTGTCAGAGAGGCTGTTCCCAGATGTTGCTTCAAAATTTGCCATCGATGAGCTGATGCAGAGAAAAATACATAGATCCTTTGAATTACATAAAAAAATTCAGCAGCCTGACTGAAAGCTGATGCTGCATCACTGACCAGCAAGTTCAATGAATGAGAACTGCATGGGACAAAAAAAGCTCGAGGGTTTAACTCTCGGATCCGTGTCTGCACTTCTCTCATGTTGGCACCATTATCGTAGCCCTGACCTCTCATGTCAGCTATTGTAATTCCCATACCTTCCAGCTTTTTAAGAAGCACATTTGTCATACCAGCTCCTGTAGTATCATCAATGTCAATACATTCTAGAAAATGCTCTCTGACAGTCACCATTGCAGGGACATTTTCACTAGGTTCTGTTGTTGTTACAAAATGCACCATTAAAGTAATTTGTTCCATATGGCTGATATCAGTTTTGCAGCCTAGAATAACAGATCTGACTTCAGATCTGCCACAATCTTCTGTTTGACTTTTGTTACTAGTAACTGTATGATCTCATTTTGAATTGTTTTTCCAAGGTAGTGGTGTGTGTACATTTCTTGGGAGGTGACTCTTCTTAGATGCTCCTGGAGTATAACACCAAACTCTGCCTTCAGCTCCACAATTTTAAGGAAGTTTCCATTGTTTGGCACATACAGCTGATCTGAAGTGCCATGCAGTGCTAGGTTTTGGGTAGCAAGCATTCTCACAATGGCAATCAACCTTTTCAGAACATTTTGCCAGTAAAGAGACTCTGATGCAATCTTCTCTTGATGTTAATCATCTATGGTGGCCTTTAACCTTAGTCTCATCTCAAGCTCTTTCCACTTATGGAATGCTCTCTGGTGATTTGGTGCCTTCTCATGGCATGCCAGATTTTTCGCCAGATTTTTCCAGTCCTTTGTTCCTGTAGAACCCAATGTGGCTGGAAGAGTTTGCAACAAAAACAGTATGCTGCATTTTGGTTTTTTGAGTACATATGCCATGGCCTCTCCACTTTGTCACCATTGGGGATTTCATGCCAGTAATGTGTTGGATGGAAACTTCTATTTTCATTGTCTTTGGGGAACATGAAGTTTTTCACTTGCTTTGGCTCATGCAGTACAAGGAAGTCCCTAGGCTACTGCTCAAGTGGGTCCACAGTCCTGGATCATCTAGACTTAAGGTACTAAACTCAGCAGCAGCTGTTTCTTGCACCTGCACCACACTCTTCTCTGATCTACAATTTTCTTCAGGAAAGTGCATGGCTACATCCATTTGAGATGGAGATATGGATGCTACAGTAGCTGCCAGGTCACCTGCACTCTGACTAACTGGAAGATCAGGTATCTTCTCACCACTCACATCCTCATTAGGGCTGTATGGCTCACCATCAACATTTGTGTCTGTGTATCTCAGGAGAGCTCCTTCCTGCTTAGGTAGAAAAGCTTCTTTTGCCTTTCTTTTTCTGAATGCTGCCCCAGAGGGGCGTTTTCTTCTTTCACTCATGACTGTTTTGTGCCAGCTATAGTGGCTCTCAACACTTAATTGAAGGGGACACATAAGCAGGCTGGTAGCAGGGCCTGAGTGAAGGAAGATATCAGCGTCTTAAGCAGGGCCGTCCCTAGCTATTCTGGGGCCCTAGGCAGCTCCCCTGAGGGGATGGGGGGGGTTTTGTGGTGCCCTAGGCCTCAACAGGGAGGGAGCAGGGAGGGCTGTCCCCAGTCCTCCGTGGGGGAGGAGCAGGAGAGGGCAGGCCTTGGGGGGCTGGTTTGGGGATAGAGGGGAACCACCCCCCAGCACTCACTGGCAGCGCAGCTAGGGCTGGGTGTGCACTTCCCACTGCCAGTGAGTGCAGGCCTGGCCATGCTGCAGAGCTCAGGGGAGTGGGGGCGGGGCTGGGGCGAAGCAACAGCAGGAAGAGGCAGGACTGGGGTGGCGAAGGGGCGGGGCAGGGGCAAAGCAGGGTGGGGGCCCTGGGGAAGAGCCAGAGCAGGGGCTGGAGCAGTACGCAGCTGCACAGGGCACCAGGAAATTTGGTGCCCCAAATTTCCTGGTGACCTGTGCAGCTACGTACTTTGCATATGGGTAAGGATGGCCCTGGTCTTAAGGTCCTAACTGGCTCCTACTTCTTCAGTTGACTGCCTGTTCTCCTCAACTGGAAGCAGCAGGAAACAGGAAGCTCCCTAAGAAGCTGGTGTTAATCAGTCCAGGCTCCTGGGGGTGCTAGAGAGGTATATAACAGGCTCCTCCTCCTCTCTCTCCATGCAGCTCCTGCTGCTTTCTGTTAACCCCTCTCACCTTTTCTCCTGCCTGCCTGTTATGTCTCTTGTGCCCTCCTTCCTCCAGCGCAGCACTCCACTATCTCTGTGCATCTAGAGCAGAGAGAATACATGCACCAGCAGCAGACACAATTTTCTACACTCTGGGTCCTAGTGGTGTCCCCCCACAGTCTGGCACCTGAGGCGGCCCCCTGATCTAGACAGTTCTCAGTGGTACCAGATGACAGAACAAGGACTAATGGTCTCAAGTTGCAGTGTGGGAAGTTTAGGTTGGATATTAGGAAAAAACTTTTTCACTAGGAGGGTCGTGAAGCACTGCAATGAGTTACCTAGGGAGGTGGTGGAATCTCCTTCCTTAGAGGTTTTTATGGTCAGGCTTGACAAAGCCCTATCTGGGATGATTTAGTTGGGGATTAATCCTGCTTTGAGCAGGGGTTTGGACTAGATGACCTCCTGAGGTCCCTTCCAACCCTGATATTCTATGATTCTGCAATTCCCTGCAGTGCTTTGAAAATCCTAACTCCACCTCTATGAAACAGGAATGACAGTACTTGAGTCTCTCACATGGGATGGTTGTGAGGCTTAATTAATCGGTGCTTGTAAAATTCTTAGTTGCAAAGTGCTCTAGAAATCAAAAGTGTTATTGACGGAAGTGAGTGATCCAAACAATCTGAGTGCAAATGCTGAGCATACCCTACTTCCGCTATTAATACATTTTCATAGAAACCATTAATTGTTTGGGCTGACCAGGACTTCTAGACCCTCCCCTTCCAGGAGAAGAATACCAGTTTTTTTTCCATTTTGCATTTTACATAAATATCAGGCAGCACTTTGCAATCAGCTACATGGCCTTTGGGTAGCATTCATGGCAACAATATTAAATGGGAGGAGGGCTGCTTCTGCTCTTGGTGATGTGGTATTCCACTTGGGGCTGCCACATTGATATAGCTCCTCTTTCACAGGCACAGTACATGCTTCTGGCCCCTCCCTATATTTTCTCTGTGTGGCATTGCTGGCATCTCTTCCCATTTGTTCAAAGAGTAGTGGATCAAAAAAGAGTTTCACAATCAGGAGGGTAAGAGGTTGGAGGTTGAAGTAGGCAGGGTAGGTAGGGAGATCTTGGGAATTTAACCAGGAGCTCTGTCTTGGCTCATCCATCATCCACAGTGGGGATGGGGAGGAAATATATTAATGGGGAATTAGCATATAGGACAGATGAACAATGAGGGACAATGGCAGAAACAGTTAAAACGGAAGGAAGAGAAGATGGGCTAGTATTCTTTATTGCATTGTCCCGTAGTTTTCTATAACCTATGCAAGATTCCATATGCCAATAACTAGCACTGAGACCAAACCAGCCCTCCTGACTCCAACATGTCCAGAATGCCTGTGACCCACATTTTCCCTCAGATAAAAACATGAACGTCATCCCACTCTGCAGTCAGCAACTCTGACTCCCTCTTGATTTCAGGATACAGTTCAGAATTGCCCTGCAAAGCCCACTGAAGTCAGTAGAAAGACTCAGTGGGCTTCAGAGAAAGTCCTTTGTTTTCATGGCCTTGTTCTGTTCTCCCTCTCGCTCCTCTTTCTGCTCCCTCTGCTTGTCTAACACTGGCCTCCTCTGTCTCGTCTCACCAGTCTTTTCACTTTTGGTGCGAGAGCCTCCTCCTTTGCCCCTGCTGCCATCCAGCCTCTCCAAATGGTATCTCTCTACTTCATCAACTCTCTGCCTCATTTCAAATCTAAGCTGAAAATCAATCTATCTTCTTCCCCTCCTCCATTCCCACTGCTCTTTGTCTCCTCTGCAGCTGCTGCATGCCAGTTAAGACCCTTAAGCCTTTGGAGATGCATCTGTATGAAGGGTGTGATGTATGGAGTGGGATTGGGGGTGGGTGGGTTATTGGCTGTGTCAGCTGCTCTGCATATTACCCTGTCGGGTTCTCTCCAGCTGCCATACACTGCACTCTGCCTCAAACCAAGAGGGCAAAGGCCTCTTTCCAAAGCTGTACCACTACATTTCCGTCAGCTGCAAGACATGAGCAGCAGGGCTGGATCTAGGCATCAGCAAACAAAGCATGTGCTTGGGGCAGCACAATTTCAGGGGCGGCATTCCGGCCACTTTTTTCTTTTTTGCTTTGGCATTTGTGCTCCTGGAGGTTTTGTTTTTTTTTTGCTTGGGGCAGCAAAAAACCTAGAGCCGGTCCTGATGAGCAGCGTGTCCTTCTTTGAACCCCTTCACCTTTCTACGCCAAGACTGCACCAGCTCAGATTTAGTCTACGCAAGAAAGGGTTTACTGGTATGGTTATAAATCGCCCCACTCTACAGAGAATTCTTTCCTGGATGCTGGCTAGTGAGTCTTGCCCACATACTCAGGGTTTAGCTGATCGCCATATTTGGGGTTGGGAAGGAATTTTCCTCCAGGGCAGATTGGCAGAGGCCCTGGAGGTTTTTCGCCTTCCTCGCAGCATGGGGCACGGGTCACTTGCTGGAGGATTCTCTGCACCCTGAGGTCTTTAAACCATGATTTGAGGATTTCAATAACTCAGACATAGGTTAGGGGTTTGTTACAGGAGTGGGTGGGTGAGATTCTGTGGCCTGCATTGTGCAGGAGGTCAGACTAGATGACCATGGTGGTCCCGTTTGACCTTAAGTCTATGAGTCTATGAGTCACTCCCTAACTGATGTTGCTAGACCAGAAAAAGTTTCTAGTGTAGACTGGCCTCAGCCCTCCGCTCGCTCAGCCTCCAGTGGTTTGAAGAGATCATCTGGCTATTATGTTTTCAGCAGAATATCACCTTGCACAGAGTTAAAGAAGATTCTGTGTATATCTCTGATTTTCCTTCCTTTATTCCATCCAACAGGGTATTGACTTTGCAGACAGTGGTAGCTGCTCCCTGGTATGTTGGTGGCTCAGCTGGCATGGTAGCTGGCTCAGTCAGAGCTGTGGACCTCTGCTTTGCTGCCTTTCCTGTTAGCAATACTTTACAATCCATCCTTTATAATGCCATTGGCTGAGACCTCCCCAGACAACAAAGGTAAGAGCAAGGTGCAGCATTCCAGTAAATCTGATGTCTAGGCAGCTTCAGCCGTCTGATAAGGAATTCATTTTAACCACACAGAAAAAGGTGTAATTGTTTAGCTCTGCTGTCAATTGGCGAACCCTGGATTTAACCATTTAACAGGTCCTGTAACCAATATCTATCTATCTGCATTTCTAAAGAACCAATCTATGCCGTATCTGGGCGCTATTATATCATTAAAAGTCAGTAGAATCTGGTCAGCTGTTCAGTTTAATTTCATTTCAATGGGCTAGTTCTTGGGCTGGTATTTACAGGGGAGAATGTCACTAACACTGGATTTCAGAAACTGAGGATTAAAGGATATTCAGAGAAGCCTAGGTTCCCAATTCCCCTCTAATTTCAGTGGCTGAGGCTCTTTTGGAAATCCAAGCCTATGGCTATTAAACAGAGGGAGGACTCATGATTTCTGTGAGTTTATGGAATCATCACGGTTAATGTGATTCATTCTTGCTTTCTTTCCTCTTCGTCCACTTGTCCCATGCATTAGACTCTGCATCCGATTTGTCAGCTCATCCTTCCAGCTACCTGTCTACTCCATTCTTTTGTCCCTGTCACATTTGTTGGTCTGTGCATGCTGTTGCCTCTCCAATGAATAGTTCTCTTGTGCACGCACATGCTCTCTCCCCTTGCTCTAGAAGGACAGAGTGTTATTTTGCACCTTGCATCCACAGGGCCTCTATTAAGTGTTTCCTTTGCATTGTTAGAACTTTGCTTCCCCGTCAGGAAGTATAATATCCTCCTGGTGCTCAGGAAAGAGAGAAAATGCGGGAGGTGAAAATGCAGCAAAAAGGCACAGTAATGAGATCTGATGCCTGGTCTCCAGAGAGGAAATTGGGAGATAAATTAAAAGTTTGTCCCACTGGAAGGTTCCCCAATGGGTTATTGATCAGTATCAGGTGAGCTAGAAGTAACTAGAAGAGAATTTATTAATTAGAAGCTGACATCCAATTACCTGTCCCCCTCCCAGCTGCTAGGTTGTACGTTTTTGTTTGCTTGCTTCTCTGATGAAGTCAGCAGGTATATTTCTTTAAAATCTCTCCTTTTTCTATGTCCAAGGGGCAGTAGAGTGGAAGCACAGAAGCTGGCAAAGCCTGTTAAAGGCAAGCATTCTGAAATGGAAGGCAGTTTCTGCTATTCCTTCCCCCAGGGATGCTCAGGTTTGGTTAACATTCACCTGAGACCCCACCTCTTTTGCTTATGGTTGCTGTTGTGTGTGCCTTTATGGCACGCTTAGCTAAACAGCTCTAGTACAAGCCTGTTGGCTGGAAATATTCTCCATAGATATGAAAAACCAAAAAGCATCTGCTGGCTTCTGAAGCAAATGACCCATCAGTACTTTGTATCTGCCTTAGCAGCATGTGTTGCTGGGTGCAAGGAGGGAAGCAAGTGGTTTTCCCCTGACTATAGCAGCTACTTGTGGTTTAAATGTGGAGCCACCCATTGTATGTGCATTCCCATTGTAATAATAGTTAATGGGCTGGGATAGTCAAAGGAATCTGAGGGAAATATGCTGGGATGGTGTAGCCGTGTCGGTCCCAAGATATTAACGAGACAAGAAGTTGGTCCAATGAAAGATATTACCTCACCTCTCGGGAAGTAGACACCCAAATCCCTTTCAGTTTCAACGGGATTTAGAGCCTACTTCCTCTGCAAATCCTAGACAGGAATTATACAGCATCTCTCCTTCGAAAGCAATGCACAGATGCTGTATATTATATTACATACGCACAACGATGTTGAAAGAACATCACTGAGATTGCAAAGTCAAACACTCAAAAATCAGGAAATGCCAGATGCAAAGTTAGCAAATGCAACTTTAATTCGGCTCCCTAGTTTTTTAGGCATTGTGATGCCACCTTTATTTAAGTGATCGCATACTATTTATGTGCCCATGTAAATAAACACTGTATCTACTCCTTTCCCTCCCTCTGGTCTGGCTTTTGTCTCCTCTGCATTCAAATCAGGTAGCTTCCTCCTCCACACTACCTAGGTGCCACAAGGCATTGGGGTCAGGGATAGCACAGAAGGAACAGCTCCCTGCTCTCAGTTCCAGAACCCACCCCCAGCTGGCCTGAAGCGCCAGCTGGAAGCAGCCATTACAGAGAATGTCTGGCTTCTCCCCCATAACAGTGGGCTGGAACATGTGCCGTCACTCTGTGGGGATGGCATGTGCATAGTCTGTCAGCACTAGGAGCTATGAGGGGACCGATCATGCTAGATGAGGATGGAATCTTCAGAGGCTTTTGCTGCTAAAATCAAAGAAGTCTCTACTGAGCATGTGTGAACTGCGATTTTTCAAAGGCTTATCACTTGACCAAATTTGGGCCAGTTTTTACCAGGACAGCAAAAGGCAGAGGGGCACTAGAATTGTTCAAAGAAACAGTTACCAGAATTTTTTAACATGGGCAAAAACTTCCCCTAGCTTCCTTCTTAAAAATGGCTGACCATTTTTACTGGCTTAATAATTAGCCTGAGGCACACACCTAGCATGGAAAATTACAGCTCGAATCATTAAAGTTTGGAAAAATTATAAGCAACTAAAGACAGAGTCTTATAATGGCAAGTATCAGAACTACCAATATTAGGCAGTGTTACCAGGGATCAGCAACTTGCTGCTGCAGTGTAACCTAAGCAGTTTTAATTTGAAACTTGTAGGCTCTACCATGACCCAACTATAGCATAACCACTTTTATTTGAACCTCACTTATCAAAAGCGCCTCAGTTTTCCATTGTATTCATGAGACAACACCTCCTCTGCTACAACAATCCCCTTTTGTCCCCACATTATGTTGGCCAAACTGGTTCATTGCCCCCTACTGAATCTCCAACACCACTTCCTAGGATACACTGTTATCCTGGGAGGTCACCCTTCCAAATTCTGACCAACTTATGCCTTTCTAACTTGTGAGATCTGCTAACATCACAGCCTGAGGCAATGTGGGTAAAAGAGTGAATGAGCGTAGGCTGCAGCTGAAATAGCTATAATAACAATACAACTTGACATAGGAAGTCTGAGATTCTTATATGTGGTTTATAAGATAATAATTGTACATCTTCTGGAGCATTGGCATAGGGGAGGCTCTGTTGTATAAATAATACAGTGAAGACCATGATATTTGCTGTTGAATCTGATCATGATGAGGCAAAGAGGCTTTTCCCCCCTCTCCTTCCTCTTAAAAATAAAACCTCCAAAGTGCATGAAGGTTGCTCCTAGATTTATTTGCAGTAGGTTATTAGTTGTTGGCCCTAGGTGTTTCCATATGTGATTTATCTTCACCAGGCCTGGGACTTAATGTTTCCCCTGAGGTGCTGGCTACTTCAGCAGGACTTGAAAGGACAAGTCAGGGTTTTAAACACTAGATTCCATCTCAAGTTGGGTTCTCTTCTTTAAAAGTGAATTTAGTGCCAGTGAAAAGTGCTGGCCAGAGGGCCCCAGGGAATGATTCTCTTTATTTAGTGACAAAACTGGTGCAGTTTGGACAAGCTTCCCCACCACACACTGCCCTGCCAATGTGAATCACTCCTGGTCTGTAGGTGTGAGTGGAGAGTTCAGTCTCTGGGTCCACTCAGTCCTTGTTCTCTCTACTGAGACTGCCAGCTACTGACAGCTGTGGTGGTGGCTTATCACACTCTTGGCTTTCTTCCATTCAGAGCTGAATTGGGACCACCTGCTCATTTCATACAGGCCCCTTAGCAGCAAAGCAGAGTGAATAACTGATTTTTTTAGTTCACTGGCAGGTCTGAAAAATTAAACAATTTTGGTTTGAATCCAACTGAAATTTTACAGAATTTATGAAGAATTGAAAAAGTCAGAAAAACGTTGTTCCGGGCCAAAGGAAATGCTCTCCACTCTGTGATGAATGCAGTGGCGGATTAAGAGCAGACTGGACAGATGGGCTGATCCAAAGAACATGCAATGGGCACCCAGTCTGGCCTCAGTCTTCCCAGGATGGTGGCCCTGTGTTTTCAGCCTGTTCAGTACAAGGTTGGCCTTATTCTGTCCTTGAGTTGCAGCTGCTGAACTAATCAAACACACCAGGGCTGAATTTGCCTGACTATAACTCCCTGGACTTCAGTGGCCTTATATGAGGGGTGAACATGGCCTTATGTATCTTCCATATTCTAAATGGGAAAGTAGGATTTTCTATGAATGTTGCCTAGCTCTGGTTTGATCTAGGAAAGGTTGATTGTAGCACTGTTTTTCCAAGGAAGCATTACAAAATATTTCATGCTTCACATCAGGGACATTGGCAGAGCTGTGTAGACTAGCATAATAGGAGATGCTGCTGCAGGTCAGGCGGGAGGAGCCCTGTCAGAGCCGTGAGGGGACCCCAGCGCTGGAATAGCAGGAGAGGCTGCAGGTGAGGAGTGAGGGGCATTGGGGGAGCTGTAGGGGAGCCAAGACTGGAATATCATGGGGGCTGCAGGTTAGGAGTGAGGAGGACTGGCATGCTGCCTGCCTGCACTGCTCTACGTGGAGTTATCAGACCCTTGTTTTCTGAAGTACGTACATTAACCGTAATTATCCCCGGAAAGGAAGTAATTTGAAGTTGAAAGCGGAGACTGGCCATGATTTTTCAGAGTAAATGGAGAAACTGAAAGGAAGCCTGCCACCCAGCATCTCCTACCTTCCCTCTCGCGGCTGAGGACAAGCTGCAATGCTGAAAAACCATGTGGCCATCCTCTCCTCCGAGAGGGGGACAACAGAGATGGATTTAGTTCTCTCTGTCTTGTTGGAGTTTACATGTTCCTGCCTCTGTGGAAGAATACTAGACAAATAGGGAACATAATCACTCATGCTGAGGCCACTGAGGAGGTGACAGCATTATGGCTCTTCTGGATTGCTACATGGCAAAGCTAGCCTAAGAAAGAAAAGAAAAGAAAACATAGGCAGGCAACTAGACTAGTATATTGACTTCTTCATGGAGGCCAGAAAGTCTGGATGATAAAGCTCACTAACGCTGCACAGGTGAGGTGTTGTCTGCCCATGGTCTGGTCTTGCAGCCAGAGTTTGGAGCTGACCTTTAGGAAACCTGAGTTTTATTCCAGGCTCTGCCACTGACTTTCTGGGTGACCTCGGACAAGTTACTTTACTTCTCAGCACATCGTTCTCCCCACCAGATGATGCTGATGCACCTTATTGAATGCTTTGAGATCCACATGCTGTAGTTCGAGGAAGCTGGAAGTCTCAGGCTCCATAGTTGTTGTGCTGTTAGATCCAGAATATAAGAGAGGAAACTGAATATATTTTCTCGCTGAGAGTCCCCAAACTCAGTCTGTCCATGTCTCTCTCTCTTACTCGCTTCCTCATCCATCTGCACTTCTTGTTAAATATAGAAGGTGGCTCTGTGTGTCTGATGGTTCTTGAATGATGGACACGTATATTTATTGAGTACAAAGACTTATTACCTGAAAGATCCTTCTATGGACTGGCCACAATTTCTAGATTCTCCCACAATCTTTTGAGGGTAATATAACTGCTGTTCTTGCCACAAATACCCTCCGGATACATTCATTGCTGCTGCTGGCATTATTTATGAATTAATAATGCAATGGAGTAATAATTCTATTAGCTGATTTAATGCTAGTGAAATGTGCCAGACAGCCCTGGAAACTGAAGTCCTGAAATGATCCCCAGAACAGGCACAGCAGAGGAGCCGGTCTACACGTCAAGTTAAAACAGTTTAACTAAAGGTGTGATTTCTTTTTTAAACCAGTTTAGTTAAATCAGTGCAACTTTGTATGGGGACACTCTTAACAGCTGTTTAAGAGTATCTTAAATCCCAAGGGATTTTTATTGTAGTGTAGACATACCCTTAGGTGCAATTCCCATTGCTTTGCAGCATGACCTTAAGCGAGTCACTTACTCCCTTGATGCCTCAGTTTCCCCATTGGTGGAATGGGGAAAAATTGCTGCCTTTTTCACAGAGCAGTAGTGAGGTGTAATGCTAATCAATTATTATAAAGCCTTAAGGGATCTGTAGTGCATGTAATTATAGTATGTAATGTCACTGTTAGTGCATCTTTGCATTTCTAAGGAGTCTACTTGTCTGCAGGGGTAACTGTCATTTTGCGTGGCTGAGCTGATGCAGTATGTTACCAACAAGGTACACGCACTGTGCTCTCACTCATGGAAACTTGACCTTTTATTCTTTCTTGTTTTGTCATTTCTCTTATTCTACAAATAAGTAATTGAGACTGAAACACTAGAAAAACACAACAAAAGTTCTATAGCTAAAAGGAGCTTTAGAAGAGCAAAGTGTTATTATTTTATTTACTTTGCACTCCTATAGTACCTTCCAGCCAACAATCTCATGGTGATTTTTTTGGGTTTTTTTTCCATACACAAAGAGCAACAGCTACAATAATAAGGTTTTTGTGCATAAGCTCTCTGATGCTTACGTTGGTCCAGGCGAATGTCTGTGTGGTCCCTGAGCTGTACATCCATGTGTATATCTTGGCTCACATCCACACAGCCCTGCTCTTCCCCACCCCGCATCTTGCCTCACTTGAGATCCTTCCCTATCCGCGGCTCACAGAATGGTTGATTTAACCTTGACGTTCTGTTATCGACTGCATCATTCTCCCATTGCTGAAAGAGCTAAATTGTTTTCCATTGTCCGTGAACTGAATGGGGCCAGGGCTTCAGTGAGCATGAGTTTGGAAGCACTTTAAATTGGACTGTCTGAAATTGAAGTGCTGCAGGTAGCAGAAAAGTCAACAGACACACTCCTTCCCAGGGTACACCTGATGCTCCGCCGCAAGATGGGTGTGTCAGCCCCAGCCTTCTCAGGAGGGCTGAGTACTGCACATGGCTCTTAATTATATATACAGCTGTGAGTGACAGCCAAGCGCAGGAAGGAGGAAGGCTGTTAGCCCTGGGGAGAACCAGGCACAGTGGGAGGAGCATTGTGCAATCAATGCAGCTCTGCTAGTGCTCCTTATTTCTGACCCATGTTGTTTCAATCATCCACCCCCATAGCTTTGCCAATGCCCCTTAATCCTGCTCTAGAACCTCCCTTGCTATTCCAGTCCCTCTCCCTCCCTACCTCTGCCATTTCACCTCATTCCTGACCTTCAGCACTCCTGTTTGATCAGCCCTTGTTCCAATACACTTCAGAATTGAGGGACATTGGCAGAGCTGAGAAGAGGTCCCAGGTCTGGAACTCGAAGAGACAGGTTGGGTTGAAAGTGCATTATCTCAGATGCACATATCTGTGTCTGGGACTCTCAAGCAGTACTGCCTGCACTGTAAGCCTGATCTCCCACCATGTGCATTATTTGCTTCTAACAAGGACATCACTCTGCACTACAGAGAAACCAAGCTTGGCCCAGCATTGAAGAGAACATCAAATGGAATGGATGCAATTTTGTCCTGATTCTTTCCCTTGATGCCCTGTCCTCCCCCACGCAGAGATGTGCTCAAATTTGTTGCAGGAATTGGAGCACTGGCCTGTTCCCTTGAGCAAGGCCCTTTGTGGCTTCTCTTCCTAGGCCCTTGCTGCAATATTTTGTTGTGACTAATTGGCAGGGCTCCCTCCAGTTTTGCAAATTAAATGCAAAGATGGATTATGTGTTTGATCATCTTCCTTGGATTTGGATTGCAAGTTTCAATCTATGTCACTAACGGTCACTGAGCACTTGTGTTCTCTCTGTCAGTCTCTGCGAATGTGTGCAATACACTTAGAGATGACACATGCCTTTCCATTTTAAACCAATCCCTGGGAAATCAGTTCTCCCTTTATTTGCCTGATTTATGCCACGTTCAGGATTCTGTGTCTGATATGAAGCAGCTGCTACTCTCAACCAACCACCTCCAATAGCCCTTTGTTTTAGATGCTTGTTTACTCCTCACCTTCTCAGGCCAGGTAGAGAATCCTAGATGCAGGGCTTTGCACATCTCCCACCGGGAGAAAGTGCTTTAAGCTCCTCAGATGAAGATCGCTGTGTGACCCCCTTTTACGGAGAAAGTGGCTGAACCACAAAATGAAGCGACTTTCTTAAGGTGAGTCAGTGGGAGAATTGAGTCAGAGCTAGAACCCTAGACTTGTCCTCAATCCACTAGATCGCAGCTGCTGCTTATTGACAGCATGATGAGTCACCAGGATCCTATGCGCACAGTTCTTAAAATAACTACTAATCAGCAAAACCGCACAGCCCTGCACTCAGTCACTTCTTATGCAAAACTCCCTGTAGGCCACATTCCCTTTTCTCCATTACACCAGTGTGTCTCCATTGAAATAGAGGGTGTGTACAGGTGTAACAGAACTTCTGAACTCACTAGGAATTTTGGCTGGGGAAGGACTCCATTATTTTACCCCTCACCATCACCCTGGACGCTCAGCAAGCCAGCAAGGAAAACAACCGTCTCTGCCCTAGGCAGCTTGGAGCCAATCACAGTAGCAAACTACTTTAGGTGGAGGATATGCTGCTTTTCCAGGCAGAGAAGCCAAGATGGGTCATTTTCTGTGACTCTCCTGGACAGTGTGACTGCTTTTGTGCAACGCTGGAGCCAGGCTACGTCACTCAAAAGCATTGCTATATTACTGCCACGGGATGTGCGGTGTCCCAAACGTACTGACTTGAAGCTGAATCCTGCCCCCAAAGACAAGGTTTGGCCAAGCGTTGAGGAAGGCTGTTGCTGCTGAAATGTTGGCCAGACTATAACCACTCTGAGGAATATAAAGGACTGCGTGAGAAATACATCTGCTGAGTGACCAGAGATGTGGGGTTTGCTGGAGACTGAGTGTGTGCCCCTTCGAAGCTAGTGTGACAGAAAGACCGATTTCCTGAACTGACCCATTGGCAATCTGGTTGAGTAAAAGTGGCAGTGCTCAGTGTTGCTGTGTTGTGACTGAGCCCCACTAAAGGGGGACAAAAGCAGGGACAGAAACTGGAAAACTGGAGAGGGAGAGATTAAAGGGGGCAGGAGAAGGGGGAAGGGGAGAGAGGAGGAGACTGAGAGGGCCAGTGAGAGAACTTTGGGGTGAGAGGAGAGAGATGGGGAAGGCCTGAGTAGGCCCATATAGGTCCTGGCTGGGGAGGGGCCTGCAGTGGGGAGAGCAGGCCCCCTGGACTCTTCCTCCCCAGGAGCCAGCAGCAGATACTATGCTCTGCATGGAGTGACATCCTGCACCCACTGGATACTGCAGTTAGTGCAGAATCCTGCTGCCCATAGAGAATTCAGCCTCTGCTCTGCCAGGGGTGATGCCACTCACCACTGCCCAGAACTGAGCCCCCTGGACTCTCATGATTCCCCCAGCTCCACCCATGACATGTCCCCCGTGCTGAAGCTTTTAGGCGTGGGGCAGCAAAAGGCAGGTTGGGGCAGCCCTAGGGAGTGTCTGCCCCAGGGGAATTTCCCCCAGCTGGCTAAAGGGGCTTTGATGGCCCCTAGACAGTGCCAGAGGGACCAAGATGGGCCGCAGCAGCAGAAAGAAGCATACCTCCCTCCCTCCATCTCTTGATCTAGAGCTTGAGATCCTCCCTTTTCCCATGGGGGCTGCAGTCATTCAGGCACTGGAGCTCCCTCCACCCTAGATTAGGATGGTGCTGTCAGCAGCAGGTTCTCAAAGCGGGGTCCCTTGAACCCACTCCCCTCTGGCTTTCCAAAGCACTGGGTTAGTGACCTTCCAGGCAGGCTCCAAGAATAATCTATTCTCCAGTCTCTCCTCGGGGGAGGTTCAGTGGGGATCACTCGGGGGCTGTGGGGTGGGGTGGCGGGGGGTAGATAATCTGTTGTATTTGATGGCTGGGAGGGCTTCTGGAGGGATGGAGTGTTCAGTTCTAGGTATGTTTCTCCCTTGTGGGACAGGGGTGGTGATTGTGTTTCAGGACTCAGGAGAACCTTTGAACTCACTTTGCAATGTACTAGAGAGGTTAAAAATTATGTGATACTCCAACAAGCTTAACTCTCTGAAATTTGATATTGGATTACAAGAACAAGAAGCTGGCATATGCAAACTGTTTTATATAGCAAGCATAACGACATATAGAACAGTTGTTCATCATACCACATAACGTCATTTAATAATGGATCCTTTCACCTCTTTTTGTTAATTCAGTGTCATCATACTGTTGTTATCCCTTGCCACATTATGTCATGTAATAATGGATCTTTCCGCCTCTATTTGTTAACTTAGTGTCATCATACTGTTGTTATCTCTACCGTATGCATCATTTTAATGGTGAGATTATTGATTTTCAATAGTTTACTCTCTTTCTAACATTGTGTTTTATTGGCTGGGCCAGGTGAGATCTCATGCGTCGTTTGATGACTGAGATTGTTCTCTCATCACCTGTTATTGTCTGTCTGTCTGTGAGGGAGGGAAGCATTAGTATCTCCACTTTGCGGATTGGGCAGCTGAGGCTCATAGAGGTTACATGATTTGGCCATGACCCACACAATGCGTCAGCGGCTGTGCCAGGATTAGAACTCATGGGTTCCTGGCATGCAGTCTTGTGCTAGGTCTGCTGGAGTATGTTGATAAAAACAAATGAACAATTTCCATCCTCCATAAAGTCTGGTACAGTTTTATCCAAGATGCTTTGTCCATCTCTGTATTGTACTTAGTATTAGTCATAGGTTCATAGATTTTTAAGGCCAGAAGGGACAATTAAGACCATCCAGTCTGATCGGCTGCATAGCACAGGCGATAAATTTCGTCCAGTGCATTATAAACTGTGGAAAACAGTCTCATTCCGCTGTTGTTTTATAACAGATATGCCTGAGCTCGAGGAACCAGGATCCACCAGAGAAAAAGGGGCCAAAGCCCAGCTCTCTATCCTCTTTATAGGAGTCCTCATTGGTTCCTTGAGAATCTTAAAGGCACATGCTCTGAACCCTTGAAGAGAGCTCTCTCATGTCGCCATAAACATACTCTTGTGTGTCCTGTTAAATTGCACAGGTCTTTGAAACAGGTATGTTTGGATCTGGCTGTCTGTCCTCAGTAACAAGAGCCATGAGTTACCTCAAGCAATCGGAGGTAAGCGCACAGTTTCTCTGGCTCAGGAAGCAGAACCATTGCTGGCAGGAAAGGGGTTAATCCAGTCACTTTTTGCAGCAGTCCCCGCTGGGTGGATGAAAATGAATCACATTTCATTTTCTTCTCCGTCAGCTGAGATTGCTCTATAATTTTGTTTTTAGTCATTCGTGACAGACCTTCTCTGGCAAATTTAGTCACCGAGTGTTTTTTCTGTTTAGCCCTACTCGGTTGAAGGTTGGGGAAAAGCACCTTTCATATTGCGACAGCTGAGAGATGAGCAAGGGGAGAGCTGATGGCTGTTGGTAGCAGACATGCAGTAGCGTTCCTATCTCCCACCTGGCTGGGCAGAGATACCCAGTTCATTTATTCATGATCTTCTAGAAAGGATTTGAGTATTCAGTGTCATAATAGTTTGTGATCTTAAAGGGATACAGTCAAGTATTTATGGCCAAGAATGTGACCTACCATAGAAACTGTTATAGGTCAAAGGGATTATATAAAATAGTACTTTCACCTATCACCTTGCATCCCAGCTTCCAAACACATTTTACAAACATTAACAATGAGTTAAATCTCACAGCCACCTGGCACACAAAGAAGTATTATTTTCCCTGTTTATAGAAGAGGGAAACTGAGGCACCGTGTGATTAAGCCACTTGCCCCAGGTCACACAGAGAGTCACTCGCAGAGTTGGGAGCAGGACTACTGTCTTCTGGCTCTCAGCACTGTACCTTAATCATGGCAACAGCCTTCTTCCCTTGAATGGCTGCAGAATTCTAACCAGTGTATTTATTATTTTAATTCTGCAGTTGGTTCCCCAAAAGGAGCGTCACCCTTTGGGGCTTAATTAAGTGAGATGAAGGTGCCACCTGCTAGCTATCCACTGGCCTGGCCTCTTTCCAGACCTGTATCCCTTCCCCATGGCATTGGCAATGATGCTGGCACATGAGAAAGGAACCAAACAAAATAGAGACATAGTTGCATTTGCTCCGTTCAAAAGACGGGGGGTAAAATCACTGTTTAGCAATGGGGTGAGTGTGTGTGTTGTGGGGTGATAAGAAAAATCAGTTGGTGAGAACAATGTTATCTCTAGATTCTGAGAGGTTTTACACACAGTGGAGGGTAACACCAACGCTTGCAGCGGGGACCCAAGCTGTCTGCAGAGAGCAGAAGCTAGCTCTGTCGTAGTAATGTGAAGGGCTGTGGCATTGCTGAGGTTTCTGGGGGTGTTAATGCAGCAGCACCCTATAGTTTCCTTGCCAGGCCACTTGCTGTTGACAATAGAAGCTGATGGGGGAGGCATTCTACTCTGTTAATGACTGGCTGACAGAGGCGAGGGCCTGGGGCCATTGGTGCCATTAGAAACTCTGGAAATATAAAGGAAAAAATAAAGGAAATTGCCTTTTTATGTGTTGGAGAGTTTAAAGTTGAACTGCCGGTTGCCATGGCTACAGTGTTCGGTTTGCAGTTTGGTTCTTTAAGACAGAGGCCCGATCCTGTGCTCCCACTGATGGGAACACGTCCTTTGATGTCAATGACAGTAGGATCAGATCCCAGTAGGGTGACCAATAGGAACGTGGGACTTCGTCCTCAACATCCCATTCCATTCATTATGGGTCAAATGTCCTGGCCCTGGAGCGGTGCCTCTGCTCAGGGGCACGGGTGGGATACAGGTAGTCTTTGCAGGGTCTGCACTCCAACAGGTCTCCATGTCCAGATGGGCTTCATCTTCTATACTACAGAGTGGGGAGGGTTGGGAGCCTGGGGACTTTGGCCAGCTGCCCCCTGTCTGTAAAGGGCCTTGCACATCTCTACAGCTGTGTAAATAACTGATAAGGATAAGACTCTTCTCAAACAGTCAGGCTCTGTTACTGTTGACTGCAGGTTTCTTAGCCATTTTCCTCCATCATTGACATTTTCCGGAATGCCCCTTTCTTGGCCTTGCCCAGTAGTGGAGAGACCTTGCCCAGCAATGCTTCAGCTCCCTTTGTGCTTGGTCAGGTCCCAGGACTGGAACACTACAGGAATGTGTGTGTGCTCTGTGTTCACACCTGCTGGAACTGATCCTGCAAAGCCAGTGGATCACTTAGTGAGGCCAGGAAACTGCTCAAAGCTTGTATCCATATTTGTGCCACTGGGTTAACACATTGCAATGTGCTGCCATCAGGTGACAAAATGACACCATCTATTGGTGAGCAATGCCAGCTCAAATCCCAAGTGCCATTCTGATGTTTCCCTCTGCACAAAGGACAGTCAGAGGCTTTTAGGCTGAACCAGTTATTCTTAGATTAAAGGAAACCACAAAACAAGAGAGAGCAAAAATGATAGGCTCCAGGAGAGTGAGAGCTCAGCATGCGTGTCACCTCTGTAACCGGCTGCCCCTGCCCTGCCTCACAAAACAGCCACCTGTCCCTGCAGACGGTAGAAAGATTAGGGATTTAAGATGCAGTACAGGGAAAACAAAGGCATAACAGCCACAGAGCGAATTGTGCCACTCCAGCATCTAGGTCTGACCTTTGAGTTGGGCTGATCTCTAGACATTACTTTAAAGTACAGTATCCATCCACCTCTTGCCATAGCCTCTGAGCAACAAACAAGGTAATTTAGACCCACAAAACATTGTGCATAGTATCATCATGTCCCAGAACTACATTGTGATGCCTCCCATGAGTTCACTATCCTAAATGTGGGGCTTGCAGGGTGATCCCAAGGGATGTTGGGACCGTCCCGTGCATTTCAAAGCGGGTGGTTTCCCTGCCTTGCTGGTATTTTATATGCATTCTCTGTTGCTTCCTGAAAAATGACTGCTGTGTGTCCCCCTTTGAGGAATCTGCTTCTTCTCTGCTGTGGTTGCTGGCCTTTCTTCCTCACTGAGGGGTGGGAAGAGCGCTTGCCAGATCAGCCTAAGTGCGTCTGCTGCCCTCAAGTGAGACTAGATAAGAGTGCCCCATATTGAGTCAGAGACAGAAGAGGTTTTATCAGGGACGAACATGAACCAAATGAAAGCTTTGGGATTTCACTTCAAAGGGAGTATGCCATTAGCAGCCCCTCTGCTGCTGGTCGCCCAGGTGGGCAGGCATTTTATTAATGTCCTGAGCGAGCAAGAAGGAGCAGCATGGGTTTAAAAGCTGCTGGCACCTCTGCACTGCTTGAGGCTGAATCAGAGCGAGGATAAGCGAATCAAGAGGGAGCAGGAACATTTCTGGGAGAGACTAACTTCCCCACAGCACCTGGCAAGACTCTTTACAATTCAGAGCTCCCTGTAGGTACATCTATGCAGTGTCCCAAGGGGCCTGCACCCCTTGTGTATGGAGGCCAACAGGATGGAGGTCTCCATACACAGTCCTTACACCCAACCACATTCCCTGTTCCCCACCTAGTGTACATGGAATTAGATTTCTCCAATGAAGGGTGATCAGAGCCCCCAAACTCTTTTGAACTCCCCTTGCCCCCCAGAGCACCCAGCTACCAAAATCACCCCATCCCTCCCCAGCACCACCTCCCTTACCCCACCCCAGAGCTGCCAAACAAGGCTTCCCAACCAGACTCGTGCCCCGCTGTCAAAATCCTCCCATTCCTCCCCATAACAAGCATCCCCTCCTGCCCATCCCCCTCAGCTAGCAAACATCCCTGTGACAAGACTCCCAAACCTAACCCTCTCGCCAGCTGCTCAGCCCCTCCTTTTTTTGGGACAACATGGAAGGTACCCCTATTTTCTGTTTGAGAATTGGGGTCCCCCTACAGAAACAGGAAGAGCAAAGCCTCCACTAGCTGAAAAGACAGGTTCTTGCCTCATAATGTGAGTGGGGAACTATGTAGGATATTTCCAGCCCCCTACTCAGAAGCAGGAAGAATAGAGAGGAATACACTAGCTAGTAATCCTTCCTCCCTCTCCCCAGTGCTACAGGTCTTCAGGGTGTGTTAGCTGGGAGTTTTCACCAGTTATGTTAATGTTTCTTGCCTGCCTTCCAATGGCTCGGAATCCACTCCAAGAAATGAGTGTGGAAGTGTGGAAAGGATGGTTTTCCCATTCATCACACCAAAACAGCCTGCATTGGCAAAGACTGCATTTTTACTGAAGATGGATGATGTGATTGAATTCCCTTTTATAAAGGAGTTGTGTTTGGTTCGTCGTTTCGGCACTTGGGTGCAAATTTTACAGACTCGCAAATGGGAGGATGTTATCCCTGGCTAGGCCCACCTACAGGAAGGTGTGGGCTGTGCAGGATTTCCACACACTGACTGTCTGGCAATGTTCCTTTCTGAGACGGACTTGGTCCGCCAAGAAAAGTTATGATGTTGGCCAACTTGCCATGTGGATAGACGTTCACTCGCTAGAGATTGCTAGACACTTGTCTATTGGAACCTGAGATCGGGTGTCAGTGATAGTTATTGTTATTATGTAAAATGGACTCAAGGGCTGGTCCTGCAAGGTACAAAGCACTGTCAGCTTGCACTGGCACCCTGAGTGTTGGCAGCTTGACAGCCCCTGAGAGTTAAGTCCCACGTTGATCATTAGCAGAGATGCACCCCCAGTGGTGTAGTTCTTTGCTGAGCTATTGTAGTAAGTGTGTCTCAGTCTGAAGGACATTTTAAACCTTAATTTGCCTCCTCCCCCCACAGCTAGCAACCACCCCACTTCTTCATCTGCAAGTTCTGTGGCTCAGCGGCTAAATCCTGAGGTCACAGATGACGCTATTCATGCTGCACAATCTAATGGCATCTCTTTTACAGCTCACTGTGCTGCAGAGGCCTCTGAGCACCTAGGCTGCCGCGGTCTGCAATACTGGCTGCCTAAGGGTGGTTTTCCAAGGACAGTGCCCATATAAAAATAAAGGAACAAAACCGAAAGGCGGTACATGAAGGTGTTTACAGAGTGTCAGAAGCTGACCTCAGATTCACAGATACAAATCCCGCTGACATCCACAGATGGCTGCAAATACACATCTGAGACCAAACTCTGCCCCAAATAGCTGTATTAACAGCTGCACCTGAGAGCATCTCTTACAGTTCAAATGCCTATCTTCACTGAGGCAGCATGGGTTACTGGGCAGGACACTGGCCTGTTGATCAGGAGACCTGGATTTCATTTCCCACTCTGCCACTGACCTGCCGTGTGACCTTTGGATAGTCACTGTCCCCCTCTGTGTCGTCAGATGTTTGGCTGTATGTGTTTTCTCCCTGTATGCTGTCCCAGAGAGCTGGCACAGCAGATCCCGAACGAACCGCCCAATGACAACAATATCTGTTAAGGCGCGAAGGCACTTTGTCAGGTTTATTGTCAGCAAAGCATGGTCCTAGCTCCCTGGATCAATGTCTACAGTTACACTAGCACATGTATGCCCAAGACAGTGGACACAGCTCAGTCAGTGGCGGGACTTTCCACTGCCCCCTTGGCTGGACAAAGACACTACCTGGGATACATCTTTATACACCAATACAAACAAGTTATGTATCACCCCTGACATATCAGGATGCCACCCTCTGACGTATTAGGGCATCATCCATTGCCTTGTACTTGTAGGTTCATTCAAAACATCTCTATTCATCATGCTGTTATCCTGACCTTATCCTTAAGATGGTTCAGCATGTTCCTGTTATCTTTGGGGAATGTGTTTATCGGGGTGTTCTAGTACCACCCTAGGAATGTGCTTAAATGCGTGTTTTGTGCCTAGCACCTCTTAGGAATATGTGTTTTTGCAATATCAGCCTGCGACGGGGCAGGACTCACTATCTCAGCACCTCCTGCTGGCCATGCTAGGAATTAGCTCTTAGTTGCTGGTGCGTCTTCCTCTAGTGGTGTCTTACCGCCATCACTTCTGCTCCACCTCTAAGACCCGCGTTGCTCCCTGGACTGTGGCATCCTCTTCTGGGCATGGCCCTCTGGCTGTGCCTCACTCTGCTTTCTCCCCGCTGTCTCTAGTCCACTGCCACTGTGGCCTACTGTAGCCTTCAGTCTAGCCCCTCATCTCAAGGGGTAAACTGTAGTCCAAATACTGGCCACCCCCTCAGTGGCAAGTGGCGGGAAAAGAGGGGGAACTGCCCCCACCCAGGGACCCTATAGTCGGCGGCCACATGCTGCCGGTCCTCCAACTCCCACTGCCTATTTCCCTGGGCCATTTTCTCATAGCCCTAGCACCTTCCTGACCCTGTATCAGGGGCCTTAGTCTGGTAGTCCTCAGTCTGGAGCTCCCTACTGCTCCCCTGACCCTGCCCAGCACTGCTCTAGCTAAGGTACTCCTCTAAGGCAGCTTGTCCTTCTCCCTTGCACTCCAGGGAGAGACTGTCTCTGCTCTGCTGTGCAGCCCTTCTTATATGGCCCTCCATGCCCTCCTGATTGGCTATTCTGGCAAACCTTCTCCTGATTGGCTCTCTTCAAGCCCTCCTCCCATTGGTTGGGTTTTGCACAACTCAGCCTCCCTGAGGGCTGCTTTAATCCTTCATCTATCTGTGTGGGGCAGCCGCCCCACCTCACAGCCCTATGCTTGCCAAATTCTGTGAGCAGGGCCTGCCTCTTGCTCACAGCTTAACTTTGCTTTATATCAACAACGTTTTGACTACTTTAGCCCAGGCCTCAAGGCTCAGACCAGGCCCCTGATATATGGGGTTATTTTTCAGACCCTCTTCCTTCTACTGCCTCCCACCCTTCATTTAGGCTATAAGCTCTTCAGAAGAAGCACTGCTTCTCTCTGTGTGTTTGTACAGCTCTGTGTACGATGGAGCCACCATCTCAGTTGGACCTCTTGGAGTGACTGTAACAGAATTAGTATTTAAATAATAATAATCATTAGGGCAGTTTGGAATGGCTCTTGTCCACACCAACCCCTGGATCATTGTGTTCTGGACTTCCCAGAGCTGGTGCAGGCAGCAGTATCTATCCTCATGCACACACAGAACCCTAGCCCCAGGCAGTGGTACACAATCCACTGCTTTGGTACATCTCTCCACTTCAGCACAGGCTGTGCCTTACTACTGCTAGGTAATTTTCCTTTCTCCTCATGTCCCACTCCCCAACTCTCTTTCCTCCCTCCCTCCCTCTCCTTCCCCGAGCTGTCAGTACTAATGAACACAAAACCATCTTTATCTAACCCCTCACGACATCTCCTGCATCTGAACTCCTGGCTAATGGCTTATGGGAACCTTCCATTGATTGGGTTAATAGAGAATAAAATTACCTCGTAGCTGGATTTCACTTTGGTTTTAAAATTATGCCCTCCTACCCCAGGGAATAAGTTGTTAACTCTTTTGATGCTAAACTATACCAGCATTGGTGTGAATAGACGCTTGCCTGCCTGGTTGATAGGGGAGAAAGAAGGGGTGGGGTAATTAATCTTGGGTAATTAATCTTTCAGGGCATTGGGTGGCCTTGATTCAGAGGCACTGAATATGGTCTGAACAGGAAGTGTCACATATGAAACTGTGCACACATCCTAAATCTTGGAGTGCATGTGTGTATTACTGGTTTCCATTCTGCAGCACGGTTCAACTCACATTTAAAAGCAGCAGATCCCCTTGCAAGTCTATTTCCTCTCCCCCATGCTGACAAGAACTGAGATCCTGTTCTCCATGTATGTGTAACCTGATTATAACAGAGTGGCATCTCCTGTCTCCTGGCCGCATATAGTCTGAGTGGTAAAGCACAAAGCTGGAAGTCTACTGTATGCTTCCACATAATTGAACTATAACTCTCTCTGGATCCCCCAAGTTCCCAGGAGTGGAAATTCTCCACTTGCCCCATGTCTGCTCCCCCAGAGTGCCCCTGGCACTGCAGCGGGGAAAGAAAACACAGATGTCCAGATAGCAGGACTCAAGCGCAATGACTAAACATGGGCTGGCTCAGAGATTAGAGCTTTGAGTCTTATGAGTGATTTCGTGGTTCTGGGGTTTGCTGGGGCTGGAAATGCAGCCAATGTTTAGCCCTGGGAAAGAATGAAGAAGAATTCTGTCATGACGCTGAATCCCCCCCACTGGATATTGTGCTGATGGTTCTGAAGGAGAGAGGGTTGAGCTGGGGAGGAAACCAGGGATCCTCCCTAGAGGAACATATAACCTGCTCACAAGCATGTCTATCTATATAGTGAATACCTGTGTCCATGAAGTCTCTTTGGCTATATCTACACTGCGCCCCAGTGCAGACTACAGGCTGTGAATTGCACAATGCACCAACATTTTGCAATCTGTTCCGTTCGGATGCTGCTGGTGTGAACTAAAAGGTACCTAGTTTGTGTTAACATAGTCCTGTGGGGCCCACACAGGAAACATAGTGCTGTGCTGTTGGCTAGAAAGACCCACTTGCTTCTCCCCAAATCAGAAAATATTGCTCCTCTACATCAGAGAGATTTCACCAGACACAGAAGCCAAGACAGAAGAAAAGAGCATGACCATTACTAATTTTTGTAAATTAGAAATGTTGATATCTAAAAAATTTCAGCCGGTTCCATGATTGATTAAAAAAATTAGGACGTTTTTCAAAACCAACTGACATTTTTCCCAATATTTTTTTTCAATTTCTAAATGTAAACATTTTTGAAGACTTGAAAACTGTTGCCCATCTCCACAGCCAAACACTGGGACTGTGTAGTTTTTGCCCCATGCAGATTTTGGTCTGAATTAGGGATCACTATTTGTTTGAAATGGATAGACGTTACGTTGAATCTTTTCTTCATTTTCCAGACTGTATGTTGCCCTTGTGGGTAGTGGACAAATATGGAAATCCCTTGGTAGCCAAAATAATCTACCAAAGGAGGGATTAAACTGACTTATTGTCTCAAGTGCATTACAGTGTTTTACATCTCTGTCTATCTGCTGTATCTAGCCGGGTTTCTTTACTGCTCTTGTAACAGTAGCAGCTGAGTACCTTACCTGGAAAGCAGCATGTAATCCCCTGTCGCAATAAGGATAGGCAGCAGTAGTGATGATTTCTTTTATTAGGCATAGAGCCTTTCATCTCAAAGCATCCACAGGTGCTTTGCAAAGCATTTATGACCACAGAAAATGCATCAGTTTCTGGGGTAGAGGTGGATGTTGTTTAAAAATAGCCACCAAGACTGCACAACAGTTTGAGGCAGGAAAAGGACAATATTGCGTTCCATTGAAACTGCAGGGGAAGGGTATTTGTATTTCAGGGAAGGGGAATCTGATTATCAAATTGGAATTTAGCCAGGGAAAGGAACGTAAACCCCCCAAGTCATGAGGAAAATATGGGAGTCTTAGTGGTGACTGTAGTCAAGGACCTCAGCATGTTATCTCTTTTGAAAGACAGCACCGCCAGAACCACAACTGCCCTATTCCTATGTCGAGGCACTGGTGCGGTGCTGACTCTGAGGGCAGAGTGCTCCTTCCTAAGTACCAGACACCACTTCTTGCAGCTTGTTGCCTTTTCCTCAGGTATCTCCTCCATGAATTGGCCTGGCCTGATATTAATTAGCTTATGAGATCTGACAAGTTCACAACACAGAGTGATATGGCTGCAGGTTTCCACAGTATAGTATTTATCTGAGCCCAGCAGTTCCTCTGGTATATTGTAATTGTTCATGGGATAATTTTTTCAAATGGATATTTAGCCTGATGTCCCATAATGGCTCCAGATATGCATATTGGCTCTCTTAAAAGACATGGACACTGGTGCTGATTGCCTGTAACAGCTCCAACTTCTGGACCCATTCCTCAGTCATGGCACCTTCCAAACTGGCACAAGCCATTGAATCAATCCACAGGGCAAAGCCATCAGTACAAATGAGTGTCTCTCCATTTTCTATACCTTGACCTTCCTTCTTCTCTTACAGACAACTCTCATGAATGCCCTTCCCCACCCGAAACAAACTCATATCACACTGTGATACCACCTCAGGGGCAGAGCTCCTAATCTAATCATGACATTCAACACCCAGGCAGCAAGGCATCCTTATTAGAGCAACCTGTACCAGCTTCTTGCGTCACCATTGACTATCCCCTGGACTGGCCAACAAATGTGCTTTTAGAGAAAGGTGAGAGAGATGTACTTAGAATCATAGAACTGGAAGGGGCCTTGAGAGATCATCTAGTCCCATCCCCTGCACTCAAGGTAGGACTTCTCCAACCCCTCCCATGCAGGTGATCAGCTTGCTGCTTCTGGGTCATTCCGACCCATCACTGGGTCAGGGAGGAAGAGGCTGAGTCTGGGATGTGACGTCTGCTTCTTCCAGAATACATGGTGTTAGCTCCACTCAAAAGCACTTAAAAAGCACCCTTACTGCCTGGACTGGGCTGTAGTGTGCATGTTTCTGTACTTCATCTTACTACAGCTCTCATATTACTGTGTTTGGTAATTTTAGAAACACAGCCCTGGAATACTGCTAAGTATAGAGAGGGGTGAGTAAAAGGCCTTCCTGTTATCAGGCATCAGTACAGATTCTTGGCTTCCCGTAGATATAGGTTGTATTGTTCCTGATTTAAGGCTCTGGAGAATCTTTGGCGAAGCCAGGCCTGTCCTTCATAGAGCAGAAAGCTGCCTGGAGCCAGCAACAGATTAAACTGAATGAGAGGTCTCCCAGGGCCAGTCAGCAAGCTGGCAGTTTGTCAAGGTAGAACTCTGTGGATGGACATGCTGCAAGCCACTGAAGGTTTAATTTGGGAGCTGCTATGTGTTATTTACAGGGTGATCTCAGGGCTAAGCAGGATGAGAAAATCACTTGGACTCAGTACCCACAAGCAGAGAGAGAGCAAGAGGGTAAGAAGCAGGCAAGTGTGGGTGTGTTGGATGGGGAAGAAAGAGGAGCGACTGTGGAGGCTCCAGGGTGGGAAACAAAAGTGGGAGGAAGAATTAAAAATGCCACTAGAGGCTATGCCATTAAAGCTGGCATGCATAGCAGGCCCAACAGCTTGCTTGGAAGCCCTGGGGGTTCTCATGTGAGATATGTTGATTCAAGGACTCCTTTGGCAGCCAGAAGTTGTGAATAATGATGAAAATGACACTCTCTGTCTCCAGTGGAGGAAAGAAAGGAGGGATTCCGTTTGCATGCCTCTCTAGCAGCCCTTTCTGGTTCCAGTGCCGCCACTGAGGAGCTGAAGATTCATAGATTTTAAGGCCAGAAGGGACTTCTGATCTTCTAGTCTTACCTCCTGGATAACACAGATCTGAGCACTTCACTTAGCGGTTCCCCAGTCAATCCCAGTACCTTGTAGCATATCTCTTAGAAGGGCATCCATTCTTGAGTTAAAGATTTCAAATGATGAAGAATTCACTCCTTCCCATCCCTTGGTAAGTTCTTCCAGTGGTTAATGACACTGACTTAAATATTGAGCCTTGAATCTGTCTAACTTCAGCTCCCAGCTGTTGGATCTTCTTATGCCTTTATCTGCCAAATCAAAAAGCCCTTCCTGAAGTCTGAGCTCCTGAACTGGACACAGTATTCCAGTAGTGGTTTTACCAGTGCAAAATACAGAAGTACTTTAACCTTCCTGCTCCTGCAGAATATTTTTCTGCATATGCATCCAAAAATATAGACCAGTACAAGGGGGTGGGGATGGAGGATTGGTCCCTGTGAAGATGGGAGTGGAAGCTCCATCATCAGAGGCTGACAGGAATGGAAGAAAGTGGTGGTCATCTTCAAGCAGCCACCACAAGCTCACACTTACAGTAAGTGGCCTAATAAGGCACTACTGAGGCTGAGGCACCCATGGGGGCAAACTCTTTCCTCTTGGAAACCTACACAAGATGAGATCATCTAGTCTCTCATGGGGTAGCAGAAGTTTGGAGACCAATCCTGATTACTCTGTTTGCCAAGCCTTCTGTATAGCTTAAAGGTGGTGGCATGGTTGATGGGTGTAGACATCAAGACATTAGCTTGAAAACATCTGAGGGAGGAGTTTCACATGCTGGAGGGTAAATGCAGCATCACCATCAAAAAACGTACTACAGAAACTGGCCAGATAATGTCCACAAAATATTCAGAGCATGAAAACCCAACACTGTGTAGTACGAATCCATGAACCCACACTCACAGCAATAAATACTTTATTCCCCTCTGCCTCTATGATACTAACTCCGGCTGGCAATAAGATAAGAACATAAACATAAGAATAGCCATACTGGGTCAGACCAAAGGGCCATCTAGCCCAGTATCCTGTCTTCCAACAGGGGCCAATGCCAGATGCTTCAAAGGGAATGAACAGAACAGGCCAATCATCAAGTGATCCATCCTCTGTCCTCCATTCCCAGCATCTGGCAGTCAGAAGCTTAGGGAGCCCAGAGCATGGGGTTGCGTCCATGACCATCTTGCCTAATAGCCATTAATGGACTTATCCTCCAGGAACACCTCTAATTCTTTTCTGAGCCCACATATACATTTGGCCTTCACAACATCTCTTGGCAATGAGTTCCAAATAGGGTGCAGGGAAGTGTATGTTCATAAGTCTGGGCTTCCTGCTACAAACAAAATGCAACATGGGTGAGCGCCCAGTGTGTTTCCTCAATCAAAGGGGCTGAGAACAAGAACTAGTTAGGAAACTATCTTTTTAGTCAAGAAAAGTTTTGATGAAAATATTTTTGACTACATTTTTCTTCTACATTTTTCAGGTTTTCATCAAGAAATTTTGAAAACCAAAAATATGTTTTTCCCTCAAATCGACAAAAATTGCAATTTTACTCAAATTTCCATGTTGTAAAAAAAAACCCCAAAGCCAGTTTTCTGCCCTAAACTGAACAACGTTTCAATGGAAAAAAATCAACCAGTTCTATTGGTAAGTGCAGAGGGCATATAGCCAACAAGCCAATGCCTATCTTCATGCAAATGACAGCTTGCAGGTCTGTGATAAGTGCAAAGGGAATTTCTTGTACAGGGAAAGGTAAAAAAATGATATGTCTGCATATATATTGGGTAACAGAAAAGAGCACTCAGCTAGAAGGGAGTCTTCATGCCCGTGTAGAAGACAGCTTTCATGTTCTTCCAAATAGAGAAGACAGTCTGTGTGCCAATAGTAGAAAAGTGCTCCAATTTCCATGCCAACACTAAAGAGAACCTGCAGTGCCCATACAGAAGGAAATCTGCATGCCCATATAAAAAGACTTTTGTGTGAATATTAATATAAAGAGGGTTTCCACGTTGTCACTGAAGAGAACCTCCATGCCCATGCTAGCACTGGAGAGCGCCTCCATTCCCATGCTAGCATTGCAGAGAGCCTCCTGACTACAAATGCCTGCATAGGCATTAACAGAAAACAGAATGACAAAACCGGCCTTTTGAAACCAAGACCAATTAGCAAGATAAAAAAAACCCCCATGATAATTAAAAATTAAAAAGCAACAAGACAACAGTGTAAAAAATGAAAGGAATGAATAAAAACAATTAGCAGAGATGAAAAAGCAGGGATGGGAGTGATATAAATTGAACCTATTAAAACACTAATGACATTCGAAAACCTAATTTTTACATTGTCAAACCATTTTGATTAAGTGTTAAATGCTGCTCTTATGAACTTGGCATATTTTGTGCTACAGCAGTAATTTCTGCCTTTATCTTTCTCTCTCTCTGAAAAGGTGCTTCTGTGCCGAGCAAGACAGCGAGCATTCACAAGTTATCACTGTTTCCCTCTTTTGTACATGCCATGAACCCCAGCCCCCACGCAGTAATGGCCATTTGTGTGCTAGCAAGAAAGGGGATCAAGGCGATCGGCGGTGTTGGGGCAGGTGAATAATGATGAAGCCAGTTGCTACTGATGGGAAAAATATATGTCATCATAACAGGGAAACTTTCTTTTAAAATGGAATAAGCAAAATAATTGAAAGAAAGAAAATTGACTTTTTATTGTTTTTTAAGTGTTTAACATGAAGTTTCATCTAGCAAAATTATTATTTTTATCTTTAGCTGCGCTGTGCATGCGTCTCCTTAAAGAAGATATTTCATGAGTTCAGGATGCCAGCTGCAAGGGGTTGTGTGGAGAATGACAATGGCCTATGCCAATACAATACATCAGCTATAAAGCACATTTTTGGAGCACAACCCTGCTAAAGCACAGCTGCCACTGGAGTCAAATTCAGCAGGCCTTACAGGTCTGGTCTTGAGATGTGCTGCGCAATTGCAATTTCGGTCAATGTGACCGGGAGTTGAGAGTACTCAATACCTTGCAGGAGTCAATTATTCCTCACAATAACACATGGCAGTGCAGAGTCACAAAGGGATGAGGCATATTGTATCTACTTAAACAGCAGGAGGAGGCAGAAGGCAATCGCCTATTAGGGAATTTAAACAAGCCGCCAGGGTAAACATCTCCGTCTTATGAAAAGATCTTTAAAGACTCCAATTGGCCAGAACCTGGGCTTCATAGCTCATCAAAACAGCAGGCTAGTGCCGCAAACACCTCACTGGCCTATTGGGTGAGTGCTCGGAAGGATTAGTCACAGCTACAATCCCCTCAACCTGGACTTGGGGGTCTTCCTTCTAGTTGGTCTCTTACTTATACACTGACCAGGCTTAACTAAGGAGACTGAACAAAGTCACAGTCCAAGGCAGGTTTCAGAAGGACCTTTTGTGGGAGGGAGAGTTGCATGTAGAGTTGGTCAGAAAATGGCTGCGGAGTTAAGGTGGTTCTGTGGAAAATTTTGACTTTTTAGCAAAATAATAAACAACTGAAATATTTCACCTGACAGCCAAAAGATTTGGATTTGGAAATGTTGCCACTGTGCCTTGTGGGAGTTGTAGTTCAGTTGCCTCATGCACCCATTCTCCTCTATAGGTTGGACTCCCTGAACAGACTACATCTCCCATGATGCAACATGGTCTCCCCTCTTCATGAGGGGTGGTGATGCATCATGGGCGTTCCATGAACACACTGCAGTGTGGGAGATGTAGTTCAGTTCAGGAACCCAGCCCATAGAGGTGAATGGAGACATAAGGCAACAAAACTATATCACCCATGAGACATGGCAGTGGATATCTGAATCAAAATATGTCAGTTTTGGAGTGTTTGGGTTTTTTGGGGAAAAAATAGAATTTTCTGTGGAAAATGCCACTTTTTGCAAAAAAAAATTTTTTTAGTCAAAAACCCAATATATATAAAAAAATATGGAATTTTTTTTACCACCCCTATCTGCAACAGTGCCGGGCGTCAGGAGGCAGTTAAGTTAAAAAGAGGGATGATGTGTGTCAGGTTGGCTGGCCCCTTTAAATGAAGCAAGTCCAATACCCAAGTGCCAGTACAGGTGCTCCTAGTTTGTCCAATTAAAAGAATGGGGAAGCACCTGTGGCTGTAAAGGGGCAAGGAGAACGAGGAGGTCACTGTAGGAAGTTCCTGGCAAAGGCTGAAGAACAGCAAGAGAAGATGGCTGGCTGGCTGGTCGGCCGGCCGGCCGGCCTTCCCAAAACAGAAAGCCTGAGCTGGAGAGGGCTGAAGTCAGTGGAGCAGCTGAGGGTTTTACCTGCTGTCATCTCCAGTGCTTCTATATCCTGGGAAATTTCCCAAAATCTGGGAATTTTTGAGTAAAATGTTTTGAATGAAAATTCCCAATTTCCCAAGTTGAAACATTTTTCTCACAAATTCCTAGGTTTTGGAAAATTTCCCAGGATATAGAAGCACTGTAAAAAAACTTTATCTGGGAATTTTTCACCAGATTTGAGAAATTTTTAGGGCTAGGTTGGGAAAAGTTGGCATCACAATATAGAAGCACTGGCATGTCTCCATGCTGGAGAGCAGGAAATGCTTAACAGAATAGAGAGTGATGGATGGTCCAATGCAGAGGGTGAGCTCCCCACAGAGGAGATGGGGGTTGTTCCTGCTGGGAACAGTGGGGTTGCCCTCCAACTGGGAGCCTGTCCTGACAGAAAGACAGGAGAGGACTGACGAAGAGCTTGCGTGTGGTAGGGGACACCTGTGTGTGGTATGTGCTATGTCAGTGCACTAGCAGTTGTGGGATCTTCAGGACTATGTACACTGGCTGAGATAAATGGACAAAGTTTCAGACTTCAGCTATGTATAATGTGTGCTATGTTTTGTAACTAACTGGCACCAAGGAGGAGTATTCTTGACGCAAGAGAGCCATGGCGTCCGTAAGGGCCTGTCAAGGCTGAATCCCCACTCTGTCACTCCTAGTGCATAAGGTGGGGGCCCGCAAGGATTCTAAAAATTAATACTGGCCACTCCAGGCTTGTATTAAACTCCCGAGGTTACAGCTTTTCTCTGATCTTGGCTTGGTAAACGCTGTCACCACACAAATGCAAAAAAAAAGCCCTTGGACCCAGGAAGGATTACTTGGGAATTCCTCCCTGTGAGGTACCCTCAAGCCCTTTTACCCCCCTCTCCGGGGAAGAGCTGAGAAAGAAAACAAAGAAAATTAGCTGTGGCTACCAGCTAATCAAATAACATGCACAAATTTCTTAGGACACCAAAAATCTAATCCTGTTCTTAAAAAAGGTAAATTTTATTTAAAAAAAAAAAGGAAAAATATCCATCTGGAACTTAGGCTTTTTGCTAGATCTTAAAATAAACAATTACAAAAATAAAGCAACCAAAATAGCTTTCTTGGGGGTTCAGCTTAAAGGTTACAAGTAAACAAAAGGATCAGGGGTTAGCACAGAGGAGATCCACAACCCAAAATAAGAAATAAACCTGATAGCATCTAACTAAACAGTCTCTATCCAAATTATTTCTTCTAGGTATGGAAGATACTTTTTCATACCTGGTTCAAACCTTACACAGCATTTCTGCTTATAGCATTGTAGGTCTGTGTCCCTGCAGCCCAGGGAATATAGCACACATGCAAAGGGAAAGTTTTTTTCCCTGATTTAAAACAGTTCTAGCCCTCCTGTTGGCTCTTTTGGTCAGGAGCCCACTCCTTTTCCTTTACCTGGGGAACTTTGTTAACCCTTTATACGTAAAGCAAGCAGAGAACAGCTACAAAGAGGGATTTTTCAGCTAACTGGCTGGCTGGGTGTTCATAAAAGGGAGCTACCACCCCTTTCATTAATTACAGGGCCCAAGAGGGAAAATAGGATGGTAAGCAAGACATTAGGGTGCCTAGCTGCACGGGGGTGTTTGAGGATGAAGGGCAATCATTCGCAGGGGAGAATTTCTCAGGCCAGCCAATACAAGCTTGGTAAACTATATGTACTCCATTAGTCAAGGCCTTGTCCCTCTCCTTTCTCAGACCTTGGCTGTGAGGTGTAACACAGGGAAGCAGCTAATGCTAACTCAGGTGGAATTTCTAGCTGCATGTGAGGTATTTTTGCTAAGACAGGAGCTAGGTTATACCCTGTGAGATGTCGTGGCATACCCCATTCTCTAGTTCAGGGGTCCCCAACGCAGTTTATATGCACCCGTGTACTGGCCGGTGGACGAGCCTCCGCCGAAATGCTGCTGACAAACAGTGTCATCCAGAGGCGTCGGTGATGCCTCTGGATGCTACTGCTTGTCAGTGGTATTTCGGCAGTGATGCCTATTGACATTGCTACTTGTGGACTGCAATTCGGCAGATGCTCGTCCTCCACCATGGTCCTCCATGGCTTGTTGTCTGGCACCCTCCAGACAAAAAAGATTGGGGACCACTGCTCTAGCTGTTAGGCGGTTGGCATCAGACTCCTCCACTTGCCCTCTTTCCCTTCTTTTTGAATAGCTCCTGGGTTGAGTTCAAGGGGGGCTGCCTGTGTCTGCCTCAGAGAGGTTGAGCCAGCCAAGCATCATTGCCCCACTGCTCCTCCTGTTTCCCCCGCCCCAGCTGCACAGCTCTCTTCTGTCTCCATGAGAACAGCCAGCCCTGCGGGAGAGGAGAATCCCTGCCTGGATGGAAAGAGGAGATGGATCTTGCAACTGGGGATGCAGGGAGCAGAGTGGACACTAGTGTTTTAGGGAGAAGTGGGTCAGAGACGGGCCTGGCGAAAGATCATGAGGAAGGAGAAGAGGGACCTGGGCAGAAAGTAGAGAGAAGAGGAAAAGTGACTGGGAAAGGAAAAAGAGAATGCATAGGTGCAGAGAGAGAGGGGAATGTGCGTGTTTGTAGGAAGAGCGGAAGCACATGTGCTGAGGGAGGGAAGAGCATAAGCTCACAACATTGACACCCTGTCTACCCACAAAAAGGCCCATTACCCCTGAAACAAATCAACATAAATAAATCAACACAATTTAAAAACAAAACCTAAACCCTACCCCAAGCAGAGTTCCCTGCCGTCCATGTCAGAGAAACCATACAATCCTTAGGGACTTAGCTATTGCTTTCACGTGGAAGGTGCTCAGATATTACAGTGGTGGACAGCAAGCTAAAATCCCCAAATAGGTATACTGTGCGTGAGCACAGGGTGGAGGTCATGTGCACCTGGAGTGGGGAGAAGGAATGTAAGGTGAAGGCATGAAAAAAATGCAGGAATATATATATTTCAAAGTGCTAAGTGGAAATAACCAAAGGGAAAGAGCCAACAGGAGAGGAAGAGAAACAAAAACAAATAAGAAGCGCAGGAGAAAACAGAATCACAGGAGAAAGAAATGTACAAGAGAAAAGGCATGGGAGGGAAGGAGTTAGAGCACAAATAAACCAGAACTTTTAGAAAGTTAAAGAATTTAGAAAGAAAGAATCAAAAAGCAGGGAAATAAAAGGCCAGAACATAAACCCAGGAGGTGAGATCAGTCTCCTTTAAATCGTATCTTTACTGCCCCTTCTTAATCGCCTTAGGTGTAGTTCATGAAACACAACATCACTGTCGCAGGGTGACACACATTGCAAATCTTTTTCACACACTTTGTCACACAGTAGTTGGCTCAGATGTCGAGAGGTCTGGGCTGGATCGACCTCTGTGGGGGCTGACAGATTAATCAAAACAAAGAGGTTTAAGGAGGTCATTGGAGATGGCATATGTTTGGAGTGTGCATATAATTAGAACTGAGCAAAACCTTTTGGACAGAACTTTTTTTTTTTTTGGTGAAAAATGCAGATTGAGAGACTCTTAAACCTTTGTGTTGGTTTTGCTACTTTGTTCACATTGGCGGAGGGGAGACTTCTGAAGAATCTGCAGTGTTTCATTGTGACATGTTCAAAACAAAACATTGCATTTTTTGACTCGAAATACCTTTTTTAAAAAAGAGACTAATTTTAAAAGTCGCAATCTAAACAACACATTTCATTTGATCTGAATTTTTTTATTTGCTGAAAAAAAAAATCAGTTATTGACACAGCTCTAGTGATGTTCTGTTCTAGCTCACTGTGCAAGAAGGAACCAAGAGCCACCAGCGTCACCAGCCTTCACAATTGTACTTCAAAAATGTGGTGTAAATGCCCCAGCTCTTCCAGTCCTGTAATCATGGGATTCTCAGCTTTCATTAAAAAAAGTATGTTTCTAGCCCTTGTGGTAACGGAGAAAAGCTTGAAAACATGAATTTTAAAGGCTCAGAAGCAAGAAGGAAAAATAAAAGCTCACATTTGCTATGTTAAATCTGAAGCCAGTCTCATTTTGGGGAGAGGGGTTCTGACTCATCGCTTTGGATCACCTGTGGTTGCCAATGTTGGGAAAAATGCCCCTCTTGACACAGAGAGTCAGGCAAACATTGAGGTCCCTCAATTCATGGGTGGTAGAGCTGAGAACCAGCAGGTGAACCAGCCACTGTAAGTCCAATTGGCTTCCTCAGAGAAGAGCTGGATTGAGGGAAGGTGGGGCTGTCATAAACAGATAGTTAAGGGTAATAGAACAGGAATACTTCATGTCTCTTTTGACTGTAAAGGGTTAACAAGTTCAGTGAGCCTGGCTGTCACCTGACCAGAGGACCAATCAGGGGACAGGATACTTTCAAATCATGAGAGAGGGAAGTTTTTGTGTGTGCTGTTAGATTTTGGTGGTTGTTCTCTCTGGGTTCTGAGAGTGACCAGACGTGCAACCAGGTTTCTCTCCAATCTCTCTGATACAGGTTTTTATAGATTCAAAATAGTAAATACTAGGTGATAAGGTGAGTTAGGCTTATGTTTGTTTTCTTTATTTGCAAATGTGTATTTGGCTGGGAGGAGTTCAAATGTATATTTGGCTGGAAGGAGTTCAGATTTGTATTTTGCTGAAAGGATTTTAATTTGTACTTGTATACTTAGGCTGGGAGGATATTCCCAGTGTCTATAGCTAAAAGACCCTGTACCTATTCCATTTTAAATTTACAAAGATAATTTTTACTGTTTTTTCTTTCTTTAATTAAAAGCTTTTCTGGTTTAAGAACCTGATTGTTTTTTTTATTCTAGTGAGATGCCAGGGGGCTGGGTCTGGATTCACCAGGTAATTGGTGGGGAGAAAGGAGGGAAGAGGGAGAGAAAGGTTAATTTTCTCTCTGTGTTAGGATTACTTTCTCTCTCAGGGAGAGTCTGGGAGGGGGAGAGAGAAGGAGGGGGGAAGGTGGATTTTCCTCTCTGTTTTAAGATTCAAGGAGTTTGAATCGCAGTAATCTTCCAGGGTAACCCAGGGAGGGGAAGCCTGGGAGAGGCAACGGTGAGGGAAATGATTTACTTTCCTTGTGTTAAGATCCAGAGGGACTAGGTCTTGGGGGTCCCCGGGCAAGGTTTTAGGGGGACCAGAGTGTACCAGGCACTGGAATTCCTGGTTGATGGCAGTGCTACAAGTACTAAGCTGGTAATTGAGCTTAGAGGAATTCATGCTGGTACCCCATCTTTTGGACGCTAAGGTTCAGAGTGGGGGATTATACCATAACAGGGCTAATTACTAGATCAGTCTGTGCTCAGGAGAGCTAAGGAGCTAGTTAGCTCACAAACTGGAAGAGTGGAAAGGTGCAGAGGAAAGATGTGGAAGGAGGGAGAGAGAGACGAGTGAGTGGGATGGAGAGGCTAGCAAAGCCAGGGTAAAGGGAGATTCTGCGTCAAGAGATCTCTTCCCTCTCTTCTCTCTGGCTAAAGGGAATGATGTTTGTATGTCAGCGTAAGAAGAGATGCTGCACAGGACTGTAAAAGAGGCAGTGGTGGTTGAGATAACACAAACAAGCCACATGCTGGTGTTTACAAATCAACAGCATTAGAGCCCTTGGTGCATGAAGACAGGTGCAGAGGGCCACTCCTTGTCCCAACAGCCTACATTAGAGATGGTCCCAATCCAAAACTCTCTCTCCAGGTATACACAGTTCTGGAAAACAGTGGATCTGTTGGCCAATCTCTGATCTGCAGGAAGAGCCAGATTGCAAACGGTGTCAGCTGACTCCTTTAAAGTCAGTGGCGTTATGCTGGTGTACACCATTTGAGAATCTGCCCGTCTATTTAATTGTCTCCTGTCACTCCACTGTCTCCTGTCACTCCACTGTTGCTTTGCTAGCTCAGCTTGCTTTAACATTCCCTTGGTTTCGTCCCCTAGCAAGTGATAGTGGCAGGTCTGCTCCTCCCACTTCCAATGCATGACTGTGGGCTAGCGTTGCCACCTGGCCCATTTTTAACTGGACTGGCTGTTTTTTGTACATCCTTGTCTGTTATAAGATTTAATGTGGGGTTTTAATTTTTGGGTGTGTGTGCGATGGGGTGTTCACCCCACACTTGGCTCAAAAGGGTTAATGGAAGCCACATGGATCAGTTAACCTATTAAGCAACAAAGAAGGGAGATACTGGCTGGGTGGAGAGCCTTGATTAGAGGGAAGCTCACCTGAACAGAGGTGGGCTGGGCTGTTAAAAACCCAGGAAGCTGGCAGCAGAAAAGGCTGACAGGAGGAAGTTTGTGGTGACCTTCTGTTTAGCAGAGAGAGAAGGAGGGAACCCTGGGGAAAGAGTAGGACCCAGAGGGCCTGGCCTGGAGGGAAGGGCATACCCTGAAGAGAGCATGGTGGAGAAGAGTCTGTGGGATGTAGGGCAGGAAGCAGCAAGACTGAGGACTGAACAGACTGCAGCTGTGTATTGCTGGGTACCTGGACTGGAACTTGGAGTAGAGGGCAGGCCCAGATTCCCCTCCCCATGACTGGGAACTGGAAGACTGCCTGGGTCACTGGGAGTGACAGAGACTTGGAAGAGTTATACCCCAGAAGAGGAAACTGCTGAGTGACCTGGCCAGAGGGCCAAGTCATGAAGAGGCAACAGCAGCAGCAGCTCTTGGAGTGAAAGAGGCTGCAGACAGGAGAGAGAGAGAGCGCAACTGTGGGAATGAGCATTTACCTGACCAACTATTCTGAGACTGACCAGGAGGAAGTGCCATTCTAGCAGTGAGTAGAGCACCCTGTGACGGGGATTATGTTTATAATTTTTATTTTTTCTAATACAACAAATATACCAAAATACCAGATTCAACATAACACACAAAGGCGGTAAAGAGGCTTAGGATAAAGGAATGGATATATCTATCTTCAGGGACTGCTTCAATCATAGACCTCTAAAAAGTCAGCCCAAGTTGCTTTGAATTCTTCGGGCATTCTCTTTCCACAGAATGCCAGTCGTTTAATTGCTGGAAGGTCAGCCATATCACTGAGCAAGGCATCATTGTTTGGTGGGGATTGACTTTTCCATTTTTGCAGGATTAATTTTTTTAGTGATCATAGCTTCATGTTGGAACCAGGCCACCTTATTACCAGGTAGTCTCCGGGCATCAGAAATATATCCAAGAACGAAACTTAAGGGGAAGGGCTTCTACTTAGCATCCAATATCAAATCGGTCCTTTGATCCACCTTATACTAGAAATTCTTGGTATAGGGGCACTCCCAAAACATATGAGCTAACGTAGTACCAAGGGATTATATTTCTAGCAGTGGCTGGCATTTATGAGGCCCATTCCCTTTAGCTTATGTGGGGACCAGTATATTTCAAAAAGTGTCTTTTGTGAATAAGATGGATTTATAGTTGCTTTTTTAACATTAGATCCAATTGTGGTCCACTAGGTCAAAGAGAGTTGTGCATCCAAACCTCTATTCCAAGCAACTCTCAAATTATCATTCGGTGGCAGATTTTTTGGGGGGGCGGAACATTGGAAAAGGATACCACTGACTGAATAAATCTAGGAAGTTTCCTCCAAAATAATAAAACCACTCGAGTTCTCAATGCATCCAATCCAAATACATTCCTAAGTAAATGCTTTCAGAGGAGAGATTTCCGTGCTCCAGAGTAGGGCAACTCAGATTGTTGCTGGAGAGCTACAAATGGTTTGACTTTACTATTTACAGTTAGCTGTGACACAGTCGTAATTTCTCTCTCCAGTCAATCCCTCCACACCAAGGTTTTGCCACCAGTTTTAAGGTGAGGATTTCTCCATACGGCCACCTCTACACAGAAGCAGAAGTTTCTAGGCAAGTTTGATCAAGCTTGCCTCACAGCTGTGGGAGCTCTGGAGCCATCAATTCTATAATAATTCAATCCTACAATGCCTGAAAGGGGAGAGGTTCTACCAGTTCTTATTCAATTTGAACCCACAGTGGGAGTCTGTGCAGTCAGATTTAACAGCCACAAAGATTCCTGGCATCACAGAAAGGAGGTATGATAATTGTTCAGGTAGGGAAAATGAAGTCCCCACAGAGATGTGGGAGCTGTACTTTGTCCAGAGCTGGTCTGGGTTGCTGACTTGCGCCCCAAAGGAACATTCTGAAAAAATTATTGAATTTCTTAAGAGAAGTTTGAGGAACAGAAATAGGTTGACCTTTCAGGACATGCTTGTGCCAGTTTGCTTTTTGCTTGGGAGGCAGTGGAGAGCTGGACGGTTCACAGCGCCATGGTCTGGACTATGGCGCCATGTTAGGATATCGTAAGAAAAAGGATAAAATAACATAAAATACAGTGCATGTGTGTGTGTGTGTGTGTGTGTGGTGGAATGTAAAATGGTTCTCTAAAACATTTGACTAATTAGCTGTAGTCAGAACTAGGAGTGTCTGTTGGGGGGCAGCCAGGGACTGTTTTTTTGCATCTTGGAGGTGCCAGCGCTACTGTGGGCTGCTCTTTAAGACAGTTACCGTTGTGCACTGAGCCACATTTGTGTGGCTGTAGAGGCACATGCTGGATTCAGCCATGGGGCATACTGGCCACATGAAATCAGTGGCTTGTGGTGGTTGGGGGTAAGGGATGCTGCTGAGCATACCCTCAGTCTTGCTTCCATGGCACCTACCTGCAAGGGCTTCTTGTACAGTGTCACTGGTGCCCTGGTGCCCAATTCCTTCATCGACATCTCATGAAAGTATGGAGCATGGCATGAAATGGTCCAGCTTGTTTTGGTTAGAACGTGTGGGTTGACTGTGCCTATTTGTCATGGCTGACAGGAAAGCAGGAGCTGCCGGGATGGGGTGACCAAGCTAAAGGATAGAGGGAGCAAAAGGAAAATTAAATGAACAGGAAGGTCAGGTTCCTCCAGTGGGTGGAACTGGCACAAGATGCTGCCAGCCTCTCACTTTTCCTGGCAAGGCAGGCCTCAAAGTGGTAAAAAGTTTCCTAACAAGTTGGCTTTGAGGTTTGCATCAGTGCCGTCCAGGCTTTTCAGCTCCAGACTGGCCACATATGGGAAGGTTGGGCTAGGGGTGGCACTGCTGGCTCCAGGTTGGCCACCTCAGGCTCAACTGCATAAATGGAGGCTGGAGTATTGACTCAGGGTATGTCTACACTGCACACAAAGCCTGGGCTCTGACTCAGGACTGAACCCAGCTCCCCACCCCCTTCCCTCCACACACACACAAATGAGCCTGACTTGGGTTATCAAACATTCAGGACCCAGGTTTTAGGACCGTGATGGAGTGTTGGTCAGAACTCAAGTCCCACTGTCGCTTGGGTACATGCCCTATCATTTTGCAGTGTGGATGCAACTGAAGCTGCAGACCCAAGTCAGAAGGTCTGTGTAGTGCGGTATGGACATGTTAGCATGGCTGTGAGACCCCAGTCCAAGTTTACAGTGCAGTGTAGACATTCAGCACAGGCTTGGAAACACCAAGTTCACATGTTCAACAGATCCAGGTTTACAATGCAGTTGCAGACATACCCTCAAACCATGCTCTTACAAATCTGTCAGACTGTGAATGTAGCTTGAAGGGACTTTATTTTCCCATCTGTAAAATGAGAATAATGATGCTGACTTCCTTTGAAAAGTACTTTTAAGATCTGGTGAAAAATGTTAGATAAGAGCTAGGCATTATTATTATTATTTTATTATGAAAGCAGAAGAGAGGCAGCACAGTTTATCAGTTAGTGAGGGACTGGGAACCACTGGAACTGTGGGTTGTTTTTTTTTTAGCAGTTCTGTCACAGACTCAGTGTGTGGCCTTGGGTTCACCACTTAACATCTTGGTTCTTTTACTCCTTGCTTCCCTCTCCTCTATAAAATATGTCTAATGAGCCTTGCCCTCATCACAGGGAGAGTCTGAGGTTGTATTCATTAATGTACATAGGGCACTTTGACATCCTTGGACAAAAGGTGTCCAGGAAAGGAAATTCTGGGAGTGTAGCATGAAAATGGAAAACCTTAGCCTAACAAGGGGTAAGACATAGCTTCACTGTCCCGCTGTTGTTGGCTCCACCTGTGCTATCCATGGGATATGTGAAGAGCCTCTGTGGGATGTGGGGGGAGTTTCACAGAGCCACAGGAGAAAGCAGGTTTGGAACTAGAGTGAGAGTTGGTCGGACTGCCTTCCACCGGAGACACGAGGTACAGGGAGAGACTTGGTGGTAGAAACCTGCTTTGAGCTAGAGTGAGAGTTGGTTGGACTGCCTTCCACCGGAGACACGAGGTACAGGGAGAGACTTGGTGGTAGAAACCTGCTTTGCCCGCGGGGATGTTGCTCAGACAAAGCTCCCATCTTGAAAAGCTGTTCACTGTGTTGCTAATGCTCTGGATTTTAGGACAAGTGACCGTGACATTTGATGTTTCTTCTTGGAGTTACGTGATATTCTGAGAATTGCAGCTTTCGTTTCAAGAAAAATGAGTTTCTAGGCTGCATGGTCATGGAGAAAAGCTTGAAAACATGACCTGAGTGCACCATAAAGGTGCAGAAAAATCCCTCGATGTACTATCTCTTCACTTGGGCATGTCTGATTCATGATCTGGGAATGCTTGGGCATGGAATGCTGAATTTGGCTACTTCTACTAACACCTTAGATTATTAAACACTGAGACTGACAGCTGATCTGCTGTTCAACAGCATCATTATTATTTGTATTCCTATAATTTGGGCCCATTAGTTTGTCCTGCTTCTACCCCTGCTTGTTGCCATTTCTCTCTGCGTTGTGCCTACCTTCCCTTAGCCATGTCATCTGTCCCTGTAGCCTATCCCTTTTTCTTTGCCACATTATCTCTCTCATCCTTTCTGTGCTTCTTTCCTCACTGCCCCTCTTCTGCTTGTATTTTTCCTCCTCCTGCGGTGCTGCCTTCCCTCTCCTCTATCTACGCCCCTTCCTCTGCTCTGGTGCCTCTCTCCTCCATACCTCTCTCACTCTCTGCCTTTGTCTCCCGCTGCCTCATTCTTCCTGCTCCCAAGGGCTCCTTTCCCAGGAGAAGTTAAGTTGAATTGATCTGCTATTTAATTACCTGATGTGTTCATTGCCTGTGTTTGCTGTTTGTAAATAGGCCTGCCTGTGAGTGTCTCTGGAGGGGGGAGGATGTGGAAGGGGGAGAGGTGGCATATAGATGGGCTGGCAGCAACAGCCAGAAATGCAGCTTCCTCTAAAACAAAGAAACACCTGCTAGTAACACCTGTGCTTGTAAATGTTTGCTGCTTTCCTTGGCCAGGCCCCAGTGCCCACGGAATGAACATGTCTATTCCATGGCACCAACCCTGAGATGTTTGAAAGCCTCTAACTAGCACTGTTGTCTACCACACTGTACTCAGGCAGGTAAACACAAGCTAAGAGGCATGCACCCCTTAAACAGGGATGTGGGCACATTGTGAGTGTTCGTCTCATCTCCACTGCTTCTGCCTCAGTAGATGGTGTCCTGGCACCAGCCCTGTGGATAGGCATGTAGGATGAAGATGTGGAAGAGGTCAAGCAACCAGACTTCACAACATTTGAGAACCTTTCACCCAAGAATTTCAAAGCACTTGGCCAGAATGAATGATTTTAAGCCTCATGACCTGTGCTGTGAGATGGGCGAGTATCATTCTTTTCATCTGGCAGCTGGAGGAGAAACCAAGATACAGAGGGGGAGTGATTCACCTGTGGTCACAGAAGTAGCATATAGCAGCATCGGGAACAGAGCCCAGGCCTGCATTCCCCACCTCCAAGAAAGAAAGGGATATGAAAAAGGAGTGCATTGTGAGGGGCAATGGACCAAAGTAAGTACTGTGCTGAAGAATTCCCCCACCCCCAAGCTGGTTTTGATTTAGCACCATCGACTAGACACAAGAATCTGAAAAGAATAAACACCAAGAAGGCAGAGAAATTGTCCAAGGTCATCCCAGGAGGGGTAACCGGGAGAAATGACAATGACCTATGGGATGGCAGTGGTGAATGCTCCTGTCCTCTTCTATACTTTAAAAGAATTAGTTTACTTTAAGAAGGAAACGTGGAGTACCTGTCCCCCTCTCCTCCCACACATAGACGGAGGTAGAGGGAAGGCTTGGGGTAACAGCTGGATGCAAGCTCCAGGCTCCAGAGACTCAGCCAATTAGTAGAAATCCACTGCTCTCTTTAGACGCCCAGTGTGGCTTCTTAAGCTTTAGACAGCAGAGCATGTATGGGATGAGCTGGCCATTCACTAATACCAATCATGCTGATTTCTGTCGCTTTACTGCACCACGGTCCATGCAAAGCTTTGCTGGGAAGAACACAACACAAATTGGTGCATGTGGCAGAAGGGGCAGAGACAAGGGCAGGGCAGGCATACAGTGTGTGTGCAGGAGAGAGGTATTATCGCTGTTTTGATCTAATCAGACATAGAAAGAGGAGGGAACCGCAATGTAAAAAACAAAGAAACAGATGCTAGAAAGTGCAAAGGAGCAATTCCAGTTTGTATCGGACACAGGAGGAGCTAGTCAGCTGTGTCCTGTGTGCAGTGATTTTATTATTTCCACCGCAGTGTCCAGCTAATGGGATTTGCAGCCATATTAAATGAATATGGATTTGGGCCCTGCTGAGTCTGGTGTGTGTGCACACAAACTCACATCTCTGGATTTATTGTTTCCACTATGTTTTAAGAGTATGTTTCAGACTGAAGAAATGCTCTGTCTTTCACCATCTCTCTTACTCTGCCTGTCTGTCTCCTCTGTCTGCCTCTCAAACATTTCTCTCCCTAAAGGCCTTGATCCTTACCTGTTGTATCCACCAGTTCTCTCTCATATCATACACTTAGACTGCCAGCTTTTTGGAAAGAGGACTATCTTTTTGCTGTGCATGTGTACAGCACCTAGCATAGTACGGCTGTCATGCCCGACTGGAGTCTCTAAGTGCTATTGCAGTAAAAATAATAATTCTGCCATTCTGCATGTGATGCACAGCAGGAAGCACAACATTGCTCAGCACCATCACAAGCATGAGCTGGATCTACTCAGAAATGGAAGAAAGAAGGAGTGCTGGGGTCTGGCGATGGTAAGTCTGGAGACCCTTTGCATTCCCACGTCCTTATGCTGAAGAGTGCATGACAAAGCAGAGGAGGCATATGGCCAAATAGTGGGCATATCAGAGGAGATGTGGTGTTCATCATGGAAATGCAATACTGAGCTGGTGCCAGACACCAATTCAGGAAATCACTAAAGCATGTGCTTAAGTCCCATTGAAGTCAGAAGAGCTTCTAGGCACTCAGTGATGAGTAAGACCCAGAGAGGAGTTCAATCATTTTTGTAGCAACATGTGGCATTTGAAGCACAAAACATTTTAAAGGGGTACCCAACATCAGTCCCCCATCACATGCCTTTTCTACATGCCTGACCGATCACAGTGCAATGGTGCAATCACCGGCTAGAGCTCAATTCACCAGCTGTTTTTTGTATTGGCTCCATTTTGCAGGAGCCATTTCCCAGCTTTGATGGCACCAGTGGTTAGAGTCTCTCATGGGCTGTATAAACCCCACCCTAGAACGGAAGGGGTTAAGGAGCAGCTGTAGGCCCAGCCAACTCCCTCCCTCCACACCTGCAGAGCCTGCTCTGACTGGAAGGGGAACTTGAAAGCGGGGAGCCCAGTGGCAGATTAACAAATTTGCTGCCCCTACGCCCTCAAAAAATTGTGCGCCCCCCCCCCCCCCCCCGCGTCAGCTCACCTGTGCTCCCCCGTGGCAAGCCTGGGAGGGAGGGGGGAGAAAAGGAGTTGTGGCGCTCGGGGGATGGCGGTGGTGGAGCGGAGATGAGCTGGGCGGGGAGTGGTTCCTGCCCCCCTGCCCCAGGTTACTCCCTGTGCCTGCGGGCCCCAGTTCACCTCTGTTCCGCTGCCTCCAAGTGTGCCGCTACTCGCTTCTCCCTCCCTCCCAGCGCTTTTGCGCGGCAAGCCTGAGAGGGAAGTGGGAAGAGGAAAGCGCGGCGCGCTTGGCGGAGGAGGTGGGCCGGGGATTTGGGGAAGGGGCAGAGTTGGGGAGGGGACGCGAGCAAATTTGCCACCCTTGCAAATTTGCTGCCCTAGGCCTAGGCCTTGTTGGCCTCGGCAACAATACGCCGTTGGGGGAGCCAGACTGCTCAGAAGGAGACAGACAGAGGAGGAAGAGAGACACTCACAGCTTCTGAAGAAGAGCACTGTAGAAGCCTTTCACTGGGAGGAAGAGACTGCCTGCAGAGCCTCGAGGGGCTAGCGGTTTAGTTATTTTTTTTCCCCTTACTATCTTGTATCAGACTTTAAGACGTATGCAGGTGGGAGGTGAGGGGGACGTGGTCCAGGGAGGCAGCCTCTAGGTTGCTTGACACTGTTGCCTCTTACAGGGCCCTGGGTCAGAGCCCACTGGAGTGGGAGGGCCTGGGCTTCCCTGTCATCTGCCCTTGTTACAGAGACAACAAAACCTCTTACTTCTACCCCTCAGGAGTAAGGAGAGGGTAGAGATTCTGAAAATATCGCAGCTGGGATGGTCCACCCACAGGGGTCAGTAGATGGACTGAAGCTCCTTTCAATCATGAGGGCATGGGAGCTGGTGTATATTCCTTGGGACTCCGTTACCCTGAAGAGGGGCTGGCCTAAATTGGTCCCCTGGCCAGAGGACCAAGTTGTCACCCACCAAAATGTGGACCATCACAGGGGTAGTAACTGGCAGTGAGACACTGGAGGCAGGGCAAGTGGAGACCCCGTAACCTAACATCTAGGTGCTGCTGCCAGTGAGCCTAGTCCTTATCACAAACCCTTGTTTCACCCACTCCCTTGTTCTCCACGTAGGGAAAACTATCCCAAGTCCTGATAAATCTAAACAAAACATCAGCTGGACTTTGTGTCCCTGAGGAGACGTTCCTCGTACAAGTCCAAGGGTGGGCAGTGGAGTTCATTGCTCTGGCTGCAGACAGGTGCTACATTTCCTGAAAGAATTCCACTGATAGTATTACCTATGCCATTGTGACCCCACACAATTGTATTACTACAATGCCTTCTGTGATGGACTGTCCTAGAAGATCCCTTACGTATTGTTGGTGCATCAGAAGCAGGGTGTGGTTGCCTGCCTGCCAGCTGGTGTTAATGGGATGGAGCCTACAGCATAACTTCACCAAGGCCAGTACTATTCACTAGTTTCTGGATACAATTCTAGGTGTTGACATTGCCTTACAAAGACTTATGTAGTGTGTGCCCTGGCTGCATCTGCCTGTACACTTGGAGTAGCTGGAGCAAACATGATAGAAATCTCTGCATAGGAATGTATGGATGCAAGGGGCATTGTCACATCAAAAGTGCCACATCCCAACCAATTTGTGGAGCAGCAGTACTGCTGTCATTGAAGATGAAGCACGGTCTTTTGGTTAAGACACTAGTTTGGCATGCAAGACTTCTAGCTCCTGGTCTCAACTCTACCCCATACTTACCCGGGGTGAATCATGAAGTCTCTCTGTGCCTCATTTCTCTGTCTCAAAAATAGATTAATCAATTCCAAGGCCAGAAGGGTCCACTGTGATCATCTAATCTCCCTCCTGTGTAACCCAGACCAGACAGCTGCCAAAAAAAAAGTCCTAGGACAGATCCATTTTGCTTGGTTGTTTTTTTGTTTTTTAAACTCAATCTTGATTTAAAACTTGTCAGAAAATTCTGAATTGTCAGAATCTTCCACAACGTATGGTAGGTTGTTCTGAGGGTTAAACATGTATGCCTTATTTCCAGTATGAATGTGTCTAGCTTCAACTTCCAGCCACTGGATCGTGCTTTACCTTTCTCTGCTAGACTGAAGAGCCCATTATTTCTGAACCCTCTCCAATTTATCAATGTCCTTCTTGAATTGTAGACACCAGAACTGAACACAGAATTCCAGCTGCGGTCACATCAGTGCCAAATAATCTTTCTGCTCCTACTCAAAATTCCCCTGTTTATGCACCCCAGGACTGCATTAGCCCTTTAGGCCACAGTGTGTCACTGGGAGCTCATGTTCAGCTGATTATCCACCACAACCTGTGAGTGTGGTGCAAGAGAAGGACCTGAGCCATTTCAGGGCATTTCCATTCAAACCTGTAGCCTCTTGGGCGTGGGAGAGACGTATCTTGTGATCAAGGGCATCTGATGGTGCTTGATTGATTCACTCACAAATGGAAGGTTCGCGACAGAGCAGTTGTTTGTAAGATCTCTAGCATTGAGTGATAGTTTCTTTAGTACAGGTTGGGCTGGTGCATGTTGTTATAGGGTTGGGGTTAGTGTTCCCTTGTCAGAGGAGAAATTGACGGGATCTCTGGTCCATAGGTGTCCTTTCTTTCTAAACACAGGAAGGGCAGGGGCCAGAATCGCAGGTGGAGACCTTGACTGCCATCAGTGCTTCTTTGACTACTTCTATAGTAGATCCTGGACAGAGAAGTCTGGCAGCCCCATGATAAGCTCTCCTTGCTTCTGTGGACCTACTGATGCTTGTGAGGAAGACAGTTCCTTGTGCTTGTTGGATACTGGGGATAATTGAGCACTGAGTTTTTCTGACTATATAAGACTTTGTGGGGAGCAGGTAGAATCAAACTTCCCTTCTTTTTCTTCTTCCACAGCATTTATTTGTGGTGATAGCCACAGAAATCTCCCATGACACTGGATACACTAATAAAAAGACAGTTTGTCTCCCACTTTGTTCTGCCTCTGACATATCTAGAATTCAGATGTTGTGGGCTCTGATTTGGATCTTTGGCAGCACAACACAGGAATTAGATAACTTGTTCTCCTTCCTAATACAATTAGATAATTCCATGCTGTTTCACCAACCTCTTTTCATAGCTCTGAGTCTGTGTGTCTGGGATGAGTTTAATTCCTGGCCGCCCACATATTCCTCTTAAATTGTCATTCTACCCTGTCATTTTAGCAGACTTGCCACCTGAGTTTCTGACTGCAGTGGCATGCACTTAGTCTGACTTTCAAACTGAGCCGCCTCTGGTGTTGCTGCTTTTACAAAATTTTTCTGATGACTTACAGATGATCTCATGGACTTTAGGGGAGAGCAAAAGGGTCGCTAAGCCTCTAAAAGCACCTGGCCCTGGCTGATTGTATTTAACCTTAAAGGAATCCTTCTGTGCTGGATTTGCCTTTATCACTGGGACCAGACATTTTACCAGAGACTAGAGCTACTCAGCTTCCAAACTACCCAAAATATATGTTGATAAACTCCAAAGGGAAGAGGAACACACATCTAGTTTGCCCTGGTCAGTTGAGTGTAAATTTCATTCCAGTACACCCAGTGGTGGTGTCCATGGCTGACTGCCTGTGTGTGCAGTGTCAGTAGAAGACAACTTGCCAAGCTCCAAGTGGTTACCAAAGACAGAAGCACTAGTGTGAGATTTCCTCACAAGGGTGCTCTTCTAGCTGGGCGTGAAAATGAATTGATTCTGGTGTTGCAAAAAGCACACACCCAGGCTAAAAAGAAATGATGGTAACTCTTTGGTCAGTTGCATGCACTTGCCTGTCCTTGAGGGGTTTTATTTCATAGGGATACTAAAAATCTGGAAAGAGATCTCTGCAAGCTTTGATACTACTGACCACAAGGTGTTGTTGACTTACCTGCAGAACCTGTGGGGATGAAAGGAATCACATTACCCTGGCTCTCCTTTTCCTTCCCACCGGGAAGGATTTGGCAATGGCTCATCTGCCACCACAGTTCTCTCTTGCAGGTTGCTCAGGGCTGGATCACTTCTGCTGTTTAACCTGTATGCAGGGCTGTTGAAGGAGATGGTTACACAGCATGGACTGTGGAGCTGCTATTTAACTGATAGGGGTAAAATTTACAAAAGTACCTAAAAGGTGCAGGTGCCTAAATCCCACTGACTCGGTCCTGGACAGTGCTGTCTGTTGCTTTCCCAAAGTGTGGCTATAATGGAAGCCTCTTCCAAGCTGACTGTAGCTTGTTTCAGACAAGACAGAGCCTAGGGCATGCTAATCCATGTGGGAAGCATTGGAGGGTGTGATATTGTTCCCCCTATATAGTCTATAAGGGGCTTTATTACCAAAGATATTAATTTATTAGTTCTTTTTGATCCTTGACTGCACCAAGTGGGCAGGAATGTCCTCTTCCACCTGTACCTGGCAAGGAGACTGCCCCTTTCCTATGCAATGCAGCTCTCACCACAATTACCCAGGCCTTTATGACCTGAAGTTGGGATTGTCATCATGTATGCTTCAGATGGGGCTATCTTTGAAGGCCTCTCAGGAGATTCTGGTAGTGCAGAGCTCTGTAGATGGCATTAGCTTTTGGGGGCAATTCAAAGCATTGGATTTAGTGTGTAAAGCTGTAAAGGACCATCTTGCACCCAGTTTGCCTCCCTGATAGTTGAGATTAGCCAGGGCACTTGTCCTTGTGGGTCTGCTGGCAAGGCGTTCTGGGGTGGAGCATCCACGACTCGAGTATTTCCTCCCATCATTGGTCCATGAAACTCTGAGGTTACTGATATTCAGGGTGCAGTCAAAGGCTCATGCCTCTGGGCAGGCTTTTGCCTGAGAGGAGAGTTTGGGCAGACCAAGGCTTGCCATGATGGTTGGGATTTTTGGAGGTTTGGGGTGGGGAGGGCTGACTTTGATCAGACTGCTGGCTCATAAAGTGCTGCTTTTTAAAATGCTTGTATGTAACCCCTGAAAACACTCTATTTCTTGCTTGGCCCAAACCAGGAAACATGGCGCTCTCACGAGAGAGTCTGATATCGCAAGATTTCTCGCCTCACTTTCAGATCAAACAGATTGAGAGAAGCAGCCAAACCTCGTTATCCAAGCCAAACTTCTGAACTGTCTGAGGCTCACATATGGCTAATTAGAACTGGTTGCTTTGTGCCAAGTTGGAACAGATCGGACCGCCTTGCTATATCTTAGAGTTTCCTGACTTGCCAACCCCCTTAGGTGTTACAATCTCAGTTCTCCTTAAGGCAAATCCAGATGAAACTGTCAGGTGACCTTTGCCTATTTTATCACTACTTCCAAAGCAAAGTGCAGACCCACACAGCTGCTCAGGGAGCAGTCACAGTCACACAATTTGGTTCCAAGTTAGAGCTAGTTATGTGCTAGCATGCTTAGCAAATCCACATGACTTCCTGTTGATGGACGAGCTATTATCTAGACTACAACCTAGTATAACCTCCTTCCTGGTGACCTTTTGCAAAACAGTGTCACTAGCTATTTAAAGAATTTTTACAGAATTGTTGTGGCTGGGAAAGATGCTAGACTGACAGCTGTAGAGATTTAAGCCCTCTCTGTATTCACTGAATGGGTACAGTAGAAGCCAAAGCAGCATAAGCTCCTCTTTCACCGACATTCATACCACTGTGCCTCCGTCCTGAACTGGACAGGCTACTTTTAAAGGAGAGAGGAGAGTATATTAACTATCCATTGACGTTACTGGCCTCATTGCCAGCAAGTGTGGGAAATTTGTGCTTGCTGTCTGTTCTGTGATGTGGGGTGACACTGGTCCTTTAAGATGGAAGAGGCCAATGCACCTGTAACTGGTCAGCTGACTCCAACTGAGCTTAAAAGAGGGCACATGGGCCATAGTGGGGAAGAGTCTGGGTGGGTTTGTCATAAACAGATAGCTAAGGGTTAATGTCTCTTTCACCTGAAAAAAAGTAACCTGAAGCACCTGACCAGAGGACCAATCAGGAAACCAGACTTTTTCAGGTCTGGGTGGAGGGAAGTTTGTGTCTGAGTTCTTTGTCTTGTGCCTATCTCCCTCTTGGCTATGGGAAGGATTTATCTATCTCCTGCTTTTCTAATCTTCTGTTTCCAAGTTGTGAGTACAGAGATCATAAAAACAACAGGGGTTATTGTTATTTTTCTTTTGTATTTACATGGTGTAGTTGCTGGAGTGTTTTGAATTGTATTCTTTTTTAATAAGGCTGTTTATTCATATTCCTTTTAAGCAATTGACCCTGTATTTGTCACCTTAATACAGAGAGACCATTTTTATGTATTTTTCTTTCTTTTTACATAAAGCTTTCTTTTTAAGACCTGTTGGAGTTTTTCTTTAGTGGGGAACTCCAGGGAATTGAGTCTGTGCTCACCAGGGAATTGGTGGGAGGAAGAAGTCAGGGGGAAATCTGTGTGTGTTAGATTTACTAGCCTGACTTTGCATTCCCTCTGGGTGAGGGGGGAAGAGAGATTAGCTCTCGGTACTTCTGATTTCCAAGGCTGGAAATGGGGAGGGTGGAATCCCTCTGTTTAGATTCACGGAGCTTGCTTCTGTGTGTCTCTCCAGGAACACCTGGAGGGGGGAAGGGAAAAGGTTTATTTCCCTTTGTTGTGAGACTCAAGGGATTTGGGTCTTGGGGTCCCCAGGGAAGGTTTTTGGGGGGACCAGAGTGCCCTAAAACACTAATTTTTTGGGTGGTGGCAGCTTTACCTGGTCCAAGCTGGTAACTAAGCTTGGAGGTTTTCATGCTGACCCCCATATTTTGGACGATAAGGTCCAAATCTGGGACTAGGTTTTGACAGGGCTGGAGACCTGCCTGAGAGCACAGCCTAGAGAATCGAGAAAAGATGCAGGCAGAGGTGCCTGGGAGAGACAGGGGAACTGCAGAGAGAGGGAAATTCTGCCTGTCTGATCTGGGGATAGGGAGGAATTGGAAGGGCTAGCCTGCTGACCTCCCTTCACTGGATAGCCAGTGGCAGGAGACTGAAAAGAACTGAATCATTGGATTGTGTTTGGGCAGAAGAGGCGTGAGACTGGTTGCTCTTAGGTGGTTGGCCTGGAGAATGGGGCCCTGGAACATGGGCAGAAAGGATCGGGGAACTGTGCTGGGAACTCATGGGGTGACCCAGAAGTGATGTCCCTGGGGAGGGAGACAGAAAATAGCAGGACTTGTATATGTTTTACAGTGCGAAGTGCGGGGAATGGTAATATTGTTGGGACCATATGGAGTATTGTATCGATAAACGAATAAACCATGGCCAGAAGTGGGCTTTTGTATTGAACAGTGAGAGACTGTGCTCTTTTTATGGCTAGACTGAGACAAAACTGAGGCAGGTACACTTGTTGGGCTGTACCTGGTGTCGGAGGGTGCCCCAGGAGGGCCCACCTTGTCTTCGGGCACCTTTCCAGTAGGACCAGAACCAAGACCATCAGTCAGTTTCACATAATGGGCATCTATTAGCAACTTTATCATAATGCTGATCTGAGCTAAATTAAATACTGGGACTCTTATAGCTGAAAGATTTGGTATTCCAATCCTCTAAGCCATGCAGCCACTGCTGAGGCTTTTACAGCATTCTCTGGTTGTCTCTTGCTGTCGTGGAAATCCTTACATCTATTAATTAGCCAACTCTTGCAAAACATGGCTGGATACTGTAATCAGCGGGATTAGGCTGGCTTTAGCCAATAGATCAGTATGTCGTGCTCTGCTTTTGAGATGGTAATTTGTTGTTGCGTGCTTTTGGACTTGCAAAATGCTGAAGAAGTCACAGCTGACCTCTTGCCTTTTTTCTGAGAGAAGATTGTTCAGGGGATGCAGCGCTCTCTCTTTCCCTCTGCTTTTCATATTTCATGTGGAATTAGTGTTCACGAATGGGAGCAATGAGCAGCAGTTGCTAAGGTCACGTAGGCATTGTGCGAGCTTCGCTCACTCTTTTGTGCCGATGCAATTCAGTCTCACCTGCAGCGCATTCTGCTTTTCCAAACCTGGACTTCCACACCACTGTATTAATGCCCCTCAAGCCCAATCAGCTATATCTCAGGCCTGGAACAGCAGGGGTCTTCAGCCAGCTCTGCCTTGGTTCTGGCTTGGGACACCCCCTCCTATCCCAGTCTTTGTGCTTCTGCAAGCTTCTGCCAGCACACTCCAGTCTTGGGCTCCAGCACCCTGGCCCAGCATGGACACCATAAAGCTCTGCCAATGCACCTTAGTTTTGACCTAGAGCAACCCTTGCTCTTCTAGCCTTGGATTTCTCTTAGGAGGAGACTTACAATTGTGTAATGGTTCTGTGATGTGAACCAACACTCAGTCTGGACTACAGTAGATTGAGTAAATCAGAGTTGTTTTCACTTGTGAGCAAAGACAGATTTGAATCCAGGGCTGCAGAATGGGAACTCAAAAGGGACACTCTTACTAATGCCATCTTCTGTTCATCTGTAATTCACTTTGTTAGCCAGGTGAAAACCAGTAGTGGAAACATATTAGAAGGTTTCATGATGGGGTGACCATTACTTTGCTCTAATTATATTATAATGTGCCAGAAAAGACAGACCCTGGCTACGGATCATTTATTGTTGTTTCCTAGCTGCGCTTGTCTGGCTCAGCCTTGTCACCCTTCTCTGATGTCTGACTGTAACCAGATAAAATGCAGAAAGGGACTGTGAAAATGAGGGTTTGTCGCAGCCACGATGAAGGGGCAACTTAAGCTGTGTTGTACAGTACAAAATAGCTCATCTACTGTGATGGTACTGCAGGCTTTCTGACAACTTCATTTAATACTTTAATATTTATATTATGATTGGGCACAGTATCCCAGTCAGGATCCAGGACCTATAATATGGCTGATATACAGACACATTCAAAGACAGGAATAACATCCAGATAGATACAAACCAAACAGTTGAGCACATTAGTTCTGGCTTAAAGTGCTAGGGAATAATATAATTTAACTTGTATTTACATATTTTACTTAATCCATCTAGAAATAGCCCAAAGTGCTTTACAAACTGTACAGAAGGATTACTTGCTCTCTTATCTATCAGTCCATCTGTTTGTCTATTTTAGGTATTTGTTGAGTTCTTATCATTTTCTCAGGATATATGGAATCACAATCTGGTTGAAAGAGGAGGCATTTATTAAAGTAAGCTACAGCCACAAGCAAACAACCTTGCACATAGCTTTAGTTCCATCTTAGTGTCTTTTGTTTACCAGGGATTACAGGCTACCTGAAACTCTAGACAGCCTATTTACAACTAGTGGCTAAATAGCATACTGCAACAAAGCATATATCATTACAACACCTAAGTACTAAGTGCTCCATGGGTTGCAAATTGAGAGATTGGGAGGCTTGGAAGTTTACTAGCTGCTCTTATCAAAGCTGTGTCTTCTGCATTTAATGCAGGCTCTTGCTTTGCATCAGCTGTTTGTGTTTCTAGTAGTAGTAGTAACAGTGGCTCCTGGAGGCCTCACTCAGGATCAGGACCCTGGTGTGTAGGACACTGTACATACAGAGAGGGAGAAAGTCCTTGCTTCAAAAATGTTACAGTCCTAATTGACCAGCATCTTCATCCTCTTTTATAGCTGGGCAGATGAGACACAGAGAAAGAGATGGTTGATTACAGTGCCCACGTAGTTAGTCTTGCTAACACAATCACACTTCCACTGGCAGTGTAGGTGTATTCTAAATGACTTACTCACCATCACACAAACTGTGTGGAAGACCTGGGAATTGCATCCCCCTCACTGTCACCCTGTGTCACTTACACCACAACACCATCCTTCCTCTCAACATGTTTTAGAGCCTCCTAAATGCACAAAACTGCAGAAATGTGTAGTGTGTCTAAGCTTTCTGGGGGAGGAGACTGTGACATTGTGGTTCTGGCGGGACCCAACTGAGAGTGCCAATTCAGGACCAATTGCTCAAACAGGGCAGTCACAGCCCAAGGCTGGGGTTTTTCCACCTCTAAGGCAAACCAAACCAGCCAGACAAAAAGGACTTCGGTTTTACCCCACTGGCTAACCACAAGTCACACAAGCAATTTCCTTAGACACTCCAGTCTCCCAGTGTCAGCACCAGTGCCACCCGTCCTGGGGATGAATGGTTATGAAAACCAACACCCCAGTAAAAGAAAAAGATTCTCTCGATCCCAAAGGACCAAGCCCCAGACCCAGGTCAATATACACATCAGATCTTACCCACAAATCATGCTGTTGCCAATCCTTTAGAATCTAAAATCTAAAGGTTTATTCATAAAAGGAAAAAGGTAGAGATGAGAGCTAGAATTGGTTAAATGGAATCAATTACATACAGTAATGGCAAAGTTCTTAGTTCAGGCTTGTAGCAGTGATGGAGTAAACTGCAGGGTCAAATCAAGTCTCTGGAGAACATCCACCGCTGGGATGGGTCATTCAGTCCTTTGTGCAGAGCTTCTCTTTGTAGCAAAGTCCCTCCAGAGGTAAGAAGCAGGATTGAAGACAAGATGGAGATGAGGCATCAGCCTTATATAGGCACTTCCAGGTGTACGAACACTTCTTTGTTCTTACTGTGGAAAATTACAGCAAAATGGAGTTTGCAGTCACATGGGCTAATTTCTGCACACCCTGCTGAGTCACAAGGCATATCTGCCTCCTCTCAATGGGTCAATTGTGTAGCTGATGGTCCTTAATGGGCCATCAAGCAGGCTAAACAGACCTAACACCCACTTGTCTGGGATCTTTCCCAGTAACACAGCACAAGTTTGAAATATAGACAGTATAGAGCCAATACTTATAACTTCAACTACAAAATGATACAGACATACAGACAGCATAATCATAACCAGTAACTCATAACTTGGTCTTAGACACCTTATATGACCCCCTTTACCTAGGATTTGGTGCCACTACAGGACCTTGGTTGCAACCCATGTTCTGTATGGTCCCAGTTTATATCAATAACGTCACAGAGACATCAAAACATCCTATTTTCATGCTATTTCCAACAGCTCCCCTTAGTTTATTCAACTAAAGGCCCAGTGAAGGGTGGAGATGACAGAGGGAGCTGCAAAAAAAAAAAGGGGGGGGGCAGGCTGGATGGATTCTGGCAGCCATGCCTTTCTGCTCCCTGCTGGGAGGCTTGGCCCTCTGCATCCCTGCTGCGGGTGTTCTACCCCCAGAACTCCACGGTACATGGCTCGCTCTCCTACTCAGATGTTCCTGAGCTTTTGCTGCTGAAGCAAAGGGTGGGTGGATTTCCCTTGCAAAAAGAAATCAAAACAGAGTCTGTGACATGACCATTAACTGACTCAATGGCTCAATCCAGTTCTTCGTAGAGAGGCCGTTATTGCAGTTGTTAGCACCTATTAGCCCCCTTACTAGGAGCCTGAACAGAGGGGCGGAGGACTGAATGGCAGAATAGCATTTCTCTGTCAGTTCCCATGCTGTACGAGTCCTGGGGACAAACAGAAGAGCTGTCACTCCAGCACCTTCCACCCTGCACTCAACTCACTGATGTGTTTAGCCTTTTGTGAGCTTCTTCCGGATTACGCTTCCAGGCACTGTGAGGGATTGAATTTCCTAACCTGCCCGAGGGACTTCTCTCCTGCTGTTGCTCACTTGCCTCAGAGTGAGAAATAGGGGGAGGACGCCAGCTTTGGCATGCCAGAAACCCGGCACAACCAGCTCTCCTCAGGACACAAGGTGAAGCTTTGCTTCCCCAGTAGAAATCTACAGGGGATAGGAAGCAATTACCTTAATTGGGGGTTGATCTGGAAGACATCACAACAAACACCCCTATCAAAAGAAACCTGTAATATTTACTGGCTGCAAGTAGTAAGAGACTTGGATTTATGTCCCTTCAGAAAGATATCACCTCTCCCAGAACCAGGCCCCCAACACAATGCTGGGGCATTGGCTCAACCGTGAGGGAAGAGCGCCACCTACAGAATTCCCATACCTGCAGCTCTTTCTCCCCACTCAGTTAGATGTCTCCTGTCCCACTACTGACCAGGTCAAAGTCTGATTCCTTAATGCTGTCTGGTAATATCACCGCCCAGAGTGGTGTGGCTGTAGCCTGTGAACAGAGCTAGCAACTATTAAAAGGGCCAGTAGGCAGGCAGCTCAAACCTACAAAAATACACCCTCCGCCCCCTTGTCCTCTCATGGAATGCACACACTCTTTCTCCCTCTGTTACTGCTTTTTGCAGTTAAGTCTTTGTGATCTTTGGGTCTGTCTTCTGCTATTATTGTCAGCCCTGCCCCCACCCCATGGGCCGGGACCGGGGTTCAGTACTTCCAAATCATCGTCCAGACACTGATTCTCCAGCTCCCCACAAGGTACAAAGTCCCATAGATCTCTGTGTCCAAACTCATTGATTTGACAGGGACTCAGATAAACCCGCCTGTCATGGTATAATTCCCCACTCTGAACCTTAGCGTCCAAAAGATGGGGTACCAGCATGAATTCCTCTAAGCTCAATTACCAACTTAGAACCTGTAGTGCTGCGACCAACCAGAAATTCCAGTGCCTGGTACACTCTGGTCCCCCCCCCCCAAACCTTTCCTGGGGACCCCCCAAACCCAGACCCTCTGGATCTTAACACAAGGAAAGTAAACCCTTTCCCTCACCGTTGCCTCTCCCAGGCTTCCCCTCCCTGGGTTACCCTGGAAGATCACTGTGATTCAAACTCCTTGAATCTTGAAACAGAGAGAAAAATGCACCTTCCCCCTTCCTTCTCTCTTCCCCTCCCAGATTCTCCCTGAGAGAGACAGTAATCCTAACACAGAGAGAAATTAGCCTCTCTCTCCTTCTTCCCTCCTTTCTCCCCACCAATTCCCTGGTGAATCCAGACCCCATCCCCTGGGGTCTCACACCAGAATAAAAAAACAATCAGGTTCTTAAACAAGAAACTTTTAATTAAAGAAAGAAAAAACAGTAAAAATTATCTTTCTAAATCTAAAATGGAATAGGTACAGGGTCTTTCAGCTATAGACACTGGGAATACCCTCCCAGCCTAAGTATACAAGTACAAATTAAAATCTTTTTAGCAAAATACCAATTTGAACTCCTCCCAGCCAAATACACATTTGCAAATAAAGAAAACAAACATAAGCCTAACTTGCTTTATCTACCTAGTACTCACTATTTTGAATCTATAAGAACCTGTATCAGGGAGATTGGAGAGAAACCTGGTTGCACATCTGGTCCCTCTGAGCCCCTAGAGTGAACAACAACCAAACACTAACAGCACACACAAAACTTCCCTCCCTCAAGATTTGAAAGTATCCTGTCCTCTGATTGGTCTTCTGGTCAGGTGACAGCCTGGCTCACTATTCTTGTTAACCCTTTACAGGCAAAGAGATATGAAGCACTTTTGTTCTATTAACTCGTACTTATCTGTTTATGATACCGCCATAGAAATTTAAAGCAATGGAAAGCCAGATTCAGAAGGCAAGATCTCAGTGACGGGAACAGGGAGCTGACTGGGACTTGGACAAATCCAGCCATGCTGAGCGACTGAGCATCCGTTCCATGCCCAACTGCCTGCTTAAAGAGACAGAGACAAGAGATCCCCACACAGCATCTAGCATGACAGCAGCATCTGTTAGGAGATTAGTGCTGGAAGGAGAAATACCCAATCAAAGTGATACTATGCTGCCACAGGGGGAGTGGGAGTGTGGCAGCCACAGTCACAGCAAACAGTTCTGGAGGAAGGAAATGAAAAGCACAAGGTGTGGGGGTGAGGGGGAAGGGGAAGAAAAGCAAGAACACATGCATAGGTGTGGGGTTATGGGGATGGCATCCAGTACCAGGGGAGGGAACCAGTCTCAGTCAGTGATGCTGAGTCTAATCATTTCAAAAAGGGGATGGAAGCAGGGCAAAGAGTAAGCTCCCAGTACACGTGGCAGCTGGATTGCTCTGGATCCTGCTGGAGGGGCACATGAAGAAATGATGGCAGAAGCTACCGGGATATCTGTGACATGTTGATAGATTTATACTGTCACTTAATAGACAGTGCTTAGCGTGAAAAGAGGATTCATGACTGGCCAATCTGTAACCATCATCCATCAGCCCAGCAAGGAAACTATCCATAGTGGGGCAGGGAAGGGGTTAAATCTCTTTACTCAGGTGAGACAGGAGGTGATCCTGGCTGGCATAATAATGAGGACTGCATGAGCTATCAGGGTGGGAGAGAAGGGTTTCAGCTGTGGCTAGTTAAGAGAAGTTCCTGCTCTAACGGAAAATTAACTTACTCATTTTACAGATAGATTCTTGTATTTTTCCTTTATGACTTTGCCCTGGGGACCCCCTGTCCTTGGGCATCTGTCAGTGACCCTCTTACAGAAATTTGTAAGGAAACCGATCTTAAAGAAGATCTTGGTGTTCAAAGGGAACCCTCTGCATGACTCTTCCTGCTGAGTCCATGAGGGTGCCGTATAGTATATGTGTCAGTGCTGGAGCTGGAGTTTCTGTGAGACTTTGCAGGGAGATAGTGGCTGGGAGACTGGATAGCTAAAGGGCTCGGTAATGAGGTAGAAAAGCCCTTCACCCTGAGTTCAGTGAGTGAAGCTGTTACCGATTGCTGGCTGTTTGGAGCTCTCAGTCCAGACTATATGTCACAAAATACACCAGTGGCACAATAAGCGCCCTTGCTGGCATGCTCAATTCAAAGGCCGAGACTTGTGAATGTGCCATGGAGCAAGGGTTGGCTGTGGCTTAAGGGACTGGGATGAGACTAAGAAGTAATGCCCAAATCTGTCACAGACTTGTTGTGTGACTCTGGCTAGGGCGGCTCTAGGCATTTTGCCGCCCCAAGCACAGCAGGCAGGCTGTCTTCAGTGGCCTGCGGGAGGTCCTCCGGATCCATGGGACCAGTGGACCCTCTGCAGGCAAGCCACTGAAGGCAGCCTGCCTGCCGCTCTTGCGGTGCCGGCAGAATGCCCCCTCGGGCTTGGTGTGCTGGGGCATGGAGCCGCCCCTGACTCTGGCCAAGTCACCTAATCTCTCTGTGTTTCAGTGCCCCATCTGTAAATTAGAAGAATAATCCCTCCACTGTGTTTAGACAGCAAGGTCTTTGGGGCAGGGGATTGCATCTTGCCACGTGTATACAATACCTAGTGTGATGGAGTCACAACCCTGGCTGGGACCTCTATTGCAGTATCTATAAGGCCCCTTATTTTCAGTTTTCATTTTGTTTAAAATTTCCTACAAAAATTAAAAAAAATGAGTGAAAATCAGTGAAAAAAATTAACTTCACAATTTTCTGGGTAAATATTGGGGTTAATACTGGGGCATGGGAGGACAGAAAAAAAGCAACACAGAGAGAAAAATCAGAGCAGGGAAAGTAAAGGCAGTTTAATGCTGTGGTTTATTTCATGAATTGTACATTAACAGTTCATACACATATGCATGCCCATATGAGTACGTGTAGGTATCTTCCACTGCATTGCTGTGCTTTAACAGACCACCTCGCCATTTACACTTGGACAAATTTATTAGTAACATAAACACGTCTGCCTAATGTCATGGATTGGATTTTCTTAACCTAATCAGTATTTGCACGTACTTGAGTGGTCCAAAATTCAGGTGAAAATCAGTAAACCTTCCAGAGAATAGCTTTTGTAAAACCCGGGCATTTTTCAGTAAAAACTGGAAACAAACACTGAGTATAAATGATAATACACCATTGGGTCGATTCCTTCTATGAGAGCAGAGTGGCCGTGATGGAGCATGTTGTACTGTTGTGTGGATAAACGGAGGACTTCACACTCCAGGCCAGTCCAGCTGGCACCTTTCACCCACACTAGACTCACACAAGGTGTGACTGCTTTTGACTACTAACCACTTAGGCCCCATCACATGCTTACCGTTCCTCTGGCAGTTGTAGCCCAACTTTCATCTTTAATACTACAAATTCACCTTCCCCCACCTCTCCGTTTAATCTCACCGCCACTATCACTGTCTGTTCCTACCAGCTGCTTGTTGCTATCGCCTCTAGCAGTCATCAGATGAGAAGCCAGCACCAGCCTTTGCCTGGAGAGCTTCATCATATTTCTTCCTTGGAGCACTGGTTCAGTGGATAAACATAGGACATGGCCTAAGCTAAGTGATGCCTTTGAGAGGAACGTATAGAGAATAAAACTCAGTGCCGCTTGCCCTGCATGGTGACAGAATTCCTGCTCCGGTTCCCTCTAGAGGGGAAACTTGCCCATTATGATGAGATAGAGGAAAATGATGATGCTGGAAGTAGGAAGATGGGGCCTCATTCAGCTTTGGTGTGACTTCATGGCTCTCAGTGGAGTTAGATCAGGGATGATTTTGGACTCATTAACGCTGATGCAGAGGTCACCAAGCAGGTGACTTAAACATTTCATAAAAGCCTGAATGCATTGAGGTCCTTTGGCTGTTGTAACAGGAGGACACAAACTGCAGAGCTAGCTAGCTCATAAAGACATAAGCGCTTTAGTTCTCGGCCTCAGCTTTCACGATCAGGAAGAAAACTGATTCTGAGTACTTCAGCATGGCAGCTTCAGCACAGTGAGGCCAGAAATATGGGGTGACTTCTTTTAAAATGCAGTGTAAATTAGTATAGAGCAAAGAACCAAGGTGGCTGAGATTTCATTTGCCATGAGCACAGCAGAGCACAGGTAAAGGGAACCTTGAGATACAGGTTTCAATGTATGATGTGTACCTTTTCCACATCAAATTCTCCTTCCAGCCTCTTGTCTCTCTCAGGCTGTTGCTTGAGGGAAACCCCAAAGTTTAAGGTGGCTTTATTGCTAGAATATAGCTAATCAAAGAAGATGAGATTACGACCAAAACTCTGGGTCTGAGGAAGGTGATTGGTGGAGGGGAGGTTGTGTCCTAGATTACTAGAAACCTGGAATCAAGATAACTGGCTGATGGCTCTCCACTTGGTAGAACTGGTTAAACATGTTGTTCCAGAATAAGCTGGGTCTTGTATAAAATTACAAGTGGATTTCTTTGGGCGCTGTCTCTGTTATTCCAGAGTCCTGGACCAGAATTTGGAAGAAATCTGTCCAGGCCATTATAAGGAGATTTTCCAAACCATCCCTCCAAACCTGTGGGAGCTATCTCATCATTCACTAGGTTGTTAGGAGAGGTCTGTGGGCTCTGAGTTGGAACAGAAGGTTTAGTGAGTCACCCAGGAGGTGCACTGGCAGAATTGGGAGAACAAAGGTGGGTCCAGAACTGGAATAGGGACAGGAGTTTGTACTTCAGAAGCTGTGAGTGGGAAGTGTTCAGAGTGACATCCTGGAGTGTGCATGCCTCTGACTCACACTATTAGTCCTTTATTTTCATGGGCACAGAAATCAGGTTTATTTTTTAGGGAGAATTGTCTGCTTCTGGAATAACTGTACAGTTTCCACAGTACAGGAAGGGGAAGGTAATTTAGCTCCCTGAGTTATTTAAATCCAGTATTAATTGCTTCCTCAAAGCCATAGTACCTTCAGCTGGAAATATTTGGAATAGAAGCATTGATAGTATAGTAGAGCTGGGCCAAACTTTTCAGCCAAAACATTTTTCCACTGAAAAATTTGGGTCAACCAAAACATATTGTGAACTTGTGTCAAATTCATCAAATTATTTTTTTGGGGGGAAATCAGACAAAAATGTACTGTTTTGACATTTTTGAAACAAAATGTTCGTCTTCGAGTGCTTGCTCATATCCATTCCAGTTAGGTCTGTGCGTGCCGCATGCACGTTCGTCGGAAGATTTTTACCCTAGCAACACTCAGTGGGTCGGCTGGGTGCCCCCTGGAGTGGCGCCGCTATGGCGCCGGATATATACCCCTGCCGACCCAGCCACCCTTCAGTTCCTTCTTACTACCCATGTCGGTCGTTGGAACAGCGGAGCGCAGTTTAGCTGACCTCTACTTCCCTAGCTACTCGTAGTTCTCGTTTGTTATCGTGTATATAGTTATATAGTTATAATCCTTATATATATATATAATATATGTTTTTTCTTTACTAGCATAGTTTGTTTAGTAATAGTTAGCGGGGTTCGGGGAGTAGCCCCTTCCCCGCACCCGGTGCTGGACCCATGCCCAGCTCACTGGGTTTCAAACCGGGCTCGGCCTGCCACAAGCCGATCCCGACAGGAGATCCGCATGACTCCTGTTTGAAGAGCCTTGGGAAATCGCACTTGACAGCTAAGTGCCCCATTTGTAAGGCTTTTAAGCCGAGAACAAAAAGGAGCGGGACTTTCACTTACCCCTCCGCCTTTGGCACCGAGTGCTGGTCACTCGGCGGACAGAAGCGCCTCCTCGGCACCGGTCCGCGCCGGTACTGCCAAGGCCTCTCAGCATCGGCCATTGCCGGCACCGACTTCGATGCAGCACCGCTCCCTCTCTCCGAGGTCGAGAAAGCCTAAGACTCCTCCTGCTTCCGTGCCAACTGCACCGCAGCCAGAGAGCTTGTCTAAGTCGGATCGCCCGGCACCGACACCTGCAGAGGCACCGATGACATCGGCACCGTCGATTCTGGTCCCACGGGGCCGTTGAATCCAGTGCCTGACAGCTCCCCAGCATGCACCGTGGTTGAGCTCCCTGCTCCTGCTGCTTCCATGCCAACTGCACCACAGCCAGAGAGCTCGTCTAAGTCAGATCGCCCGGGACCGACACCTGCCGAGGCACCGACGACATCGGCACCGTCAATCCCGGTCCCATGAGGGCCGTCGAATCCGGTGCCTGACAGCTCCCCAGTACGTGCTGTGGTTGAGCTTGCTGTTCCCTCCACGCCGGAGACATTCCCAGCGGTGAGGGATCTCATTGCCATGACAGAGTTGATGCTGCCTGAACCCCCGGCACCACCGGTGCGGGTAATACAGTCTCTCGGCAAGCCTCCCTTGATAAGACCATCCTCTGTCGGCACAGCAGAGCGGCACCGTTCATGATCACGGTCCCGCAGACGCTCCAGGTCTTGTCGGCACTCTCGGTCCCGACACCACTTGCAGTTCCGGTGCTATTCTCCTCCTCGGTACCGGTCGCACTCGCCGCACCAGTCGGTATCCCGTTCGCCGACCCGCTACTCTCAGCACTGTTCCAGCTCCTGGCACCGCTACAGGCACCGTGACTCCCGTAGCCGCTCCCGACCTCGAGCCTCAAGATCTCGGTCGACCTTCCTGCACCGTTCTGGCCGCAGGTCCAGATCTCGTTCCAGGTACCGGTACGCCTCCCCGGTGCCGAGTTGGGCAAAGTCCGATAAAGACAGAGACTCTGCCCATGGTTTTTCAGCACCTCCATAGCCATCCAGACATGCATCAGTGTCATCCCACGCGGACAGCTCTTATGCTCAGGACCGCGATTCTGATGTGCCCACCAACAACCTGAGAGCCCATCAGGACCTCCTAAGGAGGGTAGCACTCAATATGGACCTCCAGGTGGAGGAGGTCCCGGAGGTAGAGGACCTGGTAGTGGACATTCTATCGCCGGATGCCCCGCTAAAGGGGCTCTACCCGTTTATTTGGACCATCCAGGTGAATGCCGATACTATATGGCAGTCCCCAGCCTCTATCCCTCCTGCGGCCAGGGGAGTTGAGCATAAATATATGGTGCCCTCTAAAGGGTATGACTACTTGTATCTCCGTCCTCCTCCCTGCTCACTAGTATTTCAGTCTGTTAAGGAGAGGGAATGGCATGGCCAGCAGGTGCCAGCCCCGAAATCGAAGGAGGCTAGGCGAATGAACCTACTCGGCTGCAAGGTGTACTCTGCAGGGGCCTTACAGCTCTGGGTGGCAAATCAACAAGCCTTGCTTAGCCGCTATAATGATAACACCTGGGTGGTGGTGGGTAAGTTTATGGAGCTTCTCCCTCAAGACTCCCATCAAGAGTTTGCTGCCCTCTTGGAGGAAGGGAAAAAGGTGGCCAGAACTTCCCTCCAGGCCTCGTTGGATGCAGCAGACTCAGCAGCCAGGACTCTGGCTTCGGGTGTTACCATGAGGCACATCTCATGGCTTCAGGTTTCAAACCTCCTGCCGGAGCTGCAGTATACCATTCAGGACTTACCATTTGATGGTAAAGGCCTCTTCGCGGCAAAGACTGCCCCAGGCTGCAAAGCCTGAAGGACAACAGGGTCCTAATGCGCTCTCTTGGCGTGCATATGCCGGTGACCAAACGCAGGCCTTTCTGTCCCCAGCCACACCACCGTACTCTGTGCCTAGCCACAGACAGGACTTTGGCAGGCGGCATGGCCGAGGTGGTCACAGATGACCGTCTGGACCCCAAGAGGGCCAAGATCAAGGTCCTTCGCAACCACCACCGGGACCAAAGATGAACTTTCGAAGGTGCGCCCGAGGGTGGTGTACCAGTTACAGGCCGGGATCCCACTCCTACTTCCTCCTGGCGGGGTCCCAGTTAATTTCAGATTGCTGGGTCCTATGCACGGTGGAGTATGGGTACCACCTCCAATTTGTTCCAACCCTGTCCCTCTTCAGGGACCCCTCTCACGAGCAATTCCTCTTACAAGTGGTGCAGACGCTGATGAATGAAAGGGGCAAGGGGTTTTACTCCCGTTATTCCCTAATCCCCAAGTCAAACGGAGGTCTCAGACCTATCCTAGACCTGTGAGGACCTAACTAGTTTATGATAAGGTTAAAGTTCCACATGGTATCCCTGGGAACCATTATCCTGTTCTTGGATCTTGGAGACTGGTATGCCACCCTCGATATGAAGGACGCGTACTTTCACATTGCCATCTTACCTCTGCTTTCTAGCCAACTGTCAGTGCTTCCAGTTTACGGTCCTGCTGTTTGGCCTTTCTACAGCCCCACTGGTATTGACCAAGTGTATGGCCGTAGTTACTGCCTACCTCCGCCGATGTCGGATATGCATTTTTCCGTATCTGGATGATTGGCTTATCTGAGGAGACTCCAAGACACAAATCACTCAGCATGTGGGCATCATCAAGGACCTATTCACACGTCTAGGCCTGATGATCACTATAGAAAAATCCACTCTGGTTCCCAAGCAGAGGTTAGACTTCATAGGAGCTATCCTGGACTCCGATCTAGCCGGAGCCTGCTTACCACAGCCGCGGTTTCAGGCGATGGCAACAATCATCCAAGGTCTGCAGACTTTCCCAACGACCTCGGCTCGCACTTGTCTTGGTCTCCTGTGTCCCATGGCTGCTTGCAAGTTTGTAACCAAACACGACAGGCTCCGCCTCCATCCTCTCCAAGTTTGGCTCAACTCGGTGTACCGCCCGGACAGGGACCCAATGGTCATGATAGTCACCATTCCCTCGAGCACCCTAGGCTCCCTAGAATGGTGGCTAACTCCCTCCCTGGTGTGGGCAGGGATGCCGTTCCATCCGCCCCAGCCCTCAATGTCCCTAACGACGGACGCGTCATCTCTCAGCTGGGGTGCTTACCTCGGTCACCTTTGAGCTTAAGGCCTTTGGTCTTCTCAGGCGCTGGCATTCCACATAAATGTCCAAAAATGAGAGCAGTCCGCCTGGTGTGCCAGGGGTTCCAGCAGCAGCTGCGAGGCTGTGGTGTCTCAGTGTTTACAGCCAACACAATAGCCATGTGCTACATAAACAACCAGGGAGGGACATGGTCCGCCCCCTTTTGTCAGGAGGCCATCCATCTCTGGGACTTTTGCATAGCCCACTCGATAAATCTGGTAGCATCCTTTCTCCCAGGCGTTTGGAACACCTTGGCGCATTGACTCAGCAGGTCTTTCCTGTCTCACGAGTGGTCGATCTGCCCCGATGTAATGCATTCTGTTTTCCAGAAGTGGGGATTTTTTCCCCACATAGACCTGTTCGCTTACAGCGAGAACAGGAAATGCCAGATGTTCTGCTCCTTCCAAGGTCTCTCGCCGGGATCGATCTCGGACGCTTTCCTGATGCCGTGGAAGGTCCAACTCCTTTATGCCTTCCCACCGTTCCCGCTGATTCATAGGGTCCTGCTGAAACTCCGCAGGGGAAGAGCGCGCATCATTATGATCATCCAGGCAGCACTGATACACCACGTTGCTCGACCTGTTGCTAGCCAACCCAATTACCTTGCCACTCCACCCAGACCTCATAATTCAGGACCACGGCAGGCTTCGCCACCCGGACCTGCAGTCTCTTCACCTCACGGTGTGGCTGCTGCATGGCTAAACCAGGGGAGCAGGAAGCCTTTCACCTGGTCAACGTACCTGGCCGAGGGTAGCATTTCTCCTACAGGAGCGAAACGCTTGATCTTACTCCTACTGAGGTCTCCATCCCCTCTATTTTGGACTACCCCTGGCCTAAAACAGCAGGGCCTAGCGGTATCATCGCTGAGGGTACACTTGGCAGCCATCTCTACCTTCCACTCAGGCTAAGGTGGTCGTTCCGTGTTCTCACACGCTATGGGTTCGAGGTTCCTCAAGGGCTTGGAGCGCTTACACCCTCAAGTATGCCGCCCAGCCCCAACCTGGGACCTCAACCTGGTTTTAACCAGACTTATGTCTCCCCCATTCGAGCTGTTAGCGACCTGCTTGCTGCTATACCTGTCTTGGAAGACAGCTTTCCTCGTAGCCATTACATCGGCCAGACGAGTCTCCGAGCTCAGGGCTCTTACGGTGGTTCCACCGTACACTATGTTCCACAAAGACGAGGTGCAGTTACGACCACACCCGGCTTTCTTCCCTAAGGTGGTTTCGGCCTTTCATGATAACCACACTCAACGCAATGAGAGCAACAATTGCACTCCTTGGACGTCCGTAGAGCGCTCACATTTTATATTGAGCGGGCAAAACCATTTCGTAACCCCCCCCCAACTCTCTGTCGCGGTAGCAGACTGAAGGATAGGCCTACCCGTTTCCTCTGAGGATCTCACCTTGGGGGAGGGCGTGCACCCGCACTTGTTATGATTTGGCTCATATATCCCCAAGCCACATCACCGTGCCTTCTACCAGGGCTCAGACTTCATCTGCTGCCTTGCTGACTCATGTACCTACCCATGAGATCTATCGCGCAGCTCCATGGTCCTCGGTCCATACTCTTGCTTTGCCTTATGCTCTGGTTCAACAGTCAAGAGATGCTGCAGCCTCTGGCTCAGCAGTTTTACATTCTGCCACATTTCACTCCGACCCCACCGCCTACGTAAGGCTTGGGAATCACCTAACTGGAATGGATATGAGCAAGCACTCGAAGAAGAAAAGACAGTTACTCACCTTTGTAACTGTTGTTCTTCGAGATGTGTTGCTCATATCCATTCCAAACCCACCCTCCTTCCCCTCTGTCGGAGTAGCCGGCAAGAAGGAACTGAAGGGTGTCTGGGTCGGCAGGGGTATATATCCGGCGCCATAGCGGCGCCACTCCAGGGTAAAAAGGGTAAAAATCTTCTGACGAACGTGCACGCGGCACGCACACACCTAACTGGAATGGATATGAGCAATACATCTCGAAGAACAAGAGTTACAAAGGTGAGTAACCGTCTTTTTTGATATTTTGACTCAAAATGACTTTTTGTTTTAAAATGTAGTTCAATTTCATTTTTAAAAGTTCACAAAAACTAAAACAGCTCATAACCAAAATGAACCATTTCGCTGAGAGTCAAAGAAAATGTTTTGTTTATCCTGAAACAAATATTTTTGGTTCAGCAATTGCACCCCAAAAATTGGTTGTTTGCCCAGCTCTACAGCAGTGTCACAATGCCCCAGTGGTCCATCTGGGCTAGGATTTTGTTTCTGAAAGCAACCGCCTCTGGAAGCTATGGAGAAAGGCACGACCCCCTATCCTTGCCCAAAGTAACTGTTACACATAAAACATAGAATCAGAACTCTTTGGGGGAGAAACTGAACATAAAAACTGGAAGTTTTTGAGGTTCATGCATGTCCCTACTGTAGTTAAGGTGAATGTTAACATATGAAAGAGAGGGCTAAGAGAAGCAGTCAGGAGGAGGAAAGCTACTGAGTGCTCTGTTTGTTTCAAAGGCACTTTGGGCCCCTAACTTTGGGCACCTAGAAAAAGTTTCTATCCTTTCCCTTTCTTATGCTTGCCTGGAAAATGTCAACTGATCTTGAGGGAAGGAGGTCCCTTAAGGCCAGATTTTTAATGCTATGAACTGCCTACAGCAGCAGATAGGTGCCTCGGCACTGTCGAAACCCCCCACTAGTCTCTTAGGCCAGGTCTACGCTATCAATTTACATTGGAATAACAACATCACTCAGGGGCGTGTAAAATCCACCCCTCTGGTGGATCTAATCCCTGGTGTTTAGACAGCTCCATGTTGATTGAAGGGCTTCTCCCATTGACAAAGCTGCCGCTGCCCATGGAGGTGGATTAACTACACCGAAGGGAGAAGCTCTCCCATCAGCAAAGTAGTATCTTCACTGAAGCACTACAGCGACACAACTGGACTGGTGAGACATTGTAAGTGTAGAACTGCTCCTCGTCTCTCTGTGCCTCAATTCCCCATCTGTAAAATGGGAATTATAGCACTTTCTGTGCTCACAGGAGTGTTGTGAGGATAACTGCATTAAAGGTGTGAGGTACTCAGACAGAATGATAATAGGGGCCTTATAATGTACAATAGGTAGATAGGATTAAAAGGGATAAGCAACTGGATCCGGTTTTCTAATGCAGTAAATTCAGCTGTATTTCCTCTGAAGTCTTGATACTGTCCCCAGCTAGTGGAGAGTTGCTGTGCTAGGCTGTCTCTTTAAATATCTGGTCAACTGCTGATCAGATTCCTTGCTAATGGTATCAGACTTGTGATTTCTGAAGCTGACCAGAGATCACTGGTTGCAGACGGCTGTATCAGTCAGGATGCTGGCACCGAGTCCCCCCTACACACACTACTGGGAGATTTACCAAGACTGAGGATGCGATTCCATTTTTGAGTCTCAGCTGGTGCAAAATTAGTAATTTACTGCGTGGCATCTGGAAAATATACATTTGCAGGTGCTGCTTATGGGACGTAGCTGTAGTCTGCTGTCTGTGGGCTTCAAAGAGAATCCAGTGCTGGATTTCCTTGTGACTCTCCCTACTGGGGGTGATGGGTATTCATCTTGCTTTCTCCCTCTCTGTGATGCCTACCAACTGTTCCAACTGCCTGTCTGGCTTCAGGTTGCTCATCTGTTTTCATGTCTCTGAACAAGAAATAACAAAAGCAGTACATTTGTTGAAGGCATCTTTCGGTGAGGGGTAGAGCACTGCTGGAGTCCTATGTTGTATTCGACAACCGATAACACAATCTCAGCATCCTGTTGTTGTTGTAAGGACCAGTCGCTTTCACACATGGTGCACGTGGTGGCAAAATGAGAACTGCATTGCTCTGGCAACTGGCCTTTCTAGGAGAGTGCTGGATTTGCTTGGGCTGCAAACTCACAAGCCAAAACCCGCTCATGTTGTGTGCATTACATCTGTGCGTCGCTGAATGCAAACTGCCTGTCACTGTAAGATCCTGTAGTTTCATGCTCTTGCCCTCCTAATGTATTAGTGGGTTTTGTTGCTGAAAGCTGTTAAACAGCCATATGACCTTGCTTCAGACAAAATCCCATAACCATAATGAACTGTTTTCTGCAGGAAAGCCAGGCAGCATACCATCCTCTGCTGTCTGGAAAGGGACCTTCTACTAACTCCAGCTGAAAGAGATTTCCTTTAACTCAAATGGCAAAGGCCTATGTTTTAGATGTGACAGAGCAGTGTCTTAGTCTTGCTTCCTCAGAGGTGTGTGTGACTTATCTAGTCACTGTATCCGGCCTCCAGACATAAAATCTTTCCAGCATCACCCAGTGATATAAAATGGGGCATCCTCATCCTGGGGTCACGCTGGTGCTGCAGCACGCCAGGCTAAAACCCTCTGAATTCAAGCTGTTTGTCTAGATAGGATGCTTGATATTAGTGGGGCTTGTGTGTGGAGAATGGCTGTCGGACTGATCCTTTAGTGCAGCTTCATGAGCAGTGCTTTGTTTGTAATTAAAGTGGTGCTGGGGATCAAGCAAATTTTTTTATTTTAATATCTGATGTGCCCAGGCCAGAGGTACCAGGGCTCTGACCTGCTGGGGCTCAGCCCTGGCACAAATGAAGCACTGACTGTGACGCAATGCCGGTATGCAACACCCCAAAACAGCATCTCCTTTGTGACTGCTCCCCTCTGCCGCGAGCACCATTGCAAGTTTGCTCTCTATAGGACCTTTTTCTCCTGCATGCTCTTCTGTGACTGGCCCTTTAAATTTAGCAGAGCGAAGCTGCTTTAGCCCTAAAATGGCTACTGCTTGCTTCATCTGCCTCCTGAAGCTGGTAAGTGCCCTTACTCCCTGTTATGCTTTCTCCTCCTTATTCCTCGGGAGATGGCACTTCTTGTCTCTTCTGGCGCTTTTTGGGCTTGTATCAGGCACGACATAGGCCACAAAGCAACTTTCCTAGGTCTGCCTCAGCCCTCAGGCTCCTGTGTTAATGTGACTATGAGGAACATGAATTCTCTCAACTGAGGGAAAGGTTCATTCATCAGAGATGGTACGATCCGGAGCATGTGGCTGGATGGGGAGGTGAGCTAAACCTGTGTTAAAACTGATATAGCCACAGGGTAACTGCAGCTGCCTCACTTTAGAGCAGAAGGCCTTTTTTACACTGGCATCATGAAAGCTTGGTCTTTTCCATTTGCAGGGAAAAGTAATGTCCTTTGTATGGGGGGGAGGGGGGGGAATGACTTCCCATGTGTGGGAAAGAACCTCAGCCAGCCATACATGCCAGTCCCTTTTTCTGCTTGCAGAGTAAAGCTATTCAACTGCTATACCCAGCTCCCATCCCCAGCGTCAGAATGTTGAGAAAGGAAACCTGGTGTAGAGTTTCAAGGCCATTTAGAGGTATTTAGAAATCAATGAGAGTTAGGGACCTAAATACATTTGAGACTCAGGGCCTCCATTACTGTAGTGGGGGCCAGAAGCTTGAAGTTCATTCCCAGTTCTTCCACAGAATTGCTGTGTGACTTTGGGCAGGCCACTTGATCTTCCCGTGCCTCATTTTCCCCATCTGCAGCTGTTTGCTCCTTAAACACAAGGTTCTCAAGATATGCAACGCATCATTATTATTGTTGTTTCTTTAGCTATAAGAAAAATCTCAGTACCAACAAGCAACAGAAAGGTATTTCCTGGCTATGAATGTGATGTGGAGAGAGGACTACATTTTACAGCTCTCTATACGGTAGTCCCCCACTTGCATTATAGCTGCAAATATGACTCTTGAAGTATTAGAAATGCCAAAGAGCTTGGATGTAAATAACAAGCCTGTATAATGTAGACTCTATAAAGCAGGGTTTGGCAACCTTTCAGAAGGGGTGTGCCGAGTCTTCATTTATTCACTCTGATTTAAAGTTTCGCATGTCAGTCATACATTTTAACATTTTTAGAAGGTCTCTTTCTATAAGTCTATAATAGATAACTAAACTATTGTTGTATGTAAAGTAAATAAGGTTTTAAAAATGTTTAAGAAGCTTCATTTAAAATGAAATTAAAATGCAGAGTCCCCTGGATTGGTGGCCAGGACCTGGGCACTGTGAGTGCCACTGAAAATCAGCTCGCGTGCCGCCTTCGGCTCGCGTGCCATAGGTTCCTACCCCTGCTATAAAGGCACAGCTGAGCTGTTCCTTTGAATGCCATCTTCAGTTTTCACCTCACTGGAGTAAATAGCTGGTTGGTGTGTGTGTGGGTGTTTCAGAAGCATTAAAAGGTTAATTTTTACTGTGCTAAGTTATGGCAGTATTTTGTCCACAGAGGCTGAGCGATGCTTGAGATAGAATTCTGCACCGGTAACAGAAAGCTGCATCTCACCTGCTTTGTGAGGTTGGGTTTCTTTTAGCAATATTAGGCTGAAGTTTGTTGATGTGTAGGCAGTATTGCCAGCATCTAAACACAGTGAGTCAGGCCCCTGAAATCATGACATTTGCTTAAAAATCATGACATTTTACAAAAATAATAAATTTGGGGTCTTTTTATTCTCCTTCTGGCTTTTGAGCTGAAGGGTTACACTCGAGTCACATTTGCACTCGAGTCCAAGCTTTTCTTAGCAACTACAAGAGCTAGAAATGTACTCTTGATTTTTAATGAAAGCTGAGATCCTCACCCCTTTACAAAACTCTATGAGCTGGGGCTTTAATGCAAGCATCAAATATTCTGAGATTTGTACTAAAATTGCGAGAGTTGGCAATACTGTGTTAGGAGTCTTTTATTTGGATTGTTTTCTCTCATTTTTCCCTAATAAACCTGCTTGTAATTAAGACATTGGGAACTGGACATTAGCAATTATTAAATTGGTGTCAGTCACTCAGAAGTAAAGCTGGGTGAGTCATTGGAGTTTTTCTGTTTTTGTTTATTGGGTGGTGGGGGGTTTGGTTCAAACAACACTCTGAAAAATCAGAGGAAAATGTTTGGAATTTGTAGCAAGAGCATGTGTTCACCTGTCTCCCTTTAGCTTAATGGTTAGGGCATTTGTCTGGGATGTCAGAAGCTCCAGTTTGAATCCCTACTTTGGGGCAGGGACGTGAACTCAGCTTTTCCCCCCGAGTATCCTATCCCCCAAGCTATAGTTATTCTGGGGTGGATTACTCTGAGGATATGTCTACACTACCTGCTGGATTGGCGGGTAGTGATCGGTTTATCGGGGATTGATATATTGCATCTCAGCTAGACGTGATATATCGATCCCCGAACATGCTCCCGTCAACTCTGGAACGCCTCCAGAGCAAGCGGCAGTAGCGGAGTCGACAGGGGGAGCCGCAGCCGTTGATCTCACGCCGTGAGGATGGGAGGTAAGTCGAAATAAGATACTTCAACTTCAGCTATGCTATTCATGTAGCTGAAGTTGCGTATCTTACATCGACCCTGCCCCCTAGTGTAGACCAGGCCTCAGTCTCTCCTGTTGAAGCTGTTCTACTTCGTATAAATACTAGTAGCTGAATGCCCATGCTTTTGAATGGGTGTAATTCATAAAATCAAAATGGCTGAGAACATAAAAACTGGAAAGTAACAGATTGTGAATTCCAGTGATGATTGAACCTGGGGATGCACTAAACTAGAAGAGCTCTCAGTCATGCACATAACTGCTTCCATCACTTCACACTGACCCCCCCCCGACATCATAGGCTTCAAAGTGACACTCAGAGTGACAATCTTGAAGTATTTTGTAGATTTATTGAGCCAAAGTGATTGAGGCACTCAACTGGGAGATAGCAGATGTGGATTCAAAGTCCTCCTCTGACACAAACTAAGAAGCTTGGGGTTGGTCAAAACTGTGTTTTTTGGTGAATAAACTATTTGTCTGAAAAGATTTGCCCAGCTTTACCCAGCCCCCTCTGCCTCGCCCAAGAAAGAGAACCCTGTCCTTGCCTTTCCTACCTCAAGAAGGAGAAACAAGAGACAGTTCGCAGGTCACAGGTTAGTTCCCTATCTCTTGGACCAATCATTCCCCTCCTAGTTAAAGATGCCTTCAGGGGTGCTGGATAAACTCACATAAAAGCTTTGTCTGTGACCTGCCTTGGATGATCCCCTGTGGCCACCTTGCTTTGAAGCTTTATGGGCTTCTTTGTGGTCAAAGTCAAGAGGCTATTACCATACGCAGTGCCCTCCGCTTACACCCCAAGGAATGGACAAAACGACGCAGAAAGTGGTTCGCTGTTCAAAACGCAATGGGAGAAAGTGTTGCTGCATCAGGTTTATTTAAATCTAAAGAACATGTCACAAGAGAACCATGAGCTTTATGGTGCCCATGCAAGGAGAACATTTCATGTTCTCATTCCATGCAGGTTGACACCTTCAGCACTCGTTGACATGAGTTAGTTGCACAGGGATCAGGAGATAAAGCAGTAATTGAAATGTGAGGTACCATGCAACATACAGCTTTCTCTCTACAGAATCTGATCTTTGCTGCTTGCCCTGTCCAGCCTGTCCAGATGCTGGGTGTCTACGTTACAACACCCTGTTGCATGCAGTGAAGGGCATCAGTGGCTGTGCAAAGCACTCAGCAATTTCTCCATTGCAGGCTCTGTTAGATAGGATGGAGAGATGAAAATTAAAACACAAGGCAAGACAAGCACAGAATTATTTTAGCATGATCAAACCAATATGGCAGTGGATGCTTCTTGGAATGTGTATGTGGGAGAGTTATACACCTTATTTTATTTCTATCAGTAATAATGACTAATAAACTCGCACTCCTGTAGACTGGTGATCCTAGTCACCAGTTGGGGACAGTCAGCCACACTCAGCAGATTTTCTGTCCCTCTCTTCAGGGCTGTTTATTGTCTCCACAAAGAAAGAAAGAAAAAAGGGCAAAAGTAACACAAATAACTAGCTGGCAAAGGATTAAGACTGGGACCTCCGCGAAGCTACCAAGCAAGGCCTGCCCCAACTTTGGGGGGGATCCACTTGCCTGCAGCGTCCTCCTCTGCTTACAACAGCATATGTAGCATATTTCACTCTTGATTCTCCCCTTCCCAGGACTGGGCCCACCTTTCTACAGTCCATCTTTAGGCCATCTGTGGGCCAATCATGAAGTACTATTCAGTTGCATCAGCTGATTCCCAGAACCTGCCCAGTGGGCTGGGCTCTACAGCAGGGTCATCTGGTCCCTGCTCCCATTTCCTGTGCCCCAGATTGCCCTGTTACAGCTCCCCTCCTCAAATCCGAAATCTCTTTACAAATATTAATGAATTCTCACAACTTCCCTGTATGTGACTGTGCCATTTTACAGATGGGGAAACTGAGGCACCGGGCAGTGCCACAGCCAAGAATGGACACTCATTTCATGTCTCCCAATACACTGTATTAATCACTAAACCTCACTCCTCGTGTTGTTTTACTACTAATATGAATTTGGATGGCAGTAGTGCCTAGAGTCTGCTGATCATGGATCAGGTCCCGCATTGTTCTAGGTGCTGTACACACACATAACGAAAAGATACTCCCTGCTCCAAGAGCTCACAGGAGACTATTTGGGCTACAGGGTTGGATGGAGTTCTAGCTATTTCAGAGTCTAGAAGCGTATAAGTAAAGCTTGTGTTTATTTAAGAAGGGTGGCACTGGATTCCATTTGTCTTCCAAACTCCTATGACATTGAGCAGTTTGGTATGTAAGCTCTTGGGTATTCAGTCATTTATCAGGCTAGGGTGGTACAATAAATGCAGCCGACAGGATCAAATGCATTCCTTGCAGTTCTGCAGTGCACGTGTTCCGATCAGATAGAGGTATGGCCCAACGTTCTGTATTACAGCTCCATGTCTAGTTGGGAGCCGGTTTCAAGAAGAGTGCCCCAAGAGTCGGTCCTGGGGCCTGTTTTGTTCAATATCTTCATTAATGATCTGGAGGATGGCATGGATTGCACTGTCAGCAAGTTTGCAGATGACACTAAACTTGGAGGAGTGGTAGATATGCTGGAGGGTAGGGATAGAATATAGAGGGACCTAGACAAATTAGAGGACTGGGCCAAAAGAAACCTGATGAGGTTCAACAAGGACAAGTGCAGAGTCCTGCACTTAGGACGGAAGAATCCCATTCACTGTTACAGACTAGGGACCGAATGGCTAGGCAGCAGTTCTGCAGAAAAGGACCTAGGGGTTACAGTGGACAAGAAGCTGGATATGAGTCAACAGTGTGCCCTTGTTGCCAAGAAGGCTAACGGCATTCCCCTCTATTCCGCATTGGTGAGGCCTCATCTGGAGTACTGTGTCCAGTTTTGGGCCCCACACTACAAGAAGGATGTGGAAAAATTGGAAAGAGTTCAGCGGAGGGCAACAAAAATGATTAGGGGGCTGGAGCACATGACTTATGAGGAGAGGCTGAGGGAGCTGGGATTGTTTAGTCTGCAGAAGAGAAGAATGAGGGGGGATTTGATAGCTGCTTTCAACTACCTGAAAGGGGGTTCCAAAGAGGATGGATCTAGACTGTTCTCAGTGGTAGCAGATGACAGAACAAGGAGTAATGGTCTCAAGTTGCAGTGGGGGAAGTCTAGGTTGGATATTAGGAAACACTGTTTCACTAGGAGGGTGGTAAAGCACTGGAATGGGTTACCTAGGAAGGTGGTGGAATCTCCTTCCTTAGAGGTTTTTAAGGTCAGGCTTGACAAAGCTCTGGCTGGGATGATTTAGTTGGGAATTGGTCCTGCTTTGAGCAGGGGGTTGGACTAGATGACCTCCTGAGGTCCCTTCCAACCCTGATATTCTATGATTAAAGATGAGAGCGACTGGATTTGAGCCGTGGTTTTGGGGTGAAAGTGGCCTTCGTCATTAGCATGACCGAGTCTTCTCACCATGGAACTGGGTCAGAAAATTTCAGATGCGTTGTTGGGCTAGTGCAGCTAAGAATGTAATGTGTGATTTCTCATTCAGAGAATCTGCAGGAACTTTGCTAGCCAAGTGGCCCTTTTATTCTGTGAGGATGGGAAAGTCAGAAGTAAACGATCCTCAGAGCTGGTGCAAAGTCCCTGGCAAGTGAAGTTAAATTTATTTCTCATGTTCTATCTTGAAACATTCCAAGTATGGAGCACCTAGTGCCCAGTTGCCAATTGGAGCAATTAAGGGCTCCCCCTCCGGCGGAGATAAATATCAGAATGACCGCAACTTGCTTACTGGATGCTGAAATTAAGTCTGTTCTTCAAAGGACTGACTTAGCTGAATACGAAAAGGCTAAACTTTACAGTGCCATACTTCAAAGGTACCTAACGTACGTGAATCAGAGCCATGTGGATAAAAAGAAAATAAGTCTGTTTCTACCAGTACAGGAACAGAGCGTGACTGCGAAACCCCCAGAAACACCAAAGACCTCAGACTCTGTTGCTCAGGAGGTGTTGGATAACATGAATAAGTGTTGTAAGAAAAATGCATTAATATTGCTAAATAAGCTGGGCCAGGATAAAAATCTCTCTTCATGGAACGATAAAGGGGCTTTTGTGTACAAAGGCTTGGTTTCGGTGGTTAATAGTTCTAACATGCTCGACTTAGCCAGGGCCGTCACCCAGACGCACTCTGTTCCGACGGGATGTGTTTATGAATGCCATGGCAGAACTGAACGTACCATCTTCCGTCATGGGCAACGCGGCCAACAGAGATCTTTCGGAACACCTGAGGGCCTTGACCGCCAACACCAGGGTTGATCAAGAAACACTGACCCCCTTTTTGCAGTCTAAAAAAACAAAAATTGGCTAAAAGACCCGAATGGCTCAGTGTGTAATGTTTTTCATGTTCATTAAAAAAAACAAAAAACACAAAAAAAAAAACAATTCAGAAAAAGTACATATAGGAACAATTTTTTTTTAAAGTATAGAAATGTTTAATTTAAATCAAAACATTACCAGTTTAATTTTTTTTTTAAGAACAAAAACCCACCAAACATCAGTTGGATGTGAAATTTAAACCCCTCGCCTGGGGTGCTTTATTGGGTAATGTGGTTATGAAAATTGTTGCAAGATGCACATGTCTGGGTTTGTTGAAATATGTTTTGAGCGAGGCTAGGCATGCCCGAGAATTTACATTTAATATTTTTTACAAAATTAATCACCATCCTGTTGTTTTGCACTAAGTCGTTAGAATACAATTTCAAAATCTGGTTAAAAGATAAACCCTTGCTATGGTGATGTAAGAAAAACATGGCTTGATAGCCGCAGGCGACGGAGTGGAGGGTCTTGTAATTGTCTAGTGTGAAATGCAATGTAGGTGGCATTTTTGTTTAAAAATTTCATAATGCTTCTAGGAAACAACACACTGTTCAGGAGGATGCCTATATGAGTCAAAAAACTCTCCACAGTTACACTCCGCCAGATACAATGTAAGCCAATGTTCACCTGGTTGATTGTGCGGATGCGTGTTGACCACCAAACCTAGGGGTCTCTGAGACAACTTGCTGCCAGGGAGCCAATAGCAGGGGAACACATCTAAGAAATTCTTTTTTGTGTAAGGGTCTGCTGATAAGACACGTGAGAGCTGCATGGTGTCCATATTCACATGTAGTCAAACAGAACATTTCACCTCTGATTTATCTCTATGATGTTGTCAAAAACCCCCTACACGATCATGTTGACGGTGACAAAGCCTTCCCAAAACGTATTTCTGCTCTCAGGTTTCCGGTTTTAATCAGGGAATAGTGATCAGCACATTCCTGGTCAGGAGGCAGGTCAAAGGCAAACAAGGCCTCTGTATAAATCCATGGTATGTGCACATCTTGAGTACTGTGTGCAGATATGGTCGCCCCATCTCAAAAAAGATATTGGAATTTGAAAAGGTTCAGAAAAGGGCAACAAAAATGGTTAGGGGTATGGAACAGCTTCCATATGAGGAGAGATTAATAAGACTGGGCCTTTTCAGCTTGGAAAAGAGACGGCTAATGGGAGATATAATTGAGGTCTATAAAATCATGACTGGTGTAGAGAAAGTAGATAAGGAAGTGTTGTTTACTACTTCTCATAAAAGAAGAGCTAGGAGTCACCTAATGACATTAATAGGAAGCAAGTTTAAAACAAATTTAAAAGGAAGCATTTCTTCACACAACAGACAGTCAACCTGTGGAACTCCTTGCCAGAGGATGTTATGAAGACCAAGACCATAACAGGGTTCAAAAAAGAACTAGGTAAATTCATGGAGGATAGGTCCATCAATGGCTATTAGTCAGAATGGACAGGAATGGAGTCCCTAGCCTCTGTTTGCCAGAAGCTGGGAATGAGCGACCGGGGATGGATCACTTGATGATTTCCTGTTCTGTTCATTCCCTCTGGGGCACGTGGCACTGGCCACTGTCGGAAGACAGGATACTGGGCTAGATGGGCCTTTGGTCTGACTCAGTATGGCAATTTGATGTTCTTATGTAAGGTGTAACCCTGTGCAAACTCCTTATGGTTGATTAACAGACAATGATCTTTCACGTGTTTGCCAGCCATCTGTACCAGATTCATGTATTCTCTCATGCAGCCTCCAACCTCAAAGTCTGGTTGCAGAGGCTTGGCTGGTATCTGTTCTCCATCCACATGCAAGGCCACAAAATTAGTATCGTAATGTTTAAAATGAAAGGGGTTTTTAGCATAACTTCCACTAAAGACATCATTATCCACAAACCCTAGGACAAACACTTTGGGTAACTGTCCCAAGAACAGGTTCTCCTGGTTACTGACCCTGCAGCCCGTGGGAATGCTAAACACTTTCATTCCCACACGGTCAACGGGGTATTTGGCATTAACGATAAGCAGGGCCTCCATGTTCCCCAGACAGACACCCGGGGTCACCTGTACTTTCTTCACAAAAAGGGATGCTGCACTGCCCATCAAACAATAGGTGTCTTTACTGCATGTCAGTTTAATTTTCACATCCACACTGTTCAACAAAAGTTTTTCTTGAAAAAACAGATCACTATGTAGATGACCCAACAATTCCAGCTCAGGGCTGTCATCTTTGCCCGCCTCACAAATCCTAGATTCCCACCATCCAGCTCTGTTTGTGTTGTCTGGGAGTGTCTTTGTAAAAGAGGCTGGTGGAAAATTGTGGGGTGAGGGTGTTTTTGCTGTAATTGAGCACTGATTCTATAAAGGCCCTGTAAGGGTAATAGTTGTTGCTTTGGCTTACGAGGCAGTCTCCCAGCATGACATCCAACTGGCTAATAATAGAGGCCGTGGGGTAATTCACCAGGCCCACTTCAGCCTCTCCAGCAAGTTCAGTTCCATCTCCTTTTACAATCTTGCAACATAGGTACAGCAGCGTGTTGTTTAAATCCATATAATCTATGCCATTTCCTGCTCTAAATCAGTTGATGAGGGCAGTCTCCGTAATGGCCAAGAGAGGCGGCACCTCAATGTAGATGCTTTTCTCAATGTTGGTCTGCATAGGGACTATTTGGAACAAGTCTAGTTCAGATTTGGTGCAATCTTCAGAACCGCTGTGAAGAAAAGCCATGTTGATTAAAATACTCTCTACCTAGTACAGAGATATATCTCCTCTTCTTTCACCCAGGCTTCCTCTTGGACTTTCACTTATGGCCGGCCCTGCGCATCAAAGCCCTTCTTTTAAAGGGTTTCAGGGGATCCATGTGTCATGGGTATGATATTTTTCTTTTTCATTTCCTCCTTTTAATGTACATCAGCCCTGATCCCTCCTATGCAGCTATATTCCCCACCTTCTCCAGAACTGCATGGGGGACGTGGCCTACCACATCTCTAGCTATGTTTTGAGTGGCGTTTTTTATGTGGGGTTTAATAATCTCTAGCCACCTCCTCAAAAGCGGTATGACTTTTTGAAAGAGGCTACAGAATATTCCGCTCACGTTAGCTCCATACATGACAGGGGCCCCATGATATCCAGGAAGGGCGTATCCAGCCTGGGCTTTGTAATAGTTGCTGTAGACGGTGGGTCACTGTAATTTTTTAGGGTCACCATAGTGCTTTGCTTTTTAGAGACCTCGCTCTCTCGGGGAACGCAGGTGCAGCTTGACGATCATCTTGCCAAAGTGAAATGAGATGTGTCTGTTCTGATTGGTCTTTATTTCAATGGTGATGGTGTCAATATGGTGTTTACTGACAGGGATGTAATGAGATTTATCATGGATGATAGTGACAAATTCATTGTTCCTTCCTCGGACGGGGACACAGCGTAACAGGGGAATGGAAAAGTACCCCGCAAATTGGTGTTCTATGATATCCATGTATAGATACAAGGTGTTGAAACCGCTTGTGATGTCTGCCAAGAAAGGGATTTTTTGGACGCTGTGCTTGGGGCCCAAATCCAAAATGTTAGCTAGCTCCCCGCCAGTAGAAAACATATAAGTAAAATCGACGGATTTAAGTCTAACTTGTCTGCCAACGGGGTCGTAGTTCATGACCACTTCAGGTGATCTGGGATGATGAGCCATGGTACTGTTCATATGATCCAGTAATTCAGGTATGGACGAGTAATAACCTCATCATAGGATGAAACTCTGTGCCATATCTCCAAAGGTGATTTCGAAAGGGGTGTTTTCGTTGATAGTGTTCCAGCTGTGTGGGTATTGTATTTCCACTAACCCCACCTCTCAGGCACCTGGGAGATCCAAGGGCTTAATTAGCTGTATTGTAAATTTCGAGTGGGTGTTTGGAGGAAAAAACCCCGAGCTGGCATTGCTGGGGAAAGTGATGTAAAACCTGCCATCACTCAATTCTCTTGCTCTCTCTTTGCAGGAGGAATCGTTTTCATTTGAAGGTTCCACCCAACTCTTAAATTTATCAGACCACCCCAATCATTTCACCTGCAGCTGCTTTTTTCTCCCTTTTCCTTTCTCCACTAGAACTTTTTCAATCCTGACTCGTTTGGGGTTTACTGTTTGTAATTCTTCAGGGTAAAAAGATCCAGTAACTGCCTCACCCTCGTAATCTTTTAATTGGTATACAGATCTCTGGCCCTTGGTTAAGGCTTCATCTACTATGAATATATCATTGGTAAATATTTGTTTATAATCTTTTTCAAAAGCTCCTTTGGTTTTAGATAGTTTCACGTGGTTGCCTTTTCTAAATGGGCAACAACGAGTTTTATTTTAAAACCGTCTCCATAAATGGTTTTCCATACCTTCAGAGAATATGAAGGGTTAACATCAGTGGTTCTGGTACATATAGTTCTATGAAAGCTCTGATTGTAACACTATAAAGTCAGGTAACACATTGATGTAGTGAAAGGTGTTATGGGCTGTGTCAAGGCTGATTCCCCACTCTGACACTTTGAGTGCAGAAGGTGGGGGCCTGCAAGGATTCTAAAAATAATACTGGCCACTCCAGGCTGGTATTAAACTCCCAAGGTCACAGCTTCTCTCTGACTTTGGATGGGTAGATGCTGCCACCACGTAAGTGCAAAAAACCCCTTTGGAGCCAGGAAAGCGCGTTTGGGAATTCCTCCCTGTGGGGTACCCTCAAGCCCTTTCACCCTGCTCCAGGGAAGAACTGAGAAAGAAAAACAAAGGAAATCAGCTGTTGCCATCAGCTAATTAAACAATGTGCAGAAACCTCTTAGGACACACAAGAAAACAATCCTGTTCTTAAAAAAGATAAATTTTATTAAAAACAAAAAGAAAGAAAATATATCTGTAACTTAGATTATTGCTAGATTTAAAAAGAGCAAATATAATAATTAAGAATGGTTTTCTTGAAGTTAAAGCTTAATGGTTACAAGCAAAACAAAAGCATTTGGGGGTTAGCACAGAGATGACCACAAGCCAATAAGAAAGAAAGAAAGAGAGAGAGAGGGTAAACCTAATTGTGTCATCCTAGACATTCCCTGATCTACTAACATATCTGGGAGTTTCAAATAAGTAGTGTCTAGGTATAATCTGATGTTTTTTTCATACCTGGCTTAAAGCTTCCTACAGCATAGTTCAGCCCTGTTCCTGCTCTGCATCTCCTCTCTCTGGAGAACAACAAACAGAGAGACAAAGGGAAAGTTTTCCCTCAATTTTAAAAAGTTCTAGCCCTCCCATTGGCTCTTTGGGTCAGGTGCCCACTCCCTTCCTTGTACCTAGGGGCTTTTTTAACCCTTTACAGGTAAAGCAAGTAGAGAACAGCTACTAAAAGGGATTTTATAGCTAACTGGCTGGCTGGATGTCCATAAAAGGAAGCTACCACCCCACCTTTCATTTATCACAGGTTGTAAAATATCTCCACATCGTAGTTTTTAAAGTTCTGTTAAATCGCTCCACAAACCCTGCCTTGACTTCATTATTAGTAACAAAATGGCGAATGCCATGCCACTTTAACAATCTTCTTAAAAGTTTGTTTAAAAAATTTTGAGGCATGTGACCTTAGCTGAAAATAGCTTTAAAGGCTTTGGATACCTCACCACCTGTCTTGTCTTTTAGGCCTAAGGCCCGGACATACTTGAATATAATGTCTACCACTGTTAAGATCTACTTAAAACTGCTGTTGTGTTTGGAGAACCAGTGCATATCCACTAAATCTGCCTGCTATTGCACATCTACATCTGAAACAATGGTCTTGTTTCTTTTAAAACATATTAGAGCCGGTTTGTGTAAAGTGTAAGTGTCCTGGTCTGAAAGCCAAGCTTTTACCTGTGTTCTATTTAAAGTTTTTCTATCCTTTTTGACTGCTTGAAAAAGAGGATTCACACCGCTGAAGCTCCCAGGTTCCCCGGGGATATAATATATTTTCTTTAACAGAGCTGTCTGCATAGACATGACTGTTGCTTGTACCATCTCTTACTAACATGACTATAGAGGAGACAAATTCATATTGACAAATTTAAATAAGTTTTATTAAACACCTGGTTTAACACAACCTTTTACTGTTGCCTGTGAAAATGGACACCATGACCCCTACCATTAGGGAGTCTGAGCTGGTTTCTTCTTCCATTTTGTCCTTTTCCAGATTTTCCTCTTGAGATCTATGTCTCAGACATGAGCAAAAACAATGGATGCATGATAGATTTACTCCCACTGATGTGTAAGTTCTCAAAGGCCTCTAGAAAGGCATCGGTGAGCTGTCGAGAGATTTTCAGAAAAGAAACTATGTAAGACCCCCACTGCATGTTTTTAGATTTAGGCAACTCTGGGTTGGTTCCTATCCCCATTACATCCCATCCTCGACCGTTACTTCTTAATCATTCATTTACCTGAGTGATATCTTTTCCGTTCACCTTGTCCACGGTGACTCCCATGAGCCGTTGTCGCCTTCCTCCACAGGGATGGACAATGAGAGGCCATCACTCTCATTGGTCTGCCTCATGAGCGCTTGGATTTCAAGATCAGGTTCCAGTGTATCCATCACTGGCTTGGTCAAAGGACTCCCCATGGCCTCTCCCTCCTCAGAACTGTTTCTGATGTAATGCTTCCTCCATGGGTCGATGGCCCTTGGAGCTAAAACAAAGTCTGAAGTTCTTATGGGGTGGTGAAGGAGTCCATCTTTTCTCTCAGCATTTCCACGATTTCTAAAACACACGTTCTTGGAATGAAATGGCCTCTTCTTCATGGTGCTGTGACTTCCAGGGGCAATGCTGCACTCTGATTTGTAGAGGGAAGTAGGGGGAGCTCTTCGAGCGGTCACACAACACTCTTCTAGGTGGCTCACCCCGCCTTGGAACTCCTCCCAATTGGTCAATTCCACTCTCCAGGCTGTCCTACAGGGGGTGAAACCCATCCTGATTGGTAGAGGGAAGTGGGAGGAGTTCTTAGAGGGGTCACATGACACCCTTTGCTTCCAGTCATGTGTTCTTCTTGACCCTAGAAGTATGCCAAAGGGGTGGGTCTTGGGGCGAAAGGTGGGTGGTGCATGAGGAGGTAAGGGGGCGTGGCCTATGTTTGATTGATGGTAGACCCCTTATACTACTAGTGTGTGTGTGTGGGGCCTTTACTGGCTCTCTCGGCACATCTACCTGGGATATATGCAGAGTTGCCCCTCATTATTCCTGGGCCATGGTACCTACATTTTGCTCTTTAGCGGCTGTCTGCCTCTGTCTGTACAGTGCCTAGTGGGATCCCATCTCGCTTGGGGTCCCTAGGTGTTACCATAGTTCACAGAATAACAATGAAATATGCTTTTCAGTCTAAGTAGGGCCCAAGAGGACGTGCAGTACTAGCAGGGCTTGGGGAAAAGGGCTGCAATAGTAGGTGCTGAGGGAGGTCTTGAGACTGGCATGCATAGGATTGCTTACAAGGCACAGAAGTAGAGAGCTCATACACTTCGCTAACCTTAAAGGTCAGTTAAATGTCTTTTCTCTATATTAGCTAGCTGTGTTTATTCAAGCTGTATGTTATAGTGAATTCCAGGCCTTGTCTGCTATTGAAAAGCATTACTCCAGATTTAAAACCTGCCTCAGCAAAAGTCAGATTGGCATATCCCTGTTGTGATTCTTCCTGAGAGGGCTGAGACAGGCATAGCTGAGTGCTTCTCCACAGCAGTCATGCCTGCCCCACTTCCTATAATGCCTCTGGTTGAGACTAGCTGAGTGTTCCCTCTTAGCCAGAGCGTCTGTCCCATTCACTGCAGCACCTCCTACTGGAAGAAGCTGGGAATACAGTGAGGTGACCTTCCTCACTGTAAATACACCTTAATTCTCTGAGATAACTCCTTTGGGGTAGACACCAGGCACAGAGCAGCTGGGAGCTCTCCTACAGCCCTCCTCACCATGCCTTCTGGAAGGAGAATCTGGGCAGGTGCAACTGGCATCTTCCCTTGCATCTTGTGTTCTTAAATCATTCTTGACAGTGCCTCCTCCTGGAGAGTCTAAGAGTGGGACAGTAGGGCACTCCTGTGTCACTATTTCCCCTAAACCATGCCTGAGAACACCATCTGCTGGGAGGGACTGGGGCATAAGTAGCTGCAAATACCTTACTTTAACATGTTTTCAATGCTGACCATCGCCTGCTGAACTCTCTTGTTTTCTGAAGTAGCTGGAGTGACCCCTGGACTCTCTTCCTCACTGGCACTCAGTCCCACACCTGCATCTTATTATGGAACAGGGAAATATTTTTTCTTAAGGTGGCTCAGTGGGATACTTCTAATACTGTTCCCTAGGCCATCCAAGTGCCCTAGTGGAGGACATGTCCATTCTCGTTCTCAGGAACCCAAAGGATTAACAAGAAACAGTGTAAGACCCCTCCTGTGGGATAAAAACGAGCCCTTCCTCTTTATCAGTCCTTTTGGTGCTGTCTGCTTTTTTTAATCATCTCAGACTTTGAACGCCTGCTCCAAAGATTTTGTGTGTCTGTGTCTCTTCCTCTTCATCATCAGCAGCTGCCAGGTCCGGAGGCCTAATCAATGCAAGATATTGATAGCAAATCAATTAACTCAGACAAAGGATCAAAATGAAGGCGCTTTCACTAAATTAATAAGTGATCCTAAGTCTTTTAACAAAGTGTTTCAGATACAGAGAGCTCAGTCTTCTGGGACAGCAGCCTCTAGGCCTCTGTTTCCAAAGGCAATAGCAGCAGAGAGTGCTCTGTCTTAATAGTATTTTTTCCTTATTAAATGGCACTTTCTCAATAGAAAGTGCTTAAAACGTGACAGTGGAGAGGATGCCAGGCACCAGGGCCTAGCTGAAAAGAGCTGATTTATTTGTACAAGCTAGCCAAGGCCTTGATCAGCTGACTCAAGAAAAATCAGTTATTTCAAAGGCCAGATATGTACAAGATACACCCAACATCAAAACAAACTCAATATTGATTTTCATTGTGAGTGTATGCGAGACCTGGCTTATATTGGTGGTGATGTACATCCTGGCAATTTCATCTACCCTGTGTCAGTTTATGTTGAGAGTAACTGGGAGTTCCTCCACAGCCAGCACTGCGGCCTCACTCTCTACAGTGCCTCCTGCTAGGAAAGGTGGGACTGGAGTAGCTGGACATGCCTAGCACAGCTAGTGCTCTTACCCCGTTCTTTACAGTGCCTCCTGCAGGGAGAGGTTGGGACTGGATTAACTGGGAAATTCCCACATCTAGTATTCCTGTGTCACTCTCTACAGCATCTCTTGTTTCCATTTTTTTCCCTGATGACTTGACCAAAGGAATTCCAAGGATAGCTCCTATATGGGAGAGGGAGAGTTTTACGTCAGTCATTGTATATGTAACTGATGCTGGCCTTCCCTCTTATTTTCCTACTTGATAAGTAGGGGCAGGTTTCTATTCTTTGAAATGCCAGAAACTTTCCTGTGGTGACAATAACCAACAGGGATGCATATGGAGCCAAGAAGTGAATCACATACAAATACAGTATAGGGCTTATTGAAGATGAAACATGATTCAGGGTCAATCCATGATTCCCTCCTGTAAGGCCATGGATAGATCCCCTTCCTGCTCTTGCCTAGGACTTTGGAACAATCAGAGTACAGACCATTCCCAAAGAATCCATCCTGGGTTTTACCTGACACTCAGAGGATGCTGGGCCATAACCTCAAGATCTTTATTTAGCACTTTGCAAGCCTCTGTCTACAGACATGCCATAAATCGGCTGGGGTTTATATTAATGTTGAGCCTTAGCTAATTATTAAATTAAATCTCCCAAAAACCTGAGGCACAACCTCTCCCGCTGTCCAATATCCCTGTTTTGCCACTCATGCCTCCCACTGAACTTTACCTGGCACTTCCTGCCCTGACCCCATCTTCAGATCCCTGCCCTTCTATGCCATGTAGTTCCTTTCAGAGACCCCTCTTCCTTCATAAGAACAGCCATACCGGATCAGACCAATGGTCCGTCTAGCCAGTATCCTGTCTTCTGACAGTGGCCACTACCAGATGTTTCAGAAGGAGTGAACAGAATGGGGAAATTTATTGAGTGATCCATCCCCCGTTGTCCTGTTCCAGCTTTTAGCAGTCAGAGATTTAGGGAAACCTGGAACATGGGGTTGTGTCCCTGACCATCTCGACTAATAGCCATTGATGGACCTGTCCTCTATGAACTTATCTAATTCTTTTTTAAACCCACTTATACTTTTGGCCTTCACAAGAGCCCCTGGCAATGAATTCGATGTGCTGTGTGAGGAAATACTTCCTTTTGTTTCTTTTTAACCTGCTGCCTATTAATTTCTTTGGGTGGCTCCTGGTTCTCGTGTTATGTGAAGGGGTAAATAATACTTCCTTATTTACTTTCTCCACGCCAGTCATGATTTTGTAGTCCTCTATATCCCCCCTTAGTCATCTCTTTTTCAAGCTGAACAATCCAAACGTTTATAATCTCTCCTCCTACGGAGTATTCTGAGATCCTTTGTAACTCTTTGCAGTCTGCTTTGAGTACTACCTTGGATAATTTTGTATCAACTGCAAACTTTGCCACCTGACTGTTTCCCCCTTTTTTCCAGATCATTTATGAATATGTTGTACAGCAGTGGTCCCAGGATAGATCCTTGGGGGACCCTGCTAATTACCTCTCCACTTGAAAACTAACCATTTATTTCTACCCTTTGTTTCCAATCTTTTAACCAGTTACTAATCCATGAGAGGACCTTCCCTCTTATCCAGTCACTCCTTACTTTGCTTAAGAGCTTTTAGTGAGGGACCTTGTCAAAAGCTTTCTCAAAGTAGAACTACAGTATATAAATTAGATTACCCTTGTCCACATGCTTGTTGACCCCCTCAAGGAATTCTATTAGATTGGTGAGGCACGATTTTCCCTTTAAAAGAGCCATGTTGACTCTTCCCCAACAAATAGATGAACACTATGTGTCTGATAATTCTGTTCATAATTATATATAGTTTCAGTAGGGTGACCAGATGTCCCAATTTTATAGGGACAGTCCCAATTTTTGGGTCTTTTTCTTATATAGGCTCCTATTACCCTCCACTCCCTGTCCCGATTTTTCTTGCTGTCTGGTCACCCTAAGTTTCAACCAGTTTGCCTAGTACTGAAATTAGGCTTACAGGCCTGTAATTGACAGGTTCACCTCTTGAGCCTTTTTAAAAAATTGGTGTCATCTTAGCTACCCTCAAGTCATCTGGTATCGGGGCTGTTTTAAGTGATAGGTTACATACCAAAGTTAGTAGTTCTGCAATTTCATATTTGAGTTCCTTCTGAACTCTTGGATGAATCCCATCTGATCCTGGTGCCTTATTACTCTATAATTTATCAATCTGTTCCAAAACCTCTTCTACTGATAACTCAATCTGGGAATACCTCCTCAGATTTGTCACCTAAATACAGTGTCTCGGGTGTGTGAATCTCCCACATATCCTCTGCATTGAAGACCAATGCAAAGAATTCATTTAGCTTCTCTATAATGACCTTGTCTTCCTTGAGGGCTCCCTTAGTACCTTGATTATCCAGGGGCCCCACTGTTTGTTTGTCAGGCTTCCTGCTTCTGGTGTACTTAGAATTTTTTTTGCTGTTAGATTTTCTATCTTTTGCTACTTGCTCTTCAAATTCTTTTTTGGCCTGCCTAATTATATTTTTACACTTGACTTGCCAGTTTATGCTCCTCTTTATTTTCCTCAGTAGGATTTGACTTCCAATTTTTAAAGGATACCTTTTTATCTCTAACCTCCTCTTTTATTCTTTTGTTTAGCCAGGGTGGTGTTTCTTTGGTCCTCTTACTGTTTTTGGGGGTATACGTATAGTTTGAGCCTCTATTATGGTGTTTTTTAAAAAGTTTCCATGCAGCTTGCAGGCATTTCACTCTTGTGATGTTCCTTTTAATTTCCATTTAAGTAGCTTCTTCATTTTTTTTTTAGTTCCCCATTTTGAAGTTAAATAATACTGTGATGGGTGTCTTTTGTATTTCCCCCCTTGTAACAATGTTAAGTTTAATTACATTATGGTTGCTATTACTGAGTGGTTCAGCTATAGTCACCTCTTGGGACCAGATCCTGTGCGCTGCTTAGGACTAAATAAAGAATTGCCTCTCCCCTTGGGGTTCCTAGGACGAGCTGCTCCAAGAGGCAGTCATTAAAAGTGTCTAGAGATTTTAGCTCAGCATCCCATCCTGACGTGACATATTCCCAATCAATATGGGGGTAGTTGAAATCTTCCATTATTATCGGGTTTTCTGTTTTTGTAGCCTCTCTAATGTCCCTGAGCATTTCACAATCACCATCACCATCCTGGTCAGGTGGTCGGTAGTATATTCCTACTGCTATGCTCTATTATTCAAGCATGGAATTTCTATCCATAGCGAATCTATGTACTGTTCAGTTCATTTAAGATTTTTACTATATTTGACTCTCTGTTTTCTTTCACATTTAGTGCCACTCCTCCATCCACGCAAACTGCTATCATTTCTATATATTTTGTACCCTGGTATTACTGTGTCCCATTGATTATCATTATTCCACCAAGTTTCTGTGATGCCTATTATATCAATATCCTCATTTAATACCAGGCACTCGTTTATCCATTTTAGTATTTAGACTTCTAGCATTTATATACAAGCATTTATAAAATTTGCCAATATTTAGTTGTCTGCTTTCATGTGATATAATTGAATGGGACTCTTTTTCGTTTGACAGTTTCTCTTCAGTTCCAACCTGTACTTTATCAATTTCTATCCTCTCCTCTTTACTAGGATATAGAGTATCCTCTTCAATAAATCCTCCCCTCAGGGATGTGTCTGTCTGCACTGCATGCTCCTCCGCACCTGTCAGCTTTCCCTCACCCCTTAGTTAAAAAACTCCTCTATGACCCATTCAATTTTACATGCCAGCAATCTGGTTCCATTCTGATTTAGTGGAGTCCATCCTTCCTGTACAGGCTCCTCCTTTCCCAAAGGTTCCCCAGTTCCTAATGAACCTAAACCCCTACTCCCTATACCATCATCTTATCCACGCATTGAGACTCTGCCTGTCTAATTGGCCCTGCACCTGGAACTGGAAGCATTTCACAGAATGTTACCATGGACATCCAATACTTAAATCTCTCACCAAGCAGACTAAATTTGACCTCCAGGACCTTTCTCCTATTTTTCCCTATGTCATTGGTACCTACTGTCACGGAGTCCCCGGGCGATGCTCTGGAACTGCTCCCCACCAAGCCAGTCAGGACTTTGGAGAGCCTCCTCTCCCTTGGAGCAGACTTGTTCAGGGCAAGAAGCTCACACAGCTTCACCTCCTGGGTCTCTCCTTGGAGCATTCAGCATCCTCTGCCCCTCCGTGCGCTTCCCACAGCGAGTCCACCCCAGCGGGGTCCTGGGGAAGCCACCGGGTTCTGCACCCCCACTTTGCAGTCAGACGTGACTCTCAGCCAGCCAGTAAAACAGAGGTTTATTCGATGACAGGAACAGGGTCTAAAACAGAGCTTGTAGATACAGCGAACCGGACCCCTCGGCTGGGTCCATTCTGGGGGGCAGTGAGCCAGACCCCCAGGTCTGCCCTCCACCCTTGACCCCAGCCAGCTCCAGACTAACAACCCCTCCCAGCCCCTCCTCTCTCCTCAGCCCCTTTCCCGGGCCAGGAGGTCACCTGATCCCTTTGTCTCCAACCCCTTCAGCTGGCACCTTTGCAGGGGAGGGGCCCAGGCCATCAGTTGCTAGGAGACAGAGTGTCAGGCATTTAGGTGCACTGGCCCTTTGCTCTGCCAGATACTTAAGAACTGCCATGGGGACACTGAGGCACCAATACAGTACTCAGAGAAAACATTAAGAACTTTCCCAGTTCGTCACATCTCTCCCCCCTTCGAGACCGAACTGAGCGAGGTCACTCCAGCCAGTGACCTGGGGAAGTTCGAACCCACCAAGGTTCCCATGGATACCCCAGCATCTCTCCCATCCCTTGGTGTGAGTTACACAAGGACAGTCCAGTCTCACGCCCTCCCTTAGGTCGGGTGTGCTTGATGGCACTTGCAGGTCGCATGTGGGAAGGTTTATGCAGCCCACACCCTTTGCCACCCCAGTATCCCTGGGCTTCAAGCTGGGATTGGGTCTTTTCCCAGCACTCTGGTCTGTGATTCGGGCTCCCTTGGTTAAGAGCCCCCATCTTGGCCTTTGCCAGCTCTGGGCGTGGGCAGCCGCTTCCCACTTTGTGGCCCAGACACAACACCTCTGCCGTCCCCCCTTGCACTTTCCAGCTTTTACCGGCAGTCCCACCTCCTTGAGGCAGCCCAGCCCCCTCTTCACCTGGGACACCTGTTCCTCCCAGGTCTGGCTAAAGATGCACATGTTATCAGTGTCTGCCAGGGCCAAGTTCTGCATCCCTCTCAGCTTGTCTAGAATCTCCCCAGGCCTAGGCATGGGGTCAGCATCGGACACTGTGATGGCTTTAAGCTTCTGATAGCCCCCATAAAACCAGATCATCCTGTCTCGCTTGGGGATCTGCCCCACGGGTGAGCCCCATTGGCTGTAAAATGGCTGGATCCCATCTAAAGCCAGCATGTCCCTGACCTCTCTCTCCATGTTCTGGGCTGCTTTCCCAGTGACTCTGAACGGGGAACACCTGATGGAGAGATTGTCTCCCACCTCAGGGAAGAGATCCCCCCGGGGGTCTTCCCCCTTCTTCATCCAATCCTTCCTCTTCAGGTTCAGGGGTCCCCTCACTCTCCTCCCATCCAGCAGCTCGAAAGGGAAGAACCCTGTGGATTCCTGGGGCACCACCAGCTGTCTCCCGATTCCCCCCAGTTCTACTTCCCCTTGGGGAGCCCATTTCCGGTACAGGAATCCCTCCTCCTGCAAGACTCTCTCCCTGCAGCCTTCCCCAAGGGGGTTTGCAGCTCTGTGGCCATCAAGTTCTCTCAGCTTCTCCAAGGAGGGATCCCTCTGCAGCTCTGTCTGGGATTCAGCAGCTGGGGCAGGGAGTGGGACCTGCTCCCTCTCGCTGGCTGGGCCTGGGGTCACAGCCCCCCTGAGCCCTGTCCCTGGTAGCTCCCTCCCTGCTGTGTAATCACTTCCCAGCAGCACGTCTGGACCAGGCAAACCTGTTTGGCAGCTGACCTGTCCTGCCCGGGTGTCCCCCCACTCAGCTGGGATCTCAGCTCCCCCCGTGCTCAGCGCTGCCCTTGCTGTCCCAGTGGGGACAGGCAGCGAGCTCTCTGCTCTGGTCACAGTATCAGAGCCAGTGTGAGCCCCCTCTCCGGTGTGCAGGGGGGCGGGGAGCATCTCTCCCTCCCACTCAGCCCCAGGGGGCTGGTTATAGGTAGGCAGGTATCCTGAGCCCAGCAGCCCCTCCCCCCTGCCAGCCAGGTTATTTGCATTTTCACTGACCATTTCCATCCTAGCCAATTGGTTCCCTGGATTTGAATTCAAACCCTCGGCCATTACAGGAGCAGGGCCTGGATCCTGTCCCATGGGGAGACAGTCACCCCCAACAGGGCCTCCCAGCCGATATCCTGGAGAACCCCAACTACCAGCCAGCCTGACCCCTTCTGGGTCTGCACAGGGATCTGGGCCATAGGCAGGGCGAGGGGCTTCACCCCAAGGAACTTCACCCAGGTTCCACAGTCCCTCAGCATCTGGGGCTGCACCACCACAGTTCTCTCTGTCCCAGGGTCTCGCCCCTGCAGGCCTGTTTCCCCACTGACTCCTGGGCAGCACCCTATGTCTCTCTGCTCCACCATCACCAGTCCACGCTGCTGCTGCTTCTCCTGCAGCTTTTCCTCGGGCTCTTCCTTTCTCTCATGGTCCTCTCGCTCTCTCGGGCTCTGCTCCCATCCCATCCATCTCCAATCTCCTGATGGGGAACCCAATCGTGAAGACCCTCGTCTGATTGGGGACCAGACTCCCGGGGATGCCTGGCTGATGCTCCAGCTGCTCTCAGATCCTCTTGTAGCCCCATCTGGGCCAGGAATCTGCTCCTCAGAGCGGTGCTTCTCCTTCAACTGCACGATTAACTGTGCCTTGGTGAATTTCCCCATGCGTAACCCTCTCTTTGTGCACAGGATCACAATGTCCTTCTCAAGGAGATGGGGATAGGCCATCACTTCATCATTCCCAAGTGGCTCTGGACTCACAGGCCTGTGTGCTCTTGGCTCCCCCATGGTTTCCAGGAAGAACCCCGGGTGTGCCAGCCCTTCTCGTGATCACCACCTCTTTGCCAGGGTCGAGCTGCAGACTCCTCCGCCCCTGGGACTGCTCCTGCAATCCCCAGGGGAACCCTGCTACTGCAAAATCCTTCTCTCTCCCAGGGTCGAGCGGCAAGCTCCTCCGCCCCTGAGACTGCTCGCTGCAGTCCTCAGGGGGACCCTGTTACTCCAACAGTCCTTCTCGCTGGTCACACACTCCCAGAGGTTAATCGCCCCCTGAAACCGTCCCACTCTGAGCCTTCAGCACGCCTGGTCCTCATTATCCCTTCTTTGTTTTACTGCTCTCCAGTCACTTACTGCAAGCAGCACCATTCACGGGGTGCAGTACGTCCCGCCGCTGCCACCAGTTGTCACGGAGTCCCCGGGCAATGCTCTGGAACTGCTCCCCACCAAGCCAGTCACGACTTTGGGGAGCCTCCTCTCCCTTGGAGCAGACTTGTTCAGGGCAAGAAGCTCACACAGCTTCACCTCCTGGGTCTCTCCTTGGAGCATTCAGCATCCTCTGCCCCTCCGTGCGCTTCCCACAGCGAGTCCACCCCAGCGGGGTCCTGGGGAAGCCACCGGGTTCTGCACCCCCACTTTGCAGTCCAACGTGACTCTCAGCCAGCCAGTAACACAGAGGTTTATTCGATGACAGGAACAGGGTCTAAAACAGAGCTTGTAGATACAGCAAACCGGACCCCTCGGCTGGGTCCATTCTGGGGGGCAGTGAGTGAGACCCCCAGGTCTGCCCTCCACCCTTGACCCCAGCCAGCTCCAGACTAACAACCCCTCCCAGCCCCTCCTCTCTCCTCAGCCCCTTTCCCGGGCCAGGAGGTCACCTGATCCCTTTGTCTCCAACCCCTTCAGCTGGCACCTTTGCAGGGGAGGGGCCCAGGCCATCAGTTGCTAGGAGACAGAGTGTCAGGCATTTAGGTGCACTGGCCCTTTGCTCTGCCAGATACTTAAGAACTGCCATGGGGACACTGAGGCACCAATACAGTACTCAGAGAAAACATTAAGAACTTTCCCAGTTCGTCACACCTACATGTACTGCAACAGCCAGCTCCTCCCCAGCACTGCACACAAGTCTATCTAGATGTCTCGAGAGATCTGCAACCTTTGCAACCAGCACACAATTCACGATGTGGTTCTCCCAGTCATTAGAAACCCAACTATCTACATTTCTAATAATTGAATCCCCCATTACTATTATCTGTCTCTTCCTAATAAGTGGGGTCTCCTTCCCAGGTAGGGTATCATCAGTGTGAGAGGATACCATGACATCTGGAAGGAGGGTCCCAACTATGGGATCGTTTCTCTCTGCTCCACCTTGATGTTCTCCTTCCCTGAGACTTTCGTTTTCCTGTAGAGCACAGAGGCTGGGGACTAATTTTTTTGCCCTGGAGCACTGTGTTACCCAGCCAGGGTGTCTAGGGTGGGGGTTTGCTTGAGCCAAATTTGTATTTAGGGCTTGTCATAGGCTGGTTGGTGCTCTAAGGGAAGGTGGGCCCAGCCTCACCTTTGATGAGCAGCCACCCTCCCAGCTGGTTCTAATGGGCTGGGGATCAGATGGCCCTGTTCGTTAGACCAAGCTGGGAAAGGTCACGGGATGCCTGCTAAGGGCTGTCTGAACTCACTTGGGAGAGTGGCAGAGGGATGATTGTTCCTTGTGACGGGCCCTGAAGCAAGAGTGTGGTAGGTTGGGGCAAAGGCCAGTTCTGAGGCAGGTGGTCTGGGAATAAGGATTCAGCCTATGGAGAACCAAAGTGAGGGAAGGATTCTGGGCAAGAAGCCTTGAGTGTCAGCAACCCAGGTAGGACCTGGGCCTCCAGGGAGAAAGTCCAAAGGGACATGGCTCTACATGTGAGTGGGATGGAAGGGTACCCTAGAGACCTTGAAGTTTGTTACCACAGATGGTCCTCTATTGGGACCAGAATTGACCCGGTCTCAAACCAAAGCAGCAGTGGTGGGGAGCTGCCAAGTGTAGAGAAGCTTTGGCACAAAGCCCTGATACAAGGGTGATTGAAGATCACAGGGAGAGTTGCCAGCAGCAGAGAATTTTGACTATTTGTTTTGGAACTGGGATATTGTGGGAAGACCTGGAAGGAAACTGAGGCAGGCAGAGTAATGCCATGGTGGGCCACAAGCTGGTGCTGCAGAGGCTGACCTTGCCATGGGGCTCCACTGTGTCTTCTGTGCCCTGATTGAGGATGGTGCTGCACTGGCCAAGGGGAATTCCGGAAATGTTCTGCCTCATGGAAACAGAATTGCACTTGCGGCTTTTTGCATCCCCACGGTTACGCTCCCCAAAGATGCAGCATTCTATCCCTGTGTGACCGGCCAGTGCAGAAGGTGCATAGAGCCATTGCCATGCCCCCTTTGGGGTGTCTGACACTCTGGAAGGGAGCAATTCTTCAATATCTAGGGGAGTCAATGGATACTGACCCCTGCCTTGTGATGGGGGTGCCAACTTTCCTAACCCTGACCCTGCCACAAGAGGAAATAAAAGCCAGTCTCTTGACAGCACTGCTGTGTGCCAGGCCTTCCTTTTGGGGGCTGCCGTGTGCCAGAGGCTATACAGAGGAGCACAGGGTACAGGGAGCTTTCTTGATTTCTTCTCATGCATTTGGGGAGCGGCTGGACACAGCTACCATCTACCCAAAGAGAGTGTGTTGTGCCACTTGAACAGTCCTTTGTACTGTCCAAAGCACCTGACAGAATTTCTGCATAATTCCACCATCCATTTCAGGTAGGCAAGTTCATTCTGTGGTTGGGTCTGGAGTCTGCTTATGAACAGAGTAAGATTTGTAGAGCCAGTCATAGGTGATCGCCTTTTGCGAAAATGCCAAAGTGTTATACAGCGAGGCAGCTGGCGACCAGCTAATGTCCTACTCAGCAGTCTGGTTCGAGGTGGGTGCTGAGTCTGAGAAGAGCTGATTTAGCACGCAAAGATCACTGTCGGTCTTTATTATAACTGCAGAATGACAAAGTGGAGGACTGATTCTCTCGCTCTGAACTCAGGGGTCTGTGCCCGGTTGTGCGAGCAGTGGCGTGATGTTACCGATGTTTGAGAATTTCTTTCTGCACCTACCCACTGTATCAGGAATTATAGTCACTGCTGTGCTGTCGCTTGCCTTCTCCAGGAAGAGTTTGCAGTGCAGGACTGTGATCTGCCTTCTCTTTCTACTGCTACTGCTTTCAGTTTCACCCACAAAAGCTTCCATTAGCTATAGTTCTCTGGAGCTGCAAGTCCAGAATAATTGTCTAAACTCAGAATCATCACCAAAAGGATCGGATGTCATAAAGCCCTGGAAAAGGCTCTTCTGTCCCCTTTCCCCTCCCCTGTACCTCTCTTTTCTTTTCCTGGGATATATGAAAAGCTGCAACTGGCAAATCAAAATCATTTGATTTCTGTACTCCCTTGATAACCGGGTAGCTGATGTCTATCAGCCACCTGAGGCTTATCTGCTGCCTCCAGTCTCACTGCTACAGCAATTGGTTCCTATGGGGACGGCGCTGGGTTATTGAGTGAGACTGATATCATGGATAGGCTCTTGCTTTCGAACTGCATCCATTGTCTGGCTGAGCTAGAGACATTCCTGAGCAAGCAGCTGAATGTTCCTCCTCCCAGTGCTGGGCCCATGTGTCACTGTTCCACTCTGATTACTGTGGGATTGGGATGAAGAAAGAAATCAGAGGGATATATTTTTAATTTTGAGCTGATCTTGGAAATCAACACCACAGGCTGGAGACAGGGATAATGTGTTGTTAGTATTAGCATTTCTTTGCTGCCTAAAGCCCAAGTGAGATCTTTGCCCTCATGCTAGGCACTGTACCCACACATAGTCAGAGCAGGTCTTTCTACTGAAGAACTAAGGGTACGTCCACACAGGGATAAAAGACCTGTGGCAGGTTGTGGCTGGTCTGAGTCAGCTGACTTGGGCTTGTGGGGCTTGGGCTGCAGAGCTAAAAATCACTGTGTGGATGTTCAGGGTCGGCCTCTGGGACCCTCCACTCTCACAGGGTCCAGCCCAAGCATCTGCACAGTGATTTTTCAGCCTTGTGAGCCCGAGTCAGCTCATCCAGGCCAGCCATGAGTTTGTTTAATCCCTGTGTACACACAGCCTTAGAGTCCAAATAGTCAAAGGGCAGCGGGAGAAGTGGAGACACGAGGAAATGAAATGACTTACTTTGGGTACCGAGAAGGTCGGTGACAGAGTCAAGAATAGAAGGCAATGCTTGTTCTATTTACTGAACTGCAATGTTCTCTCCATTCAGCTCTGCCAGTGCTGCTCCATCCTGACTCACATAACCCCTGCATAAGGCCTACCTGGGGAGGTGCATGCGCACCTGCCATGCTGAATTGTGCCTTTGACTATGGTAGGCTTTGTGATGTGGGGTGAAGTGAACTGGCGTAAGAACATAAGAATGGCCATACTGGGTCAGGCCAATTGTCCATCTAGAACAGTATCCTGTCTTCCAACAGTGGCTGGTACCAGATGCTTCAGAGAAAGTGAACAGAACAGGGCAATTGTTGAGTGATCCATCTGTTATTGTCCAGTCCCAGCTTCTGGCAGTTGGAGCTTTAGGAACATCCAGGGCACGGGGTTGCATCCCTGACCATCTTGGCTAATAGCCATTGTTGAACCTGTCCTCCATGAACTTATCTAATTCTTTTCTGAACCCAGTTATACTTTTGGCCTTCACAACCTCCCCTGGCAATGAGTTCCACAGGTTGACTGTGCGTTGTGTGAAGAAGTACTTTCTTATGTCTATTTTAAAGCTGCTGCTTATTAATTTCATTGGGTGACCCTAGTTCTTGTGTTATATGAAGGGGTTAATAACATTTCCTTATTCACTTTCTCCACACCATTCATGATTGTGGAGACCTCTGTCATATTCCGCCCCCGTCATCTCTTTTCCAGGCTGAACGTTCCTGGTCTTTTTAATCTTTCATCATACGGAAGCTCTTCCATACCCATGATCATTTTTGTTGCTCTTCTCTGTACTTTTTCCAGTTCTAATATATCTCTTTTGAGGTGGGACAACCAGAACTGCACACGGTATTCAAGGTGTCGGTGCATCATGTATTTTTATAGTGGTATTATGCTATTTTCCATCTTATCATCTTTCCCTTTCCTAATGGTTCCTAACATTCTGTTTGCTTTTTTGACTGCTGCTGCACAGTGAGTGGATGTTTTCTGAGAACTATCCACAGTGACTCCAAGATCTCTTTCCTGAGTGGTAACAGCTAATTTAGACCCCATCATTTAGTATGTATAGCTGTGATTATGTTTTCCATTGTACATTACTTTGCATTTATCAACATTGAATTTCATTTGCCATTTTGTTGCCCTGTCTCCCAGTTTTGTGAGATCCTTAGTACTCAAAGCAGACTGCGAAGCGTTACAATCTTGAGTAATTTTGTATTGTCTGCAAACTTTACCCCTTTTTCCAGACCATTTATGAATATATGGAAGAGCACTGGTCCCAGTACAGATCTTTGGAGGGATCCTGCTATTAACCTCTCCCCACTGAGAAAAGTGACCATTTATTCCTACCCTTTGTTTCCAATCTTTTAACCAATTACTGATGAGAGGATTTTCCCTCTTATCCAATCACTCCTTACTTTGCTTAAGAGCTTTTGGTGAGAGACCTTGTCAAAGACTTTCTGAAAGTCCAAGAACACTATGTCCACTGGATAACCCTTGTCCACATGTTTGTTGACCTTCTCAAAGAATTCTAATAGGGGTATGATTTCCCTTTACAAAAGCCATGTTGAACACAATATGTTGGGAAAGAGTCAGCTGTGTGTCTGATAATTCTGTTCTTTACTATAGTTTCAACCCATTTTCCTAATACAGAAGTTACAGTTACTGGTCTGGTTACTGTCAGGATTGCCTCTGGAGCCTTTTTAAAATATTGGTGTTACTTTAGCTATCCACCAGTCATCTTGTCCAGAAGCTGATTTTTAGCAATAGGTTACGTACCAGAGTTAGTAATTCTGCAATTTCGTATCTGAGTTCCTTCAAAACTCTTGGGTGAATCCCATCTGGTCCTGGTGACGTATTACTGTATAATTTATCAATCTATTCCAATATCCCTCCACTGACCCCTCAATCTGGGACAGTTCCTCAGATTTGTCACCTAAAAAGAATGGCTCGGGCATGGGTTAATGTCTTAGAACCTGGATATTTTGAAATGCACTTGCTTCCCCAGAGACACAGTTCTGAGGCCAAGAAAACATTATGTGGCAACTGCAGAGAGGTGTACAGTTTTAAACAGTGCACTAATGGTGTAAGGCTTGTATGCTTCTAGGGTTCTCTCTTCTGCATGATGGAGCATGGAGTAGAACCCTCTCCAACCCTATCGCAGCCACCACCTTGTGTACCTGCCACTTTAGTGATCTTTACGCTTATCCTCCCACGCCCACTATGCCTTTGTGCAGTATAAATGGAGTAGTCTTTTTCAGAGGTCACTCTGCATAGGATTTGTGTCATGGGATGCTAGCTTAGTGAGTGCGGGTCTATCTCCCCCAGGGACTGGCCTCAGATAGTGTAACAACCTGCTGCTTTCTTCTACGTAATGTAGTTCTCCTTCATCTTGAGTGGCAGGGGCTTGTGCTTTTGGGGCTGAAAATCCCTCATTCGATCCTTGCTGACATCCATGGTGTCTATGTATGCGGCCACGGTGAAGGCTCCAGGCTGTTTTGCTTGAATAGGCATAAGATTTTTAGCATTTTGTCAATGGATCAAAGTAAACAGTAAAAGAATGGTTAGACTCATGAGATGGGATGGCAAATCTGCCCTGTACAATGCTGCTTCATCTAGTCTAACATCCTGTCTCTGGCACTAGCTAAAGATTGATGCTTCAGAAGAAGGAGTAAGAAGCTGATTATGCATCTAGCCAGGGTTAGATTGGGGAGGAAAAAAATTGACTCTCATCTGGTGCTTTGCATCAGCAGATGTCAAAGTGCTTTACCAAGGAGGGCAGTATCATTACTCCCATTTGACAGATGAGGAAACTGAGGCAAAATGCAGGGAAGTGACTTGCCTGGGGCAGAGCTGGGAATAGAATCTAGTGCTCCTGCTTCCCACTCCAGTGCTCGAGCCTCTAGATCTACCCTCAATTCCAAATGCCACCTAAAATCCCTGTGTATCCGGCAGTGAAATAGCTAGCAATGTCGACACTTACACTTATTCTTCAGAATTCACACCCCTGTGAAATTAATTTCATGGTTATTGCTGTTGCTTCAGTAAGCACAGATGGGCTCACCCAGCACTTCACTGGTTCTTTCTAAGGCTATGTCTATGGTGCGGGCTAAAGGTGTGATTTCGTGTACACATTCTCACAGTAGCTTGATGAGCGCTAGCATGAGCATGTCTGCGTGAGCTGGGAATCACACTCCTAATTCATAGGGTAGATGTAGTCTAAATGAAAACATAATATCTGCACAAACTGATGGGGTGGCCAGAGAAGTGCTAAGACGCTATATCTCTGAGCAGCAGCTTAATCCAGTTCCTGAATGTAGCAAATCCTATTGTGCTGTACACAGAGAAATTCCTTCCTGACCCCTCAGCATGTGTTGTGTAGAGACACTGCTCAGGAAAAGTGAATTGTGGTATACACAGCTCCATCTACACAGCCAGGAGATGGCTGGACAACTCCGTACATCTCCTATGAGATCCATATTCAGGGATTGCACTGCATTCCAATATTCTTTGTTACTTATATTGCTCCACAGTGTACAGAGATTTTGTGCATTGGGTTTATTTCTGCAAAGCCCTGTGTCTCAGGCCTGGTCACACAGCTTTTGTCCCAGTGTAACTACTTTGTTTAGGGTTGTGCTTTTCTTAACCTCGTAGTTACACTCTCTGGGAATTGGCTATCCTGGCATAAGCACCTTTCAATCAGTAAAACTGCATCAACTCTATGGTGTTGTTGCAGCTTTAACTATACCAGTGCCATTAAAGTGGTACAACTTGTGTGTGTGTGTGGACAAGGCCTCAAAGTTGCTCTGTGCTAGTTTTGCCCTTGCTTGGTGAAGGAGGAAGTGGGTGAGAGAGAGAGGAGGAGAAGCAAAACTGCCTTATTTTCCTTCCTTTGCACAGTCTGGGTAGTGGACTTTCTAATCTGTGATGCCATAGTTGAAACTAGTGTAGCCCACACACCATCTAGTGGCACCGAGACCGAGAGACAGAGATATAGATATTAATGAGCTTGCTCTACAGCCTTAGCTAACAGCCAATTGGCTTTTAGCTCCTGCAGTAGAGGCTCATGCATTAAGGTCCAGGGGTCTCAGGTTCAATCCTGCCTGCCGATGACTGGGGCCTGTCAATGTTACAAGTGGGGGCTCATCTGGGATTTCAACTGGGAAATCTCTGAAGCTTGGATGTGCTTCCTCAGCTAAGGGAAGTATGTAACCCACACCTCCTGGGTGTGGTGTTCTGTCCCATCTAGTGGCACCAAGACCACCCAAAGAGAGAGTAATGAGTGCTCTACAGCCTTAGCTAACAGCTAGTTGGCTTTTAGCTCAAGCGGTACAGGCTTATGCACTAAGGTCCAGAGGTCCCACGTTCAGTCCTGCCTGCTGACAGCCAGGGTATGTCAGTATTACACTAGCACGGCCAAGGCTGACATAAGAACAGGCATCCTCTGCATTTATTCTTCTTGGTGAGGCCTGGAGGTTTGTATCATTACAGTTTAGTTTTGTCCTCTACTGATCATGGACCCACCACCACAGAGTACAGTATCTCCTCACTTAAAGTCATCCCGATTAATGTTGTGTCGTTACGTTGCTGATCAGTTAGGGAACATGCTCATTTAAAGTTGTGTAATGCTCCCTTCTAACGTCGTTTGGCAGCTGCCTGCTTTGTCCACTGCTTTCAGGAAAAGCACCCCATTGCAGCTAACTGGTGGGGGCTTGTAACCAGGGTGGACCGGCAGCCCCCTATCAGCTCCCCTAAATTCCCTGTGCTGCAGTCACCCAGCAGGCTATCAATTGCTGGGCAGTTCAGCTGTCCCTCCCCCCACTGCCATGTCCTGCCCTCTGCCTTGGAGCTGCTCCCAGAGACTCCTGCCTGCTGTGCAGGGGGGAGATGGGGGGCTAATGTCAAGGTGTCCCCCTTGCTCCTGCACCCTGCTTACCCCTTCTCCATATAGAATGGGGAGGGGACACCCACAGAGAGAGACAGAGAGAGCTGGGGCAGAAGCTGCTGTCTCAACTTCCTGATCCACTTAAAAAGGAAATGCACTTAAGAGTGGGTCAGCTTACTTAAAGGGGCAGTGTGCATCTCTCTCTCCCACACACAAGGTATGTGTCTGTCTCTGTCTGCTATGCTGTCTCTCCTCCCTTGTGTTCGTGCTGCCTTGTGTGAGAGGCTACATTAACACCAATGTGTTAACCCTTGAGGGCTCAGCCGAGTGTTAGTTCATCATTTAGCAGCAAGGCATTCCCCAGGAAATATCCCTCCCTCTTCCACCCTCTAATTTCACCACCTCAACCAAGCTTCACAATCATCATAGCTGTGAACAGTATTAAATTGTTTGTTTAGAACATATACTGTGTGTATATCTATATAATATATATTTTTTGTCTGGTGAAAAATTTTTCCCTGGAACCTAACCCCCCCTTTACATTAATTCATATGGGGAAATTGGATTCGCTTAACATTGTTTCACTTAAAGTTGCATTTTTCAGGAACATAACTACAACGTTAAGCGAGGAGTTACTATACCTGTAGGGACAGGGATAGAAGTGACAAGCTTTGGCTCTAACGGTATGGTTTCCGTTTCAATAAACGAATAATGTATGCTTGCCTGCTAGCTTGCAGAAGTAGCAGTAGCTTTTCCTTAACCCACTCGAAGGTGAGCCTGCCAGAGATTCAGGAGGAGATCTGGTTAGAACAGAAGTTAATTGATTACAGAAGTAGCTCAAATATGGCTGATAACTGATTCAAATGAAATGTAGGTGTGGGTGGGAGGGGAAATGCCTCCGGGCTTGCAGTATCTGCTCAGATTCACCCTGAAGGGAACTCACAGGGCTGAATTATAAACCCCTTAAGCAGAGTGATAACTACTTTGGCTTTACTCCCAAGCACTCACATTGACTGCTGAAACATACTTAGGGCTTGTCTTCACTGGCATTAACAGCGCTGCAACTTTATCACTCAAGGGTGTGAAAAAACACCCCCCTGAGTGGTGCAAGTTTCAGCACTGTAACATGCCAGTGTAGACAGTGCCCCAGTGTTGGGAACTATGCCTCTCATGGAGGTGGTTTTTTTAGAGCGCTGGGAGAACTATCTCCCAGCGTTGAGCTGCGACTACACAAACAACATTGAAGTGCTGGTGTGGCAGCGCTGCCATGGCAGTGCTTTAACATTGCCAGTGAAGACATGCCTTACATATCTTCACTTCCAAATGAGCATGGCTATTCCCATAGGTGACCTTAGTGTTTTAACTGGCTGGAGCAAACCAGGGCCTGGCTTTACTCTAGCTCTGGGTCAGGGGTATTTTCAGACTCTGTGGCAGTGGCATTTGCGTTAGCACTTGAAAACACCAAATCACTTCATCAGACTGTGTCTGTAGCAGGCCTCTGGTCAACATCTCTCTACTGTTCTCCTGATTAGATACGGACACGGAGTCATTGTGCTAATGACTTCATGAGGCCTGGCAGTTCTAAGTGGTGAAGCAAATTCAAGTCCAGGTGTTTGAGGGCTGAGCCGCAGGAAACCTGCATTCAGGGATGGTTATATCTAGTGTTTAGGCATCGCTATTCATTAGTTTAGAAACATTATTGAAGTCTCTCCCAGGGAGGGAGGTATGGTTCCCCTCTTTTACAGATGGGGAAAATTTATAGCAACAAGCTTAAGTGAAATGTGTCCACAGTCACAGGAAAAAATTGTGCATGCTTAAAAAAAAATTCTCTAAGCATGCATGCACATTTGTATGCATCAGAATTACGCACACAAAGCAGCTGGTGGATACGTGCATGTGTGTACAAATCCCAGTGTAATTATTGGGGTTACTCTGTACCTCAGACCCAATGATGCCAGTAGCATGCCCAGTGGACTGCAGGTTCTTTAGCAGCTAGGCTTTGTAGGCGCTAGCCCTGGTGGGTCCCAGTAACCACTCAAACACATGGCTCAGGACAAGGTTTTATTGAGGCTGGCAGGAAAGGGAAAGGTCACAAACATGCTAGGTACAGCAGCTTAAATCGTTGCAGTTCAAGGTGAGCAATAGCCATTCCTATGTGGGTTCTTGAGACAGACCCAGGGAGAGTCAGGGTTCTGCAGGCCTGATGCGTGGGGTGCTCTTTCCAGTCCAGTTTCTGTTCAAGCAAATAAGCATTTGTGGGTTTCCAAGCCAGGCTCAGTTAGTGTCTCTCACTGGGGCCCCTTTCCACTGACTCCCTGCCCAGCCGCTGCTGCTTCCCCATAAATCCCACCCAGAGCTGCGCCCAGCTGTGACGTCCGGCAGTCACAGCCTGTTCCACCAGCAGCTTTGGCCATAGTTCTGGGGCGTCTCTGCAGCTCCGTGCTGCCATGTAGCCCCCACTCCCAGACAGAGCCCTGGGCACTTCCTTATTCAGGATCTTTCCCCATACTTGACCATAAGGACTGCGAATTGGGTGGGGGCTGAAGGGAAACAGTCCCTGCTTATCCAGTAGGAACCGGATGTAGAGTGGGGAAGGGGCTGATGGGAGCTGTAGTGCCCTGTTTTGCAGATCCACCACACCAGTTTGCACATACATACGTCAAGTGTCTTGTATATAGATAAGACAGAAATATCATAATGTCACTATATGACTCTGTGGTACACCTACACCTGGAGTACTGTGTGCAGTTCTGATCACCCCATCTCAGAAAGGATATATACTAGAATTGTAAAAGGTACAGAGCAGGGCAACAAAAATGGTTAAGGATATGAAACAGCTTCTGTATGAGGAAAGATTGAAATGACTGGGACTGTTCAGCTTGAAAGAGAGATGACTAAGAGGGGTTACGATAGAGGTCTATAAAATCATGACTGGCGTGGAGAAAGTGTTTTTACCCCTTCACATAACACAAGAACCAGAGATCACCCAATGAAATTAATAGGCAACAGGTTTAAAACAAACAAAAGGAAGTATTTCCTCACACAGTGCACAGTCAACCTGTGGAACTCGTTGCCAGGGGATGTTATAAGGGCCAAAACTATAACTGGGTTTAGAAAAAATTAGATAAGTTAATAGAGGACAGATCCATCAGTGGCTGTTAGCCAAGATGGTCAGGGATGCAACCCCATGTTCTGGGTGTCCCTAGTCTCTAATTGCCAGAAGCTGTAAGTGGACAACTGGAAATGGATCACTCAGTGATTGCCTGTGCTGTCATTCCCTCTGACACACATGGCATTGATCACTGTCAGAAGACAGGATACTGGGGCTAGGTGGACCTTTGGTCTGACCCAGCATGGCCATTCTTATGCATACACTCTTTACAATTTGGGCCTTGTTAGCAGAGCTGGAATTAGAGTTTGGGATCCCTGTCTCTCACTCTAGTTCTGCCGGCTGGGGACACAGAAACTTTGTGGCGGTGATAGGTGGGACAGTTCACATGACTGGAGCACTGTCATGGATGGATATTCAGGAAGGACAGGTACGGGAGGAAAGGTGGAAGAGTTGCACTGTATGTAAGAGAGTGGTATGATTGCTCAGAGCTCCAGTATGAAACTGGAGAAAAGCCTGTTGAGAGTTTTTGGGTTAAGTTTAGAAGTGAGAGCAACAAGGGTGATGTTGTGGTGAGCGTCTGCTATAGACAGCCAGAACAGGAGGATGAGGTAGACAAAGCTTTCTTTGGACAACTAACTGAAGTTTCCAGATCACAGGCCCTGGTTCTAGTGGGGGACTTCAATCACTCTGACATCTGTTAGGAGAGTAATACAGCAATGCATAGACAATCCGGGAAGTTTTTGGAGAGTGTTGGGGACAACTTCCTGGTACAAGTGCTGGAGGAACCAACTAGAGGCCATGCTCCTCTTGACTTGCTGCTTACAAAAAGGGAAGAATTGGTAGGGGAAGTAGACGTGGGTGGCAACATAGGTAGCAGTGACCATGAGATCGTTGAGTTCAGGATCCTCACAAAAGGAAGAAAGGGGAGTAGCAAAATACAGACCCTGGACTTCAGAAAATCAGACTTTGACTCCCTCAGGGAACTGATGGGCAGGCTTCCCTGGGAGACTAATATGAGGGGGAAAGGACTCCAGGAGAGCTGGCTGTATTTTAAAGAAGCCTTATTGAGGGCGCAGGAGCAAACCATCTCAATGTGCAGAAAGGATAGCAAATATGGCAGGCGACCAGCTTGGCTTAACAGTGAAATTTCCAGTGATCTTAAACGCAAAAAGGAAACTTACAAGGAATGGAAATTTGGACAGATGACTAGGGAGGAGTATAAAAATATTGCTCGAGCATGCAGGGCTGTAATCAGGAAGGCCAAGGCACAGTTGCAATTGCAGCTAGCAAGGGATGCAAAGGGTAACAAAAAGGGTTTCTACAGGTATGTTAGCAACAAGAAGAAAGTCAGGGAAAGTGTGGGACCCTTACTGAATGGGGGAGGCAACCTAGTGACGCATGATGTGGAAAAAGCTGAAGTACTCAATGCTTTTTTTGTCTCAGTCTTCAGACAAGATCAGCTCCCAGATTGCTGCACTGGGCAACACAGTATGGGGAGGAGGTGAGTAGCCCTCAGTGGTGAAAGAACAGGTTAACAGCTGTTTAGAAAAGCTGGACATACACAAGTCCATGGGTCCAGATCTAATGCATTCAAGGATGCTGAGGGAGTTAGCTGATGTAATTGCAGAGCCATTGGCCATTATCTTTGAAAATTCGTGGCGATCGGGGGAGGTTCTGGATGATTGGAAAAAGGCAAATATAGTGCCAATATTTAAAAAAAGGAAGAAAGAGAACCTGTGGAACTACAAACTGGTCAGCCTCACTTCAGTCCCTGGCAAAATCATGGAGCAGGTCCTCAAGGGATCTATTTTGAAGCACTCGGAGGAGACGAAGATGATCAGGAACAGTCAACATGGATTCATCAAAGGCAAGTCATGCCTGACCAACCTTTTTGCCTTCTATGATGAGATAACTGGCTCTGTGGATATGGGGAAAGCAGTGGATGTGATATATCTTGACTTTAGCAAAGCTTTTGATATGGTCTCCCACAGTATTCTTGCCAGCAAGTTTAAGAAGTATGGATTGGATGAATGGTCCAGGGCCACCCAGAGGATTCCAGGGGCCTGGGGTCTTCGGCGGAGGGGTGCCCTTCTGTTCCAGGACCTGTCTTCGAAGTGCCCCGAAGACCCCTCGGCGGGGACCCCCTGCTGCCGAATTACCACCGAAGCAGGACCTGCCGCTGAAGTACAGCCCGGTCTTCGGTGGTAATTCGGTGGCGGGGGGCCCCTGCCGCCAGTCTTTGGGGCACTTCGGCAGCGGGTCTTGGAACGGAAGAGCCCCCTACCACTGAAATACCTCTGAAGACCGGGCTGCACTTCGGCGGGGGTTCCAGCTTTGGCAGTAATTCGTTGGTGGGGAGTCCTTCCGCCCCGGAGCGGAAGAAACCCCCCGCCGGTGAAGACTGGGAGCGGAAGAAGCTCTGGGGCCCGGCCCTGCAAGAGTTTTCTGGCCCCCCTGGAGCGAGTGAAGGACCCTGCTCCAGGAGCCCCGAAAAACTCTCGTGGGGGCCCCTGCGGGACCTGGGGCAAATTGCCCCTCTTCCCCCCCCCCGGGCGGCCCTGGAATGGACTATAAGGTGGATAGAAAGCTGGCTAGATTGTCAGGCTAAATGGGTAGTGATCAGCCAGTATCAAGCGGAGTGTCCCAGGGGTCTGTCCTGGGGCTGGTTTTGTTCAACATATTTATTAATGATCTGGATGATGGGATGGATTGCACCCTCAGCAAGTTTGCTTATGAAACTAAACTGGGGAGAGAGGTAAATATGCTGTAGGGACCTAGGAGGGAGGGGCCTAGGAGAGTGACCTAGACAAATTGGAGGATTGGGCCAAAAGAAATTTGATGAGGTTCAACAAGGACAAGTGCAGAGTCCTGCACTTAGGAAGGAAGAATCCCATACACTGCTACAGGCTGGGGACTGACAGGCTAAGCAGCAGTTTTGCAGAAAAGGCTCTGGGGGTTACAGTGGACAAGAAGCTGGATATGAGTCAGCAGTATGCCCTTGTTGCCAAGAAGGCCAACAGCTTACTGGACTGTATTAGTAGGAGCATTGCCGGCAGATTGAAGGAAGTGATTATTCCCCTCTATTTGGCACTGGTGAGGCCACACCTGGAGTATTGCATCCAGTTTTGGTCCCTCCAGTACAGAAGGGATGTGGAGAAATTGGAGACAGTCCAGCAGAGGGCAACCAAAATCATTAGGGGGCTGGGTCACATGATGTATGAGAAGAGGCTGAGGGAACTGGGGTTATTTAGTCTGCAGAAAAGAAGAGTGAGGGGGGATTTGATAGCAGCCTTCAACTACCTGAAGGGGGGTTCCAAAGAGGATGGAGCTCGGCTGTTCTCAGTGGTGGCAGATGACAGAACAAGAAGCAATGGTCTCAAGTGGGGGAGGTCTAGGTTGGATATTAGGAAACACTATTTCACTAGGAGGGTGGTGAAGCACTGGAATGGGTTACCTAGGGAGGTGGTGGAATCTCCTTCCTTAGAGGTTTTTAAGGTCCGGCTGGATAAAGCCCTGGCTGGGATGATTTAGTTGGTGTTGGTCCTGCTTTGAGCAGGGGATTGGACTAGCTGACCTCCTGAGGTCTCTTCCAACCCGAATATTCTATAATTCTATATAGAACAGGTGTCATTCTTCTGTTGTTTGATTTTTCACTTAGGCTTGATTTTTTTCACCTCCAAATTTTCCTTGCACACCAAGCCCATACAGTCTGCTGTGGAGACCAGCTCTACGCATAGGCACTGCTGCATGGTTGCTCAACTGGTTGACCTAACAATGCAACCTTAAGTGGTGCAATAGGCCTTGTACCAGCCCTCAGAACCAGGGTATAGTTCAGCTTTCACCTCACTGGAGGGTAAGGTGCACAAATACTGTGGATCACCTTATGCTCAGGGATGGGAGGCCCCCCTGAGAATTCATGCAGCCACCCAGGGTCCTGAGTGCAGGGCCGGTTTTAGGCCTGTTCCACCAATTCCCCTGAATCGGGCCCCGCGCCTAAGAGGGCCCCACGCCCAGTGAGAATCCCTTCCCTGGCTAGAGGCTCCTTTTTAATTTTTACTCACTCGGTCGTGCCCCGGGTCTTCGGCGGCACTTCGATGGCAGGCACTTCGCTCACTCTGGGTCTTCGGCGGCACTTCAGCAGCAGGTCCTTCAGTGCCACTGAAGACCTGGAGTGAGTGAAGGACCTGCCACCGAAGACTCTGAGCACCGCCTGGTGAGTACAAGCCCCACATGTTTTTTTAAAGTCATCCCTGCCAGGGCCCCGTCAAAACTGTTCGAATTGGGCCCCACGTTTCCTAAAGCTGGCACTGCCTGAGTGGAATGAGCCATTCAGAAGTTGTGTCTGTGTCTAGACTCTAACTCAGTCTGAACTGTAAACAAGGTTGGATCAATGCTTGTTATCACTTCTGATTTCCATTCCACACCAGAAGTGAGAATAGTAAAATATTGCGGGACCCTGTTCTCACAGTATCCCAATTGAGCCTGGTAGTGGGAGTGCTGGAAATCTCATGAGACATTCTGTTCTTGCTAATTGGCCATCCAGATCTTTGGAGGTTCCATATCACTGCAGGAAGGGAGGGGAATTGTGTATTGTGCTACCCAGCTACATTAAAACAAGATTTTGGTTTGTCAGTGCACCAAACACTGCTCCATCGACGGGAAGGGAAGGTGCTGTGAGCCTGTATAAAGCTGTACAGTGGTGACTTTTCCCAGTTGCACAGCATTTCTTTAACGTAGCATCAAACCACTTTACAACAATCCACACAGGCAAAGCCTGTTACAGTTAGTGACATGGTAGTGCACCATGGCCCCAACCACAAAGGAGGCTCCGTTGTGCTAAGGGCTGTACAAACATGATACAGGAGGAGACAGCTCTTGCTCCAAAGAACTTACACTCTATATAGACAAGATAAAGAGTTGGATGGGAAACAAAAGGACAGAAAGGGGAAGCAACTTGCCTATTTTACAGGGGAGGTGTTATAACCTTATTCCCAGATTCTGGACCTTAGCGTCCAAAATTTGGGGGTTAGCATGAAAATCTCCAAGCTTAGTTACCAGCTTGGACCTGGTACTGCTGCCACCACCCAAAAAATTAGAGTGTTTTGGGGCACTCTGGTCCCCCTGAAAAACCTTCCCTGGGGACCACAAGACCCAAATCCCTTGAGTCTCACAACAAAGGGAAATAATCCTGATTCCCTTCCCCCCTCCAGGTGCTCCTGGAGAGATACACAGACACAAGCTCTGTGAAACTACGCAGAGTGAGTCCCCCTCTCCGTTCCCAATCCTGGAACAAAAGCACTTTCCTCTTCACCCAGAGGAAATGCAAAATCAGGCTAGCAATCCAACCCACAGCTCTCCCCTTGATTTCTTCCTCCCACCAATTCCCTGGTGAGTACAGACTTAATTTCCCTGAAGTAAAGAAAAACTCCAACAGGTCTTAAAAGAAAACTTTATATAAAAAAGAAAGAAAAAATACAAATGTTCTCTCTGTATTAAGATGATACAACACAGGGTCAATTGCTTAAAAGAATATTGAATAAACAGCCTTATTCAAAAAGAATACAAATCAAAGCACCCAGCACTTATATTCATGCAAATACCAAAGAAAAGAAACCATATAACTTACTATCTGATCTCTTTGTCCTTACTCTTAGAAACAGAAGACTAGAAAGTAGAAAGTACTTCTCCAAAGCTCAGAGGAAACAGGCAGACAGACAAAAGACTCAGACACACACTTCCCTCCACCCAAGGTTGAAAAAATCCGGTTTCCTGATTGGTTCTCTGGTCAGGTGTTTCAGGTGAAAGAGACATTAACCCTTAGCTATCTGTTTATGACAGGAGGTTATTGGCAGAGTTGGGAAGAGAACCCAGTTGTCCTGGATCTGGGTCTAGTGCTATTCCCACTAGAACCTGCTGCCTCCTGCTGAGCCCTGTTGTTACACTATTGTGGCATCATGCTATGCCCCAGCATGACCGGAATTGTAGACAGGACCTAAAGAGGAACCCCAGTTCAGGGGGCAAACTTCATTGCACCGCAACCCCCTTCTGACAACAAAAATTACGACACAACCCGACGATGGGGGACTAAAGCCGGAGCCCACCTGAGGGTATGTCTACACTATGGGATTATTCCAATTTTACAGAAACCAGTTTTTAAAAACAGATTGTATAAAGTCGAGTGCACATGGCCACACTAAGCACATTAATTCGGCAGTGTGCGTCCATGTACCGAGGCTAGCATCAATTTCCGGAGCGTTGCACTGTGGGTGGCTATCCCATAGCTATCCCATAGTTCCTGCAGTCTCCCCGCCCATTGGAATTCTGGGTTGAGATCCCAATGCATGATGGGGCAAAAACAGTGTCGTGGATGATTCTGGGTAAATGTCATCACTGAATCCTTCCTCCGTAAAAGCAACGGCAGACAATCATTTCGCGCCCTTTTTCCCTGGATTGCCCTGGCAGATGCCATAGCATGGCAACCATGGAGCTTGTTTAGCCTTTTGTCACTGTCACCGTCTATGTACTGGATGCTGCTGACAGACGCAGTACTTCAGTGCTACACAGAAGCATTCATTTGCCTTTGTAAGGTAGCAGAGACGGTTACAAGCCCTATTACACAGTCTGCTGCTTTGGAAATTGGCGATGATGGTTATCAGCCCTTTTGCACCATCTGCTGCTTTAGAAATTGGTTATGACAGTTACCAGTCCTTTTGTACCGTCTGCTGCTAGAAATTGGCGATGACGGTTACCAGTCTTTTTGTACCGTCTGCTGCTGTCATGGGTGCTCCTGGCTGGCCTCACTGAGGTCGGCCAGGGGCGCATGGACAAAACTGGGAATGACTCCCCAGGTCATTCCCTTCTTTATGTATTGTCTAAAAATAGAGTCAGTCCTGCCTAGAATATGGGGCAAGTCTACTAGACAACCAGAGAGCACAGCCGCTCCGGGTCAGAGCCCCAGATATCCCGCAGAAATGATGAGCTGCATGCCATTCTAGGAGGTGCCCCTGCAGCAACACCACCCGTTGCTTCCCTCATCCCACACCCCTCCTGGGCTACCATGGCAGTGTCCCCCCATTTGTGTGATGAAGTAATAAAGAATGCAGGAATAAGAAACACTGACTTTTTAGTGAGATAAAATGAGGGGGAGGCAGTCTCCAGCTGCTATGATAGTCCAGGCAGTACAGAATCTTCATTAGACATGAAAGGCGGGGTGGGAGGAGCTCGCCTCCAGCTGCTATGAGGATGGTTACCAAGTCTATTGCACCGTCTGCCTCTCCAGGAGAAGCTTAAAGAAGGGAATGACCAGGAGTCATTCCCATTTTTGCCCAGGTGCCCCCGGCCGACCTCACCGAGGCCAGCCAGGAGCACTCACGGGATGAGGAGGACGGTTTTCAACCATTTTGTACCGCTGCCATCAGGAAAGGAAGGGGAGGGGATGCTGCTGTTCAGTGCCGCAGCACCGCGTCTACCAGCAGCATGCAGTAGACATACGGTGACATTGAAAAAAGGCAAGGAACGATTTTTTTCCCTTTTCTTTCACAGGGGGGAGGAGGGGGGTAAATTGACGACATATACCCTGAACCACCTGGGACAATGTTTTTGACCCTTCAGGCACTGGGAGCTCAGCCAAGAATGCAAATGCTTTTCGGAGACTGCGGGGACTGTGGGATAGCTGGAGTCCTCAGTCCCCCCTCCCTCCTTCCATGAGTGTCCATTTGATTCTTTGGCTTTCTGTTATGCTTGTCACGCAGCACTGTGTTGAGTCCCTGCTGTGGCCTCTGTCTGCAGATTTTTTCAAATGCTTTGGCATTTTGTCTTCTGGAATGGAGCTCTAATAGACCAGATTTGTCTCCCCATACAGCGATCAGATCCAGTATCTCCCGTGCAGTCCATGCTGATCAGTGCTCCACGCTCGGCAAACAGGAAATGAAATTCAAAAGTTTGCGGGGCTTTTCCTGTCTACCTGGCCAGTGCATCCGAGTTCAGATTGCTGTCCAGTGCGGTCACAATGGTTCACTATGGGATAGCGCGCGGAGGCCAATGCCATTGATTTGCGGCCACACTAACCCTCCTCTCGTCAAGGAGGGGTATAGATATCAGTATTAAGAGCCCTTTATATCGAAATAAAGGGCTTCGTTGTGTGGACGGGTGCAGGGTTAATTCGATTTAACGCTGCTAAATTTGGTATAAACGCATAGTGCAGACCAGGCCTGAGTCTTGCTGCCCTGGTGGGAGGCCTGTAACCTGAGTCCTGCTACCAGGGCTGAAGCCTTCGGGCTTTGGCTTCGGCCCTGGGCAGCGGGGCTCGGGCTTTGGCCCTGGGCTCCGGTAAGTCTAACGCCAGCCCTGGTGACCCCATTAAAACGGGTCTGAGAACCATTGCCCTTTTAGTTGAGGAAGGAGCCGTTAGCTGAGGCTAACCGCAAGTGGCTGCCCCACTTTGGACAGCTGTATCTTAATATCGTAATAAAAAGTAAGAGTCTGGGTTCTTGTTGCTCCCCCTCCCTCTCCTTTTCCTTTGTATAAAAAGCCCTTTGCTAATGAAGGAGTCCATGTGGGACTGTCAAATAAACACATATCCAGGAAATGTGCCAGGCTTACATTTGCTTTTTGTTTTTCCTCGGGCCACAAGGGGCTGCCTTAATTCTCCACGTTGAAAGCTCTCTGACTTCTTCATTTGCCGGGAGAAGACATCTCCTCAGCCTGCTGTCAACAGTGGGGGAAGGCAGACAGCTGTTTTCAACCTATTGGGCAGGAGCACTGGCTTGAATCCTGTGCAATAAAAAAAATGATACAAAAGAAGTAAGGACAGGAAAAAGCCCCACCACCATCATGAATATTTCAAGGTGCCTGAGATGCAGCGGGAGCATGGCTGCTCCCCTGGGCTGGATATGCATGGAGCTATCAATAATGAATCTCACATCTCCGTGTATAAATGCTTTTAAAAATAGCATTTCTCTTCTCTTCCCTCTGCCTTGCAGCAACATGCTCGCCTCACCACCTCTAATCACACAAAATATTCTCTTTGCAAAGGGCAGCAGTTCATCCAGTATTTCCCACCCCCCAACCAACCAAACCCCCGCCCCCAAATTTCAAATTGAGTTTCTAGCAAAGGGAATGGAAACACTCAGTGCAATGTGGTTTGTTTGCTGAATGCACGTTCACCCACCTCCCTCTCCCCCTTGCTGTATTAAAGAAGTAATTAAAGGAACCAGCGTACCCTGACCATCACTAGCTAGCAAGAAAACTAAGTAGGTCTGTTTGTTTGGTGGCACTGGTATTTTGGGGGGCTATCTTTTGCAAACTGCCTGTGCTGTTGTTTTTTGGTGCTGACCAGGTTGGGATCCAGGCTAAGCTTGGCTAAGATCGAGGCAGAAAATAAAATGTTGGCAACCGAACATTTCTCTGAAGGGGATGCTACTGGGTGGAAAATGCAGCGAGAGCGGAAGTTGCTGTTGCAGGGAGAGAATGAGGATGTAGAATTCTGGATGCTGGCACATCAGCAGTGGCCCACGGCCATGCAGAACTGAAGCTGTGTCTTTTTGCTCCATGTATGAAAATGCATGTGGGACAAATCTGTATCTCTCCCCTCTCTGTATGTAACTATAATCTTCTGTTCTTCCACCTCTTCCAATATCGTGAATGTTCAGCAGTTTTCCCCTGGTGGAAGCTTGCCTTTTTTATGTGGAAGGCTTTCCTTTCTACCTTTAATAAAGCCCTTCTCTAGCACTGGAGGATCCCAAAGTGCTTCACATACATGAATGAATTAAGCCTCAATGGCCCTGAGAGGTAGGGAAGTAGTATCTGCCTTTTGCATATATGGGGAAACTGAGTCACAGAAGTGCTGTGGTTGGCAGACGTCATACAGAGGATGAGTAGCAGAGTCAGGAACAGATCACAGGAGTCCTGCCTCCTAGCCTGTTTTTGTCATAAGACCACCCATCTTCCATCATGTGGCCTTTCCTTCTTGTGGAAAAAATGTTATGAGAGCAAAAGAAATGCCTCACTTTCTGCAGAGGTGGGCTATTTATCAGGTTTGCCAGCGAGCTTAGTGTTTGGACACAACTCTGTCTGAGCAGGTACTTCACCTGAGGCCTGATCCAAAGCCCTTTTGTGTCAATGGAAAGACTCAATGTGCTTTGGATCAGGTCCTTGCTCCCCATTGGAGAGGCTACCTTGACTCACTAGCCCAAGGGTTGTACTTCATCTGTTGTTATGCTGGAGGCAGGAAGCTTTCTGCACCCATCTGTTAACCACCAACAATCACCGATTCTATCCTCCCAGGGTCTCCTGTTGAGTTCAGTTCCTGAGCCCACTCGCTCGACAGGCACTAGAAATGTGGGCAGCTGCCCAGACACTCTGTGATGTGAGGGCTGGGAGGATGAATCAGAGGAGACTATCTGGAGTCAGCCAGTGTGTCCCGTAAATGTTGTTGTTGACATTCAGCAGGCAGTGGAGGGTTGGCTGTTTCCCCATCCTCTATCCCCAGAGAACAGGCTTTACTGGCTGGCATTGCCACATCTTCTGATTCCTTATGATGCTGTGTGACAGCCATGTGACTTGAACACAGGGCTGAAAGGACCTCCTGGGTTGCTGAGTCCAGACCCCTGCTAGCACAGGCAATCGCATCAGATAATGTCCATAAATTGTGTCACAATTCATCTTAAAAGTAATTAGGTATCTTGCCCCCACACCTCCTGTGGGAAGGCTGTTCCAGAACTTTACTCCTCTGATGGTTAGAACCTTCCAATTTCCAGCCTAAATTTATCCATAGCCAGTCTACATGCGTTTGTTCTAGTGCCATTGTTGTCCTTCAGCTGCAATAACTCTTCTCCTGGCAAGGAGTTCCATAGGTGGACTGTGCTGAATGTATTTGTGCCCTGCCAAGTACAGGAGTACTTGTGGCGCCTTAAAGACTAACAAATTTATTTCAGCATAAGCTTTTGTGGGCTAAAATCCACTTCATCAGATGCATGCGGTGGAAAATACAGTAGGAGGATATATATACACACAGAGAGAACATGAAACAATGGGTGTTACCATACACACTGTAAAGAGAGTGATCAGTACTTAAGGATCATGTCCTCCGTCACTTCTATCCCTGCAAAACTAGATCAAAGTTGTGGATGAGCTGATCCTGTTCCTGCTCCATATTGTGGTACAAGTGTCTATGCAGTGGAGTAGGTGCTTGGCAAGATTGAGCTGACCCTTTTGCAGCATTTTCAGAGAAGTCACAGATAGCAAGCCTTGAGGGAGGATTACCGTCCATTTTTGGCACTGTAGACAGATACATTGAATGCAGCTATTGCCACTGGTGTATTGGTGGTTCTGGTATAGGAGAACTAGCATGGTGTGGTGGGATCCCATTGCCTTGCAGACTTGGGATGACCAGCAGTGGCTCCAGATCTTCTGCATGAGGAACAGACCTACATGGAGCCATGGGAGAAGCCTGCGCCAACCCTCCAGTGCCAGAATGCTTGATGGAGGGAAGCCATACGGTTACAAAAGCGGGTCAGTGTTTCCCTTTGGAAGCTGGCTGCCCCTGACAATTACAGGTCCATGGCAAAACACTGTGGAGGTGGAAAGGAGGCTATTGAGGTAACGGTTGTGGAGGTTCTATGAGGCGATGAACAGTGTGGTTTACCCACAGATGGTTGGCATAAGAAACATTCCTGCAATAATAGCTGGTTTTCAGAGTATAGGGTTCCCAAACTTCCCTGGGAACAGCGCTGGCACTCATGTGATCTTAGTTTGCCTGCCACAAGGGTGGCCAGTGGCGAGTTGTTCTCAGCAGGGGTTGCTGGGACCGGTACCTCCAGATTGCCCATCACACCTGCAGGCACAGTGTTGTCCTGGCCAATTGCAGGGCGGGGGTTGTGCATAGAGCTGCCAGTGTGGTAGTACACTGTACTGCAGATGAGGAGGAGCCGACTGATGGGATGGGGTCTCAGCAGCAGGTGGATACTCTTCTCTGTCCGATATCGGTCCTATTAACCACTCCATGAGCTCACGCTCCTTGTGCCGTCTCTCTTCATCTAGGCAGCAATCCGTCAGCCTTTCCTCCCACTGCAGAGTGGCTGCTCGTTGTCCCTCAGGAACTCAAACTGTTCCTGATTTCTCCACTCCATCTGAGCAAGCAGGTCCTCCATGGATCTTGTCTGTCCTCTCCTTTCTCTGGGGTCTTGTCTGCCTCTTTGGTGGGAGGATTTCCATGTCTGCTGTGGAAGGTCCTGCCAATCTCATGAAGAAGAGAACATTATACTGTCTTGGCAAAACCTGAGCACTTCCCCGCCACAAAATATTGCTTTGCAGTAGAAGGCCACTTTTCTGATACTTTCAAACATTTGAGGAATGTAACTGTGCACCTTGGTTTTCAGAAAACCATTGCTGCCCAGGAGGAAGGGCGAGACACACAGAAAGTGAGATGCTTATAATAGTATTTTTCAGAAATTCAGCTCTTGAGCATGTAGCTAGGTGGTGGTGGGGTGGGGAATTTGTCCTCAGCCTTTGTTAGTAGTGTTACTTTCCTTTAAGCCTGGACAACCTATTGAGGATATACCTGTTGTGCAAGTAGCTGAGTAGGGAAAAAGATGCAGCTTTCCAGGTCAGTGGTGGGAATCCCTCAATTTAGACCAGGGAGAGTTCTATGCGAATGGTCACCACACACCCTGTCAAGGTGTGTGGCCCTAGCAGATGCACTCCCGGGAAAACCTGACAGATCATCTGGAGTTCATGCTGCATGAGGAATTTTCTAAAATAAGCTTCCAGGATTGGGAACAAATAACGATGGAAATAGACAAATTCTGCGCTAGGATAGAAAGCTGTGACCCAAAAAGTGAGCAGAACCATCACCAATCCTGCCCACTCCCCAGAGCCTTGTCTGTGTGACTGCCTGTTGGCCAACAGAGAGAGAAGTACTGCAACTGTACTGAGAGTCCTTGGACCCAAAAATGCACCAGAAACCTCTCTCTCTCTCTCTCTCTCTCTCTCTCTCTCTCTCTCTCTCTCTCTCAGACATAACTTCAAATGCCAGTGATTTGGAAAGTGGAAGTTTTTCTCTACACAAAGGGAGGTATTGGGGAAGGGGGCATTTTAACTTACCAGCCAGGATTCTGGTCCCAGTCCATCTTCAGGGTCCTCCTCAAGGGTTCCTGAGTCTGACTGACTACAATTGCAGAATCACTTCCTCCTGGTCTTCAAGGGTGTCCTTGATAATCTCAGCTGCATCAGCAGTCTTGTCACTCACTGTTCCTTCGGGCAATGAGCCCAGCAGTGTTCGGCAGCACATCATGAGCAATGGTAGGCTCCATACTGGAGGGCTTGTACAGTCATATTCCTCCTAGAAAAGGCATGTGGCAGGTGCACTCTCGGACTGGGTGTTGGAAGCTCAGGCCTTCCTGTAAAGGTACTTTGGGTGCTGCATTTGCTCCCTGCATTGAATGTCAGTACTCTGAGTGTCCAACTCCTCCAGCCTGCTGGAAATGTGCAGGTACAGGTGCGTGTTCCTGCTGCTCCTCATGAAGTTGTGCCAGCCGCTGTACTCCACCCACATATTTATTAAAATCTGGGTATGTGCTTAGGGTTGGCTAGCTGCTCACTGAACTATTGCCATTGTCCCCTGTAGTAGCAAACTTTGCAGCCTGCAGCAGAAATCTAGCGAGATGTGCAGCACACGACAATGACTGCATGCTAGGGGAATGGGAACTTTATTCATTCAGACCAGGAAGCAAGAGTACGATGCATTGTGAGAATGGGAGAGGAGAGGTATTGAAACTTGAGACATGGTACCTGCTGCTTACTCACATCCATGCTGCAAAGCGGACTTGGTACAGAGCCAAGCCTCAGCCCTTACCTACATCCCTTAGGAAAGCTAGTGGGTTCTGTATTTGCTTTCCCTGTGACATGCACTGTGTGGCTTTCAGGGTGGACCACAGGATTCTGTTTGGCACAACCAATGGCCAGGACACATGGTGAGTCACCAGTGTAGACATAGCCTTAGAGCATCCTCTGCTGGTTGCTCTGTGGAAGTAGCACCAGCGGCAGTGGTGACAGGTCTCTCTCTGCAGATGTACGCAGACTGACTCAACCTCCCCTCCCCTTTCAGTGGAGACAGGAATTACCATAAAAAGTAGGAATCAGTAGGTGTAGGAAAGTGACATTTTTTTCTCTTCCTGCAGCGTCTGGCTCTCCCTTCATCCCTACATGATATGCGTTGCTCGGCAGGACAACTTTTCAGAAACTGGCTCTGCGACACGGACTGTCACCCCTAATGGTGACACGGCTGAATTATGGAGAGCTGAGATACCGAGCTCCTGCTTCCTGCTGGCTGTGCAGTCCCTGCCATGTGAGTATATGTACATCAAAGCTCTGTGGGAGGCCATGGGTATGGAATGGGCTACTAGGAACCAAATTCAATCTGTCCTTGTCTAGGAGACCATTCAGGGCTGGTCCTTGGGCTAGGGTTACTAATTCATGTCTGGGCTGGTCCATATATAATGAAGTATACAGTGAACAGCATGCACGTAATGAAGTATACAATTCTTCTTTACAGACTGGTTGCCTTTTCCATCTTGTGCCTAGACTCTGTAGTGATTGGGTACCATGTAAATGCCAAGGTTAGATTAGGCAGACTGCTCTGTCTGGAGCAACTTGGGAGGGTCAGGTTACCTGTGCTATTGGGAGGAGGAAAATCCTTTACTAGCAGTTAGAGACAGACTCTTCAGCGTGGGGGGAGGAGTCAGTCCGGCTCCAGCTGAAGTCAATGTGAGTCCTGCTATTGACATCAGTGGCTCGTAGCGATTGTAACCGGGCCTGTTAGGGAAGAGGAAAGGTAGCTCAGAGGACAAAGTGGGGAGAAATGTTCTTGGAGTGCTGGGTTCATTGGCAGAGGTGGGCATTTTTTGCTTGGAGAGATGTAGGCATGGAGTGAGAGAGAGGAAAGACGAAAGAGAGGGTACGTACTCCATGGCAATTCTGCTGGGGAAATTAGCATTTCTTTAGAGCCAGGGCAAGGGCAGAGCCTGGTTGCAGAGAGATAAGTGTGTGCAGCAGCCTCCCAATGGGAATCTGCAGGTTGACAATGGGTAATGTGGTGTTTAACAGTTTCAATGCCAGCTTTTCACAGGGAGGTGACATATGGGGTGTCATAGGTGGATGGGGGCGGGGTGACGAGGGCCTGTGATCAATGGCATGGTACTGACACTGACAAATGTCCAGCAGTGATTAACCTGATGGGGAAAGAGGAGGAAGGATGTGAAATAACAAAAGGTTGGACAGGACAAAGGAATATAGGCATAGAGGTTGTGAAAACAAGAATTCCTAAGCATGGAGGGGTGGTGAGGGAGTCTGACAGAAAGCATTCTCCTAACAGCCCGCTGCATTCTGTGCTCACCGCTCACTGGGGCCTCTCCATAGTTGTCTTGCCCTGCTGGCCACGCTGGTAGTCCCACAGATTCACAAGAGAGATACTCTGATATATAGGTAACAATCCCTCGAAGGACAGAAAATCCTTTTCAGGCTGCTATCCCATTACACACAGAGACAGACCTTCCTCCAGGGCCTGCCATGATGATCCTCCTCCAAGACTGCTGGCTCTCCAATCTGGGATAGTTTTGCAGCAGCAGTTTAAGCTGCTTCCTTTCCAACTGGGTGACTCCATGAGGCCTCACTTACAGGCCCTCTCCCTCTTTAAAGATCCCAGCAGGTTCCTCCCCACAGCCGCCTGCTACTGATTGCTGGTATTTGGCCTTCCCTATGATCTATGTCTTGTAGTTTCCTTCAGCTCAGCTGGGCTGCTTCTGTGATGGTGACCTTGGCTGCCCACTGACTTCCAACCTAAGTTCCATTCACTGGCCTGGCATCCTCTGGCCTCGCATTTCCTTGGGCAGCCCCTGCACTCTCTGTTCAGATCTTCAAGCCAGGCAAGGTCCTCGGGGGTGGAAGGAGGTTTGCTTTCTGGCTGAGTAGACTCTAAGCGGGAAGATATCTGCTGTGATTGAATTTTTAGGAGCCCTGGGATCTTAGTGATCAGGAGGCAGCCGATCCCCCCTCTCCAGAGGTAACCTGGATAAATCAGTGGGTGGGGGAGCAACAGGGCACCAGTAGGCTCACTCTGTTGTCCCTCTGCTGTGGTCTCCTTTTTTGGAAGGACAGAAAGCTGCACCTGATCTTTGTTTGTGTGTCAATCCTGGTGCCAAGCAGTGACCCTAGATAGAATTTCAGATGCCAGCAACATGGTTACCTGAGGAACATCTCACATAAGGGCATGGGTGTATCTGAGATGTCCCCTGCCACTTGGGTCATGAATTAGTCCTGGGCTGTCAGGCAGGTATGCCACGCTGGTGAGACTGGCCCTCTCCTTCATCTCCAATTTTTAAATGGCTGCAGCTAAGTCCTATTTGGTTCTACAGCATGATGCTTCCAGACACACATTATTTCAGAGATGTATCCCCCAAGTTCTAGTTACTATGAGTGTTTGGAGAATGTCTTGGTTTGCTGCAATTAACCAAAGATACCTGGTTAGAATTCTGTGTGTGCAGCCACTGACTGTATTAAATTACTATGGTTGCAGGAAACAAATACAATCCACAGAAACAGGTTGGCCAGAATAAAATGAAAAGAAGTGGGGAGTGACTTATTGCCTCCTTTAGATTATCAGATGAGCTTTTTGAGGAAAGATCCCAGATGGGATGAACTGATAAAAGAGAGAAATAATTGATCTAACTTTAATAACAATGCTGTTCCTCCTAACCTATTCCATCTCGCCTCTGTTGTCTTCTCTTTTATGTCTGTGACCCTCTTTCAATACTTGCATAAGAAAATAACTTGTCAATGATTTTGTAGGTCTTTAGTAATGTGAATAATATTTAAAAGTTGCTTCTTGGAATGGTGCTTTTTCTGGCACAATTATTCTCTCCTTGACAGTGAAATTCTGTGTCATGTTTACATAATTCACGAGTCCTGTAAATTTCAGGCCCCAAACCCTCCTGCCCCAGTGTCATTATTCATCTCCTTTCCATGCAGCTAAAAATGGATCTTTAAAAAATCAAGCATTATTCTTCCGTCGTCTGGCCTGCCTGCGTACATGATCACCAATAATCATCTGCACAATAGCAGCTTGTTTTCTGCTATCTGGCTTGTTGGAGATGATATATGAAGTTTAAAGAATAGTGTGAGATGGTTTTCTTAAGCTACGTTAAGCCCACTATGCTGACAGCAGCAAAATAGAACATGTTTTGACAGGGAGCTGAGCTAATGTGACTCTGCAGGACAACACAGGAAGGATGGGGCATCTGTATCGGGCTGTGGTGGTTAATTTTTCATTGGTAGGTCACTTTAAAAGGTGCATGTTTGGGTTTTTCCCAGTGCCTATTCTCTGAGAGTTGTCACCTGCTCCCAAGTTTACAAGACACTCCTGATTTTTTTTTCCCTGTTGGTCTGTTTTGCTACCAGGACATTTTAAAGAAGCCTGGATTTATTTTCCACCTTACAACAGAGCATCGCAATGTTGGTGACATTGCATCTTTCTGTGGGGGTGAGGTGTCGGCAGGAGATGTTGCTTCATAACAGATTGATGCAATTTGATGGTGTGAAGACGGTGTCATGACATGGTTCTTTTGTGCCTCATAGCATATACAAAGAATTAGGAGCCCTGCGTAATTCTCTTGAATCATTAATCACCCTTCATCTTCTCTCCGCAAGGGAGGAATTAGTCTTCCTCAGGAGCATGGATCAGTTATGGCTTTATTTTGCTAGAGTCTTCATGTTGCAATCACTGCCCCAGGAGGTCATCAAGACAACTATCATCACCAGAGTATTAAAAGAGCTGGATTATTTTGGAGCTAACTAAATCTCATGCTTCAGTGTATAAACTGACCACCTTGCTGGGGTCAGGAAGGATTCCCCCTCCACCCCCATAAACACATGCATTATGGGGTTTCCTTCCTCTGAAGCATTAGGTATTGACTGCTACAAGAGTCAGGATGCTTAATGGACCAAGGCCCTGATGAGCATGACAGACCCTAAATTCCTGTGTAGAGGGCTGGTCCCATGAATAGAATCGTGAACCCATTGAAGTCAATGGGAGTTTTGCCATTGATATCAAGGGGCCAGGATTTCACCCCACATTTGAGTTCTGTCCTCATTTATGTATGTGGGCATTGCCTGTTTTGGACAGCGGAGGATCACAGCTGCTGTAGTGCATGCAGCAGAAAATCCATAGCAGGTAAAAGTGCTAGTATTTAAGCAAGAAGCACCTAAACATTCTTCTGTCAGTCATGTAAGATTCACTTGGGGCTGTTGAAGGTGAGCTGAAAACCTGTTTGCCTACTAAGGCTTGAGTTCAGAAAGCTGTTTCTCCCCCGACACTAGTTGAGATTCAGTTTAGCTCAGCCTCAGGGCTGTAGTAACTGAAAGTCACTCACTGCCCCCTGTTGCTGCTTGATGAGGGGTGAAAGTCCAGTTCCCAGTGGCCAGATGTCCACATAATGAACAATCACTGCGTGGGTAACTGGAGCCCCTGAGCCATCTCAGCAAAAAGGCAGAAAGGCTATATGTGGTATGGAGGCCTCAGACCTTTCTGAATGAGGTTGAGACATATTGTATTGACGGGGGGCTGGGAAAATATGAGGGAGTGTCCCCATGTGCTGCACCTACACTAAGGCTGCCGGCTCAGCAATGCATTTACTAAAAGCTGTAATAGAAAGAGGGCCTGAAACATAAGTGCACGTATCAGGGACCTGGTGTGACGCCTGAGGCCTGGGCTAAAATAGTAGTCAAAACTTTGCTGATACAAAGCAAAGTTAAGTTATGAGCAAGACGCGCAGGCCCTGCTCACAGAATCTGGCAAGAATAGGGCTGATATTGCAGAAACACATATTTCTAAGTAGTGCTAGGCACAAGAATATATATGCAAACACATTCCAGAAAGGTACCAGAACACCTTGATACCAAACATATTCCCCAAAGACATGTTGACCTATCTTAAATATAAGGTCAGGATGACAGCATGATGGATAGAGATGTTTTGATTGAACCAATATGTACACGGTAACAGGCGGCCCCTGGATATGTCAGAGGGGCAATATGTGACTTGTTTGTATCAGTATATAAAAAGTTATCTCAGAGGAAGTGTCTTTGGGTGGCTTAGGGGATAATGGAAAGTCCTGCCATTAACTAAGCTAGTCCATTGCAATGGGCATACATGTGTTAGTGTACCTGTAACCATTGAGCCAGGGCATTAGGACCATGCTTCATTGAGAATAAACCTTACCAAGTCTGTGGATTTATTGGGCAGTTTGATTGGAGCCTGCTGTACGGGCTATCTGGCCAGAGTCAGTACAGCACATAGAAAGAACATACACATGCAGCCAAACATCTGACCACAAAAGCCATTAGTGTTTGTGAAACACTTCGAAGCTGTACGTGGTAAGTACTAATATCATTAATAAAAGAATTTAGGAAGCCATCTGACCTTCCTAACACCTAGCTCCCATTCTGCTTTTACGGACATCAGTAGCAAACCTCCCATTGACTGCAGCATGTGTCTATACCCAGTGGTATTGCTTGGGCAGCAATGTCAAGGAGTTGCCGCTGAAGAAACACTGTAATTTTGGGTCCTGGCAGGCAACTGCAGGAGGAAGTAGGTTTCCAACATATAAAAATAATTGTGTGACCTTTAGCCCTTTCATGACTTAACCAGGTTTCTGGAAACCTCCTTGATTCACTATTCCAGGCTCAAGTTCCCATGACAAAGGAACCATAGAAATGAATAGACCACTGCATGGAATGAGTCATTAGTCCAGTGTAAACTGTTAGGAGCTTTCAGTGACGGAAAGAGCCGATACAACTACAACTTGGATGCAGTTTAACAGCAGAAAACACATCAGCGGGGTAAATGCGCCCGGGGTAAATCGGCCCAGCTCTGTTCAGCTGAGTGAAGTCATAGTCATTTACAGCAAAAGATCGAGCTCTATCTCGTGCTAAGCCTGAGACCTGACATCCATGCCTCAGGGAAGGCCAAATACTTTGTTTTCTCTCCCTCCCCTCCCTTCTTGACTTGTCAGGGGCCAGGCTGAGCACCTGTCCAGTCCTGTGATTTTATGTCAGTACGGAAGTGAGGAAGGGACAGAGATGGGAAATATTTGGCTCCAATAGCAGTCAGTTTGGACTCAGTGCTGGGGGGAAAAGACAAGAGCGTGACCAGGTGGCTTCCCTTCTCTCGGCCATTGTGCTGTGTGTCTGTTTTATGTAGCTCTAGTCTGGCTATTATCCTGTACCAGCTGCTCCACAACACTGTTTTGTGATAACAATCACACAAGCGCTCTGTGTTTTGCCCCAAGTTTAGACACAGGGCTCGTATTTACCTCCCTCTGTCCTGTTCTCTGGCACACCGAGCAAAAGGTACAGAGATCAAGCTGAGAAATTCCCTGGAAATCACAGGCACTTGGCAGCTGTGGTTAGTAAGCTCAGAGCTTTAAGAGAATAAGGTTATGTTAGTAGCTCTTCGTGAGTGTGATAAGGACAGCTGATTCCTCCTCCCCTCCCCCCCATCAGAATGGTGGCTTCCCGGTGAGTTTTCTATCAGGGTTTAAAACACAGAAAGGAACCTTGCTGTTGAAGGTAACCTGAGTCCTCTCCAGCACAGAAGAGGTAATGTTGCTGGGATGCTATTGAGATCAGACGATATGGCCTGGCCCCAACCAAAGTATCAGAGTTGGATGCTCTTTGCCATTCCTGAATTTGGCTCAGAAATTGCCAAAGGGCATGCACACCAGATCTGAACCAGGCCTAGGGCATCCAATTCACCAATCCCCTGCACTAGTGTTTCACATTCACTATGCGCTGGTCTAAATGGCTACACAAGGGAAGGCAGGGCAATAGGGAATTGGGATCAGCATGTTTAATCTCTCCAGGGGTTTCCTTCCAGACTCTCCTGCATATCTACATAAAGATCACCAAGCCAAGGCTGCAAACAGATGTTCCGCCTCTGTGTACCTATATAATAACCCTCCTATTAATCAGTCCAACGTGGGGTTTAAGAGTTGATGCTGACACAGGTTCACATAGAGGCTCATTGATCCCTCCTACCCAAGAGTCAAGTGATTAGAGGGGTCCTGCTTTCACACTGATTTCCACCCCGTTCACAGAAGCATTACAGACAGAGGCAGTGCTGAAGAGCATGTGTGTATGAAAACACAAGGCTCCCGCCCCGCTCGAAGCTGCTGGTGCTGCACCAGAGTTTGACACTTTAATAATAATTTATTTTGTCAGCTGAAATTAATCTTGGATTATTTGCTTCACCAATCTGAACACTGGCTCCTGTATTAGCTTCCTCTTTCCTTAGGCTTGAATCTTTCAGGGAATGATGCAAATTGCAAAGGCTGCACCAGCTAACAAAACCTGTAGCATTCCCAGCTACATCACGAGCGAGTCCGGGAGGTGAAGAATGTTTTTTCAAACTACTTGCTACAAATTGAGAAGAAATGTTGCATTCCAGTGAATTTTATTAAAGCTACAGCTTTGAAAGCAAGTTTATTATTACAGGGGTCCTGTGCTTGCAACCAGCTGCATTAGTTCTGGGAGCAAAAAGAAATGCTACCTACCTCCGCAGAAGGCAAACCGAATCTGCTTGGCTTCTGCCCTTTGTAACTGATAAAAAATAAATCTTTGTTTTGAAGGACTTAGCATTGCTACACACACAACCCAAATGCAAGGAAATGTAAAGTTAAGGCAATTTTAGGTGTCTCTTCACTGTGCAGATAGCCTGAGTGTTTGGCCCCAGGTCTGAGCACCTAGCTCAGCCTAGCGTGGGTGTGAGCAGCCACAGTCACTCCACTCTTTTCAGTGCGCTAGCTTGAGCACCCCTAGCACAAGTCTGTTTACGCAGGTTGGGTGGCTCGCTCTCTGTTGCAGTGTAGACATAACCGAAGAGCATGTAGCCTCTGCTCCTCTACCCACCGGTGCAGGTACAACCAGAGCAAGTCTACACCACAGGTCATGCACAGCAACCTTCACTTGATGTTTACACTTCATATTACAGATGGGAGTAGTCCAGTCAAGTGAGCGCATGCAGAAGTGTTTGCAGGACTGGACCCTAAATGCCGTGTCACCTTTATTCCGGAAACCAACAATGTTATTCTGGATAGACGGTTCAGAGCACATGCCAGGAATTTAAGAGTTAAAAAGTATCACAGGAACATTTAATTGTTTGAAGAACAAAGCCTTAGAATACCAGAAGATTTAGGATTCAAAGGAAGGATTAAAAGAAATCTGACTATGTTGGTGTATGGAAATGTTGTGTCAAAGCATCCAGCCAACCCTCCCTCTGCCCTGCAGTGGTGCAATTATGAAAAAATTGTTTAAAAACTTAATCTATCTTTAGAAATCATCATAATCTAATCTGGTGTTTAAAACACTAGCATCACAGAATCACAAAAATGCAGGGCTCAAAGGGACCTTGAGAAGTCGTCAAGTCCAGCCCCTTGGGCTGTGGCAGAACTGAGTTAACCTAGACCAGCCCTGACAGGTGTTTGTCTGAACTGTTCTTAAAACCCTCCTGTGATGGGGATTCCACAAACCTCCCCTGGAAACCTGTTCCAGAGCTGAACTATCTTTATAGTTAGACAGTTTTTCCTAATATCTAACCTAACCCTCCCTTGCTGAAGATGAAGCCCATTACTTCTTGTCCTACATTCAGTGGACACCGAGAACAATGGATCACCATCCTCTTTATAACAGCCCTTAATATATTTGAAGACTGTTATCAGGTCCCCCTGTTAGCGTCACTAGGCATAAATCTAGGTAGCTCAGGAGGGTGGAAGATCACGAGTGCCGATGAAGCCCTCCTGCTCAGGCCTCAATGAACCATTGTTCCCCCATGTTAAACACTTTGTGTAACCTAGTGTAACCTAATGTACTAATAGCTGCAAAAATGTAGTGTTAGCAGTTAGTTTTTGGTTGTAACAGCCAGTTCTCTGCTGTAATACATTGAAGCTCGGCTAAAGCACGCTCAAGGCCGTTTCAAGATACTGTATACATGTCTCAGCAGCGGAGATGGGGGAGGAAGGGGGAAGACAAAAGATTGAGTGAGAAAAGATACTGCAGCTGGATGGGAAGGGAGCGGGGAGTGAGAGATCAGCTAGTCAGCAAGAAAAAGTTTTGTAGTAAACAACTGGGATATAAAAGGAAGAAACTGCTTGTTTTAGGTGTGCAGGATTTGAGATTATTTCTCCCTTGCACCTTATTTGAGCTCAAATAAACTTGTGTTTTGCTTCTCCACCCTGGTGTGTTCATTGGCACTACGCACTGTGGGCAACGAACCACTGTTGCTTGCCTCGGGCACCCTCTGTGTCGGCAACGCCCCCTCAGTCTTCTTTTCTCAGGACTAAACATGTCCAGGTTTTTTACATGTCCTCATAGATCAGGTTTTCTAAACCTTTGATCATTTTTGTTGCTTTTCTCTGGACTCTCTCCAATTTGTCCACATCTTTCTAAAGTGTGGTGCCCAAAACTGGACACAGTACTCCAGATGAGGCCTCACCAATGCCGAGCAGAGCAGGAGAGTGACCTCCCATGTCTTACATGTGACACTCCTGTTAATACGCCCCAGAATGATAGTAGCCTTTTTTGCAACTGTGTCACATTGTTGACCCATATTCAGTTTGATGCACTCTAACCCCTAGATCCTTTTTCAACAGCACGGCCATCTAGCCAGTTAGTCCCCATTTTGTAGTTGCGCATCTGATTTTTCCTTCCTAAGCGAAGTACTTTACACTTGTCTTTACTGAAGTTCATCTTGTTCAATTCAGACCAATTCTCAATTTGTCAAGCAGCAAAGAATCCTGTGGCACCTTATAGACTAACAGACGTTTTGGAGCATGAGCTTTCGTGGGTGAATACCCACTTCGTCGGATGCATGTAGTTTGCATCCAATTTGTAAAGATTGTTTTGAATTCTATTCCTGTCCTCCAAAGGGCTTGCAACACCTCCCAGCTTGGTGTCATCTGCAGATTTTAAAAGCATACTTTCCACTCCATTATCCAAATCATTTATGAAACTGCTAAAGAGTACCAGACCCAGGATTGACCCCTGCAGGACTGACCACTAGACACACCTTCCCAGTTTGACAGCGAACCATTGATAACTATTTTTGAGTATGCTCATTCAACCAATTGTGCACCCACTTCATAGAAATTTCATCTAAACCACATTTCCCTACTTTGCTTCTGAGAATGTCTTAGTCCTAACTGTGTGGTTGTTTCAGAAACTCTAACCTGCTTTGCAATCCTAAACAACTCACTGAATAATGCACCTCTCTCACATTTCTGATTAGACCAATAGCTTAATAATGATGACAATCAGTGACCATTTTTCATTAAGAAAATGAAATGGGTTAGGCTTGCCTTTAGGAATCTGAGCCTAACCCACTTGCTTAAAATTAAGCACCATGTATAAGTGTTTGCAGGACCAGAGTCTCCTCAAAATTTCCAATTCCTTCATCTGTAGGACGCAAACACTGTTATGGGGAAACAACTGACAAAGATAAATTAGGACACTTTTTTTTAAAATTTAGAATGTGCCCAGCCAGACATGAACTTGGTCTGAAAGTAAGTGGGGGAGAGAGAGAGGAGGTCTGTTATCACCCCCACATCTGTCCACCCCTGCCTAGCAATTAATTTTACCTCAACCTCCAATCAGTTCTGCCTTCCATCCTGCCATCAATTCTTCCCCCACAACTGTTCTGCCCCACCCCCATATTTCTTAAACAACCTGTTTTTAATTAATTGTCTGAGCAAAGCAAGGTCCTATGCTCAACTCAAAGGTGTTTCTTTGTCTCCAATGCAGTAACTTTTGAACTTCGCATCTGCCCAATTCCAGAGTTTTCAGAGAAGGCATCAGTGATCCAGAACAGGCAGATGAGGGGGCACGGGCTGTGGGAGAGTCAGGCAGGTCTCCTGGCTCCTAATCTAGTGCCCTGTCCACTAAGTCACTCTATTTTATAGGGGCCTCCTAACCATGCTCTGAGAGTTCTACCATGGACTTCCACGGGAGGAAAGTTAGACCAGTGCAGAGTGCTTTGGAGGAAGGACAGAAATGCTATGTTCTAGTAGGTGGCTGTACAGCTACAAACATTCTTCCCAGGTCGCTCATAAGGCTTGGCCCTTTGCAGATGAGACACATCTGTACACCTGCAGTGCACAGCTGTACTGCACACCTGGCTTTGATCACGCTACAGGAGCTTTGTTTTGTTAGTGTCTGTTTTGCTCTAATCCAGCGACACTCATTTGGAAAGCATTCACCTTTCCTCTTGACAGCGTTCTGGAAACCACATTTTTTTATAGCTGGTATAATCTGGAAATTGAGTCCTTTTGTCAATTTTCTATAGTCTCATATATCCTCAGTGTTCATTCATGCCACTGCAATTGGCCGTCAGTCTGCCCAGATCCAATTATTTCAAGTATCTCCAGGTGAAGCATCATATACCATGTGTCCTTTTATTTTAAAACCAAAAAAATCACCACCAAACAGTCGTCGTTTTATCTCTCAGGAGCTGTGTGTGCCACTCCTGGCTTTGCCCCTGACTACTTCTGTTACTTTGTCAGGCACATCATTGCTCTTTGCCTTGGTTACCCCAGCTGTAAAATAGCACTGGTGCTCGCCTGCCTTTGTGAAGTGCTTTGAGATCTGTGCTGTGCCCTCAGTGAGGAGGAGGGGCAGGCACACCTGGCCTCAGCCCAGTCATTGGAATAAACTCTGTAACGCCCATCATTTCCATAGCCTCTCCTGAGTGCAAAAGGTATCTGGAAAGGATAAACCACCACACCAAATCCTTCTGCAGCATGAGTAGTGGGCTCTGAGGCAAGTGATGCTGCATGAAATGGTGAAGAGTGGCTAGAGGGGCATGAAAAGTTCACTGGAAATTCACCATTTTCACTACTACTGGGAATTCATAAAGCCAGGGATTCCAAGGCCTGAATGGACCATTATGTTCATCTAGGCTGACCTCCTATATGGCACAGGTCACAGAAAGGCCCCAGAAAATAATTCCTAGAGCAGATCTGGTAGAAAAACATCCAGTTGTGAGATTTCCCAATGAGGTTTCCAACAAACTTTGTGACAGACTCATGGGAGCCCCTGATATTAATATAATGGGCTCCTGCCTCACGTCTGAGCTGGAGACCAAACCCCAGAGGAGAATTTTCCAAGGAGTTATGGGCAACTGAGTACAGGGTTATCCTGGAATTCGACAGATAACCTTAACTGAAGGGTCTGCTACTTCCAAGGCTTCTGTGCCCTGCATGTTGCTGACACTAGCCAAGTCGGCCTCTGCCGTGTCAGGCTGGTGACCTGTTATTCTAAGTCACAACATTTTGCGGCTCCCTTACTTATCCTATAAAAGTAAGCTTAAAAATTCTGGATAACAATGATAAATTTATGTAATAGACTGGGGTGTGTGTTCCGAGAACCTGATCTTTAAGGGCTTTAAGGGCTCTCAGACTTCTTTGATTGCACCCCCCCTCTTTGTGTCTGCAGTAGTTTACGTCCCTCCTCCCTGCAAAGTACATATACCAATATAAAACACTTTGCTTGAATCAGTTTCGGCTTCGTTTTTCACTTGAGTTGGGTTTTTTTTCTCTTGTTGCACGAATGAGCCAGCGATCCATTGTAATAAGAGCAAAAGCAAAACTGTGATTGCTGTCCATGCTTACAATTAAATGGGCACACCGTGTCGTAGCAGATTCACATACGGATGGCCATGACTTTGTATAATGCTGTGCAAGCTTAACAAATCCGTGAAAATGCACAGCGCCATCTAGAGTCGAATGCGCAGTGCCACATGAGGACCTGATCTATCTGGAGGAATCAGCTTTGGTAGTTATTCATTGCTGTGGGTAAAATGTGCACAGTATGTTTTTTTCCTAAAGCTTCTCAAACTGCCCCCCAATGTATTCTCCTCCCCACCTCCCAATTTGAGAATCTCTGCTTTAGATTGTAACAACATTTTCAGTGCCTTACAACCCCCAAGCACCTTTTGTAACCCCGTCATAAACAGATAACTAAGGGTTAATGTCTCTTTCACCTGAATCACCTGACCAGAGGACCAATCAGGAAACAAGATTTTTTCAACTCTGGGTGGAGGGAGGGTTGTGTTTCTTCTGCCTGTATGCTCTCTCTCAGCTATGAGGGGATTTCTATTTCCTGCTCTCTAATCTTCTGTTTCCAAGTTGTGAGTACAGAGATCATGTATTTACATGTCTATAGTTGCTGGAGTGCTTTGATTTGTATTCTTTTTAAATAAGGCTGTTTATTCAATATTCTTTTAAGCAATTGACCCTGTATTTGTCACCTTAATACAGAGAGACCATTTGTATGTATTTTTCTTTCTTTTTTTATATAAAGCTTTCTTTTTGAGACCTGTTGGAGTTTTCTTTACTGGGAAACTTCAGGGAAATTGAGTCTGTACTCACCAGGGAATTGGTGGGAGGAAGAAATCAGGGGGAGATCTGTGTGTGTTGGATTTGCTAGCCTGATTTTGCATTCCCTCTGGGTGAAGAGGAAAGTGCTTTTGTTTCCAGGATTGGAATTACAGAGGGTGGACTCCCTCTGTTTAGATTCACAGAGCTTGTGTCTGTGTATCTCTCCAGGAGCACCTGGAGGGGGGAAGGGAAAAGATTTATTTCCCGTTGTTGTGAAACTCAAGGGTTTGGGTCTTGGGGTCCCCAGGGAAGGGTTTCGGGGGGACCAGAGTGCCCCAAAACACTCTAATTTTTTGGGTGGTGGCAGCAAGTACCAGGTCCAAGCTGGTAACTAAGCTTGGAGGTTTTCATGCTAACCCCCATATTTTGGACGCTAAGGTCCAAATCTGGGACTAAGGTTTGACACCCCCTGACCCACCAGCTGAGAAACACTGAACTAGCTCATTACTGAGTCATGACTTCCTGTGAACATGGATCTAAACATCTCTGACCCTTGGAAAAAGTCCGTCTCTCTCTCTCTATTGGATCAGATCAGGTGCACACCCTCCCCCAGCCACATGTGAACATCCACAACTTCGGGGCAGATTGGCCTGCAGTTGGCGGCTTGGAGGATTGTGCTGAGGAGGAGCTGTGCTATTTGAGTATCTTGCTCTGCGCATCCCACTCTCTGGGCATCATCAAGTAGGCCACAGACAATTTGGAGACTGCTGCCCTAAGACAGTTGGTAAGATGTCAATCCTAAAGTGTGTAGCTCAGCATCTCCAAGAGAAATCAGACTTAACACGTGTGTGTTAGAGGGCTGAACATTTAGGGACCTGATTCTCCTCTACACTGCACCACATGTAGCCACTTAGCTCGAATCACCATGATAGCATTTTACATCCAATCAGCCCTGGTGTGAATGACTACACAAGGTGCAGGGCAACAGAGAATCAGGCCCCTCATCTTCACCGTGTAGACAGAGCTCTGCAGTGAGAATTGCACTAGCAAAACCACAACCCATCCCAGTGAAAAGACAGCATCTTAAAATGGGCCCACAAGCCAGAGCCTTTTTGGGGAGAGCTGGCGTTTCGATGTGAATGTTCCCGCTGGCGCGTGGGGTCTGTGCTGGGATGGCGGAAGCAGGAGGGACTGATTGGCTTGAGACTGGAAATGAAATACAAAGGATTTCACCGCTCCTGGTAGGTCCTGGTTTTGAATGTAGCTGAGGTTAAGGTGACCATCTGGTGGCTGTTTGCTGATCCTTAGGAAAGAAGTGTGTGGTCTCAGTCCATCACCCTGCAGACACTGCCCCCATCACAACTGTGACTGCAACTGGTGCTAATTGCTCCCCTACCCATTGCTGGAAATCTCAGTAGACAAACGAAGGCTGGAACTGAGCCAGAGACACCCAGTTACTCTCTCACCCCTGGATCTAGTTCTTCCAAGTCTGGGGGGAAGCTCATTGGCAGACAATGAAGGGAGCCCACATAGCCATTTCCGATGTCAAGAGAGGAGAGCTGTCAGCCGCACCTGCATTGGGAAAACATCTTTACAGAGTGAGGAACATTGTGATGGGCTGAGACTGGGGAGCCGGGGGAGAGAAATTCAACTACTTGAAATACTAGCACCTCCTGCTGGCTGATTTCACCAATGACACTTGCCTGAGAGCAACCACAAGAACAACCCAGAGCAGGGAGCTACCTGCAGGAGACACCTGCCAGCTCGGAAAAGCCAAGGCCCACGAAGAGTTAATGCCGGCTGTTACAAATGAGCCAAGTGTATTTGACAGTTTCAGAGAGGTGAGGGTGGGCGTGAAGCACTGTAGCATTCCCATTAACTCGAGACGGCTTCTCTAAGCCCACAAAGAAGGGCCCAGATTTTTTAGTCGATATTAATTTTACACTTGGCACCACAGGCCCGAGTGAATCGCTGGTTTCACAGAGGGGCTGTCTAATAAACAGACTATAGAAAATCAGCAAAGTGAAGATTGACTTCACTTTCCCTGGCACTGAGAGTATAATAGCAGTGGGGGCTGCAGAGGGCAATTGAAACTTCAGAGCTGTAATGAGGGATAAGAGGGTATCATAACCTTAGTCCCAGATCTGGACCTTAGCGTCCAAAATATGGGGGTTAGCATGAAAACCTCCAAGCTTAGTTACCAGCTTGGACCTGGTACTTGCTGCCACCACCCAAAAAATTAGAGTGTTTTGGGGCACTCTGGTCCCCCTGAAAACCCTTCCCTGGGGACCCCAAGACCCAAATCCCTTGAGTCTCACAACAAAGGGAAATAATCCTTTTTCCCTTCCCCCCCTCCAGGTGCTCCTGGAGAGATACACAGTCACAAGCTCTGTGAATCCAAACAGAGTGACTCCCCCTCTCCGTTTCCAGTCCTGGAAACAAAAAGGACTTTCCTATTCCCCAGAGGGAATGCAAAATCAGGCTAGCAAATCCAACGCACACAGACTTCCCCTGATTTCTTCCTCCCACCAATTCCCTGGTGAGTACAGACTTAAATTCCCTGAAGTAAAGAAAAACTCCAACAGGTCTTAAAAGAAAGCTTTATATAAAAAGAAAGAAAAAATACATACAAATGTTCTCTCTGTATTAAGGTGACACAACACAGGGTCGATTGCTTAAAAGAATATTGAATAAACAGCCTTATTCAAAAAGAATACAAATCAAAGCACTCCAGCACTTATATTCATGCAAATACCAAAGAAAAGAAACCATATAACTTACTATCTGATCTCTTTGTCCTTACACTTAGAAACAGAAGATTAGAAAACAGAGCTACTTCTCCAAAGCTCAGAGAAAGCAGGCAGCCAGAAAACAAAGACCTCAGACACACAATTCCCTCTACCCAAAGTTGAAAAAATCCGGTTTCCTGATTGGTCCTCTGGTCAGGTGCTTCAGGTGAAAGAGACATTAACCCTTAGCTATCTGTTTATGACACGCCCCCCAAATTGCAGACAGTGGGGAAGCTCACTGGCGGCGATTTCCTTCTAGAACTTGAAAATAAACAGATTAATACAACACATGCACCTTTACATATACCCCTAAGTATATAACTAACAGACTTTTACATTTTAAGAACACTGTTTAACTACTGAATTCTGGGAAACTCTCACGGGAGAGTGCATCAGCTACTTTGTTAGAAGCTCCTGTGATGTGCTGAATCTCAAAATCAAAATCTTGGAGAGCTAAACTCCAACGAAGAAGTTTCTTGTTGTTCCCCTTGGCAGTATGAAGCCACCTTAGTGCAGCATGGTCAGTTTGTAGTTGGAACCGCCGTCCCCAAACATATGGGCATAGCTTTTCCAGGGCGTACACAGTGGCATAGCATTCCTTTTCACTGACTGACCAGTGACTTTCCCTCTCAGACAGTTTCTTGCTGAGAAACACGACAGGATGGAAGTTGTGATCTGTTGCTTCCTGCATGAGCACTGCTCCTATACCACGCTCAGATGCATCCGTGGTTACTAGGAATGGCTTGTCAAAGTCCGGGGCCCTGAGCACAGGGTCAGACATGAGCGTTGCCTTAAGTTGGGTAAAGGCCTTTTGACACTCATCAGTCCACTTAACTGCATTTGGCTGGGTCTTTTTGGTCAGGTCAGTCAATGGGGCAGCGATTTGGCTGTAGTGTGGTACAAATCGCCTGTAGTATCCGGCCAAGCCTAAGAAGGATTGGACCTGTTTCTTTGACCTTGGGACAGGCCACTTTTGGATAGCATCCACTTTGGCCTGTAGGGGGTTTATGGTTCCTCGACCCACCTGGTGCCCCAGGTAAGTCACTCTGTTTTGGCCTATTTGACACTTTTTGGCCTTAACAGTTAGTCCTGCCTGCCTGATGCGCCCAAAGACCTTTTCCAGGTGGAGTAGGTGTTCGGGCCAGGAGTCTGAAAAAATGGCCACATCATCGAGGTAGGCAACTGCAAATTCTCCCAGTCCAGCTAGTAGACCATCTACCAGCCTCTGGAAGGTGGCGGGTGCATTTCGAAGGCCGAAAGGAAGGACATTGAATTCATATACCCCCGCATGGGTGATGAATGCTGACCTCTCCTTGGCAGGTTCATCTAGCGGTACTTGCCAGTACCCCTTGGTTAAGTCTATTGTAGAGATGAACTGGGCACGTCCCAACTTCTCCAATAGCTCATCGGTGCGTGGCATTGGATAGTTGTCCGGACGAGTTACTGCATTTAGCTTACGGTAGTCCACGCAAAAGCGTATTTCCCCATTTGGTTTGGGTACCAGAACCACTGGAGATGCCCATGCACTGGTAGATGGGCGGATTATACCCATCTGTAGCATGTTCTGGATCTCCCGTTCTATAGCAGCTTGGGCATGAGGAGACACCCGGTAGGGTGGGGTTCTGATTGGGTGAGCATTACCTGTATCAATGGAGTGGTATGCCCGTTCAGTCCGTCCTGGGGTGGCTGAGAACAATGGGGCGAAGCTAGTGCACAGCTCCTTAATTTGTTGCCGCTGCAGACATTCCAGGGTGGTTGAGAGGTTCACCTCTTCCACGCCACCGTCTTTTTTCCCGTCGTAGTAGACACCATCAGGCCACTCAGCATCATCTCCCTGGACTGTAAACTGACAAACCTGTAAGTCTCTGGAATAGAAAGGCTTGAGAGAATTAACATGGTACACTTTAGGCTTTAGTGAGGAATTGGGAAATGCTATGAGGTAGTTTACAGTTCCCAGGCGCTCTTGGACCGTGAATGGCCCTTCCCATGATGCTTCCATCTTATGGGCCTGTTGCGCCTTCAAGACCATAACCTGGTCTCCTACCTTGAAGGAACGTTCTCTGGCATGTCTGTCATACCAGGCCTTTTGCTCTTCCTGAGCATTCTTTAGGTTTTCTCTAGCAAGGGCTAAAGAGTGTCGGAGGGTGCTTTGTAGGTTGCTTACAAAGTCCAGAATGTTAGTTCCTGGAGAAGGCGTAAACCCCTCCCATTGCTGCTTCACCAACTGTAATGGCCCCTTAACCTCGTGACCATACACAAGTTCAAATGGTGAAAACCCTAAACTGGGATGTGGTACAGCCCTGTAGGCAAACAGCAACTGCTGCAACACTAGGTCCCAATTATTGGAGAATTCGTTGATGAATTTTCGTATCATGGCCCCCAAAGTTCCATTGAACCTTTCCACCAGGCCATTGGTTTGATGGTGGTATGGGGTGGCAACCAAGTGATTCACCCCATGAGTTTCCCACAGTTTTTTCATGGTCCCTGCCAGGAAATTAGACCCTGAATCTGTAAGGATGTCGGAGGGCCAACCTACCCTGGCAAAGATGTCTGTTAAGGCCAGGCACACAGTGTTAGCCCTGGTGTTGCCTAGAGCGACTGCTTCTGGCCATCGGGTAGCAAAGTCCACTAAAGTCAGTACGTACTGCTTTCCTCTGGGCGTCTTTTTTGGGAAAGAGCCCAGAATATCCACAGCCACTCGCTGAAATGGGACCTCAATTATGGGGAGTGGCTGGAGAGGGGCCTTGACCTGGTCTTGAGGCTTACCCACTCTTTGGCATACCTCACAAGACCGGACATACTTGGCAACGTCCTTGCCCATCCCCTCCCAGTGGAAGGACTTCCCCAACCAGTCCTTGGTTCTGTTCACCCCAGCATGGCCACTGGGATGATCATGGGCTAAGCTTAAGAGCTTCCCCCGGTACTTAGTTGGAACCACCAACTGTTTTTGCGGCTGCCATTCTTCCCGGTGTCCACCAGAAAGAATTTCCTTGTATAAAAGTCCTTGGTCTATAACAAACCGGGATCGATTAGAAGAGCTGAGAGGCGGTGGGGTGCTCCGTGCCGCCGCCCACGCTTTATGAAGGCTGTCATCTGCTTCCTGCTCAGTCTGGAACTGTTCCCTTGAGGCTGGGGTCACCAGTTCTTCCTCAGACTGTGGACTTGGGCTTGGTCCCTCTGGAAGCGATGTAGGTGATGGGGTTGTTTCTGTTGCTGGTGAACCGCTCCCCGCTGGTGCACCTGAGGGTATTTCAGGCTCTGGCTGAGCCTTTTGGGTATGGCTGTCTTGTGCTTCTGCCAGTTCTGGCTCGCTGGCGCCCTCTGGCGTTGAGTTTGAAGCTGTGGTTGCAATTGCTGGTGCTGGTTGCTGTTCCAGTTCCGGGCCTGGGACTGGAGATGCTGTGGCTGTTTCAGTGGTAGGCATGGAATCCGGGTCCACTACCTCTGTCTGGGTCTCTGGTAACACAGACGGGGCCTCTGTGGACGGCTCAGGAACAGGAATGGGTCTGGAAGCTTGCCTGGTTTGGCAACGTGTAACCATTCCCACTCTCTTGACCCGCCTCACCTGGTTGGCCAAGTCTTCCCCCAGTAGCATGGGGATAGGATAATTGTCATAGACTGCAAAAGTCCACATTCCTGACCAGCCTTTGTACTGGACAGGCAGTTGAGCTGTAGGCAAGTCTACAGCTTGTGACATGAAGGGGTAAATTGTAACTTTGGCCTCTGGGTTGATGAATTTGGGGTCAACGAAGGATTGGTGGATAGCTGACACTTGTGCCCCCGTGTCTCTCCACGCAGTAACCTTCTTTCCGCCCACTCTCAAATTTTCCCTTCGCTCCAAGGGTATTTGAGAGGCATCCGGGCCTGGGGATCTTTGGTGTGATGGTGGTGTAATGAATTGCACTCGCATGGTGTTCTTTGGACAGTTGGCCTTGATATGTCCCAGTTCATTACACTTAAAGCATCTTCCATCTGATGGGTCACTGGGCCGAGGTGAGTTACTGGAGACTGGTGAGGTGGAAGGGTAGGGTGTCTGTGGCTTTACTTGGGTGGTATGTGGGGTCTTTGGCTGTCCTCGGTTGTAGGGTTTATGGTCTGTGTGCCCCCTGGGGTAATCGTTCCCCTTGACAGTAGCTTTCTTGCTTTCTGCCAGTTCCATCCATTTGGCTCCAATCTCCCCCGCCTCAGCGAGATTTTTGGGTTTTCCATCTTGTATGTACCGTGTGATGTCTTCAGGAACACCGTCCAAGAACTGCTCCATTTGTATGAGGAGGTTCAGTTCTTCCAAGGTTTGAATGTTGTTTCCTGTTATCCAGGCCTCATAGTTTTTTGCAATGTAGTAGGCGTGTTTGGGAAATGACACCTCTGGTTTCCACTTTTGGGTTCTGAAGCGCCGACGGGCATGATCTGGGGTTATCCCCATTCTGTATCTGGCCTTGGTTTGAAAAAGTTTATAGTCATTCATTTGTTGCTTAGGCATTTCAGCTGCCACCTCTGCTAAAGGTCCACTGAGTTGTGGCCTTAATTCTACAATGTACTGGTCTTTGGGGATGCTGTACCCAAGACAGGCTCTTTCAAAATTTTCCAAGAAGGCCTCGGTGTCATCACCTGCCTTGTAGGTGGGAAATTTCCTGTGCTGTGGAGCAATAATGGGCGATGGGTTGTTAGGATTGGCTGGCACATGCAGCCCAGCTTTTGCCAAGTCCAGTTCATGTTTTCTCTGTTTTTCCTTCTCTTCATACTCTTTTTGTTGTTTTTCCATTTCTTTTTGTTGTTTTTCCATGTCTCGGCGGTGGGCCAACTCTTCTTCTGCTTGTTTCCTTCGGTAGGCCACCTCTTCTTCTTCTAGTTTTCTTTTGTGTGCTGCCTCTTTGGCTGCCTGTTCTCTTTGGAAGGCTGCCAGTTTGATGCTTTCTTCCTTTTCTTTCAGCTCCATCTCTTTTTGTTTTATTTCTAGTTCCTGTTTGTGTTTTTCCATCTCTCGCCTGTGTTCAGCTTCTTTGAAGTGCTCTTCAGCCTCCATTTTTGTCTTGGTAGACATGGTTCCTGTTTTCTTGTTTTGGGGTGCCCTCCGGTGTTTCTCTTCTGAACTGCAGGCTCTGTTGCCTCCTGAAGTCTGCCTAGCAACAGTGCCTTTAGCTAATCTTCAATGTTAAGTAAACCTGAAAAACCACTTTATTTGCATTTATATAGTGCTGGTAATGACTCTCAATGGGAATGCTATTGTGTGACAAAAGACTCGTGATAGCACCTTAACGACTTCTTGCTTAACATGCAAGCCACAAACTGCCAGAGAGAGCAGAAAAAAAAATTCTCTCTGGTTCCCTTTTAAAACCAAACTGTTTCTCTCTGCTAAAAAGCCCTTAGCAGAGAAAAGAAAAATATAATATTCCTACTGGCTTCTGGATTCTGTCTATATCCCACCCACTGCCACTCATATCATAACCTTAGTCCCAGATCTGGACCTTAGCGTCCAAAATATGGGGGTTAGCATGAAAACCTCCAAGCTTAGTTACCAGCTTGGACCTGGTACTTGCTGCCACCACCCAAAAAATTAGAGTGTTTTGGGGCACTCTGGTCCCCCTGAAAATCCTTCCCTGGGGACCCCAAGACCCAAATCCCTTGAGTCTCACAACAAAGGGAAATAATCCTTTTTCCCTTCCCCCCCTCCAGGTGCTCCTGGAGAGATACACAGTCACAAGCTCTGTGAATCCAAACAGAGTGACTCCCCCTCTCCGTTTCCAGTCCTGGAAACAAAAAGGACTTTCCTATTCCCCAGAGGGAATGCAAAATCAGGCTAGCAAATCCAACGCACACAGATTTCCCCTGATTTCTTCCTCCCACCAATTCCCTGGTGAGTACAGACTTAAATTCCCTGAAGTAAAGAAAAACTCCAACAGGTCTTAAAAGAAAGCTTTATATAAAAAGAAAGAAAAAATACATACAAATGTTCTCTCTGTATTAAGGTGACACAACACAGGGTCGATTGCTTAAAAGAATATTGAATAAACAGCCTTATTCAAAAAGAATACAAATGAAAGCACTCCAGCACTTATATTCATGCAAATACCAAAGAAAAGAAACCATATAACTTACTATCTGATCTCTTTGTCCTTACACTTAGAAACAGAAGATTAGAAAACAGAGCTACTTCTCCAAAGCTCAGAGAAAGCAGGCAGCCAGAAAACAAAGACCTCAGACACACAATTCCCTCTACCCAAAGTTGAAAAAATCCGGTTTCCTGATTGGTCCTCTGGTCAGGTGCTTCAGGTGAAAGAGACATTAACCCTTAGCTATCTGTTTATGACAGAGGGCTGTGTGCAGTGGGGGGAATTTGGGTCTCAGGTGGATACTGGTAAGGGAGACAACAGAACATGAGATAGCTGCAGGTTTGTGTTGGGTGGAGGAGAATTTGGATCTGGAATGAAGGACAGATGAGAGGATTGCTATAAAGCAGCAAAGGGGTGTGGAACTGAGAGACAAAAGCCACCGTGCTCCCAGCAGATGCACCCTAACCCCGATTCCCTCTGAAGTGGGGCTCTGAATTTGAAATGGACCTGGCCTCCTGCTGCCTCTCTGTAGCACTGTCCTCTTTGTGTCACCTTCCTGGCTGTATTACACAAGAAGACCTCATTTCCTGGTGACTGTGAGAGAGATTTCCCGTAGAATCTCAGACTTCTGGCTTCTCTCTTTCAAAACTACTGCTATAAGAAAAGCAAATACTGTACCAGGCAGGGCAGACTTTCTGCCAGAGAACCAGAGACGACTGGATCTCTAATGGATCTAAAGGTGGTTCTCCTGGCACTCAGGGTAACTGCAGTGGAGGATCACATTGGCTGACATACTTCTCCATTTATTCCACCTTTAATCAAGGGAGTTAGCAGGAAAATATCTTGCTTGACTCGGCCTTGTTGCCAGCACTAGGCATTCCAGTCAGATGATCGATCAATTTCAATCTTTTATTGTAACAAATCTGCAGGCACTTAAGGCCTTCATGGTTGTCACTGTGCTACACACTTTGGAGACTCAGCTTCCGATGACAGCAGAGACGGAACTTGTCTCAGAAATTATTGGCTCCCTCACCACCACCGGAGAGGAAGGAGCCTGTTAGCAGTAGAGTTGGCTTAAAAACGGAGTGCATTTTGTTCACAACTTTTCCAAACAGAGCCATTTTTAATTCTTTGGATTTTTCTGCAGAAACGATTGTCACATTTATTTTCATTTTCTGTTTTCTAAAGAAATCTTTTTTAATATTTCATTTATGAACATTTTTTATTTGACAAAATCCCCCCCGGGATGGAATAACCATTACTGACAATGCAACCCCTGCAGAGACCGAGCTGTGCAATCCCAGGCCCTGCTCAGGCCCCTCTGTCATGATCGTTGTGCCTGCTTTTGGGGAAGATGTATTAAATTAATGTAGAATTGGAAAGAAACCTTTCAGAGGCCTGGCCCATATTAGCCCCTGTCGGGGATTGAACCCACAACCTCCTGATCAGAAATTTAGCCATAGACAGTACATCAATTAGCCAGCCACTGTGCTACTGAAACCTGTTGATTGAAAGAAATTTGTAAATTAGGTATCAAGCTTTTCTTAGTCTTTTGGAAAAAAGTTAACAGTACTATAATTTCCCCAGCTCCTGTACTGCTTTGAAGCTGGAAGTTTTCATAGCTAAAGCAAGATGCCTTTTCTGTATGCCAATACTTTGTGCTCAGGCCACTCATCCTGAACATAATTGCTACACTGGCATATTTTGTGACTCCACAGCTTTTAAAGTTCACCGGCACCTGGGTTCTCCCTATATTTCAGGGGCATGTCCCACAGAAGACCTGAAGTCCATGGTGAATGAACAAACCTCAGACCATCTAGATAATGTCTCTTCCCTTCTGTAGCACCTCTTCTCTGCATCTCTGTACAATCATTAATGCAACCTCTCATTTTATTTCGGTGTTGCCTTGAAATAGCTGTTTAAAGGTAATTTTATTTAATTGTAACTTTTTCCTGTGGTTCTATTTTTAACTGCGCTTGCTGCAGCATTGGCTTGGCACCTAAGAGGTGTGATAATAACCATGGGCTTGATCACTCTTGCAAAAGCCACACCAGCCATTCTCAGCTCCTGCGGGGAAAGGCCTCATCAATCATCCAGCCATTCATTCAACAACAGTGCTATTGCTGTCCTTCCAGAGTGAAGGCCTCATAGCATAAACTCCACTCCTGCCCAGCCCCTCTCAACCCAGTGCAAAGAAAAGGTTTCTTCAATGCAAAGAAAAGGCCCATCCATCTGAGCCACTCATTCCACTGGCTAGGGAGAGAGGTCCCACATGCAGAAGATATTGGCAGAACCTTGCTAGGCTAGGTCAAGAGTGAATTTGAGATCCATCCACTCCAATATAAACCAGTGGAATAAATAGCTCATCCCTTTAGCGCAGAGCTGGATCCCAGCAGCCATTCAGGGGCTTTGTCGGTGTCTATGGTGCCTGCACGGTTCAGTTCAGTACATGGGAAATGCCTCTTGTTTTTGCTGGCTGTCTCTCTACCATCATTTGTCTTATGCCCTAGAGAGTTACTCCCCTGAGGCGTGGATTCCCCTTCCAGGCTGTTCCTTGAAGCATGGGCCCAAGTCCTTTCCTAAAGTGTTTTTTTAGTAGCTGATGGAGTCACACTAAGGATAAATCTGTCCCAGTCTCTGAATTTCCACAGAGGTTTGACTGTGGAAGGAATGTAGCCACTCAGATGGGTGTCCTCACTATTCTCTGTGACCAACATCCTTCCTCACAGATATTTAGGCACCTCATTCCCGTTTAAATCAATCAGCCTTTGAGGAGCTGCATACGTGTGCATCACCATCCCTTTGAGGTCTGTAACCTTCTGGAGTCCTTTAGCACTCGCAGTTAGCAGCCAGCCCGACGCCCCAGAACGGGTAGACAAAACTGGGAGATTCCATCCAGCAAAAGCAGTAAGTCTGCTGATGGGCCATGTGTCCTCCTTGCCCCGCAGTGCTCCCATGCTTTATGTCCAGCTCCCTCATCCCCTTCTTTGCAGCTACCATTGTTCTAATAGAGACCTGTCCAGGAGACCCACCTGCACAGTTTCAGCTTTTGCAGCACAAGGTCTTTGTTGCGATGAGGACAGGCTACAATGGGAAATGAAAGGAGTGATTTGAGGAGCAGTTGTTCCCCAGGTTGGCATGGCAGTAGCATTCCATGTGGAACTCAACTATCAGGGGAGGCTGGTGGAAAGGGGTGTCAGGGCTGGCGCCCTGTCTAGCCTATCTCTTCTTTACCATCAGCTTCCCTTGTCCTTCCCTCTCTTTAACTCCACCAAAGTCCCATTCGTACCCTCTTCTTTTGACCTGGGCTAATTCCAGTGGTGGGGTGGGAGGAGCTCTTTTGGCCTTTGCCTCTAGTTTTCTGATGTTGTAGGGGGGAAATCCTCTCTGGGGAAGCTCCAGAGGATAAACGCTTTGCCAGGGTTCAGTGCAGAGTTGCAGAATCTGGTGCCAGAGATGAAACCTATTCCCATGGGTTCAGAGCAGGACAGTCATGGGGACTGAGGAGATGGATGGAGCTAGAAGTGTGGGGCAGGAGAGAGGTGATGGAGCCAAATGTGTGAGTGGAGGGGTCAAGATGGCAGAGCGATGAAGGAAGAGGACATGGAGACAAACACCTGAGGGGACAGCTCAGAGAAATTAAGGAGAGGGCCTGGGTTTTCACTGCAAATATTCTGGCATTTAGCCTCTGAGAGCTCTGAATTAGCTAAGACTTGTGCTATTAGTGCGTGTGTTGGGATTCAACTAGCTGCACAGCTTTCACGGTGTCTCTGTTTGCAGCAGGGGAGGTTTCTGAAGAATTGTAGTCATGTTTACACTTGCAGGTGTTATCTTGATAGCATAAAGATGTGAAATTCACCTTTGCAAAATGTGGTGGGAGGGCCCCACCATGTGGACAAAGGGAGAACTTTACTTAGTGTTTTCCACTTTGAGGGCCCCATGGACTTTGGATCAGGCCCTGGATGACTCCTCAAAGGGTAGATCAAGGGATCTGTTCAAGGATAAAAGAACAGCGAAGCTTCAAATTCTTCCCCTCTCCTGTCCTTCCCCCTTCCTTTGCTCTCTCAGTACCCTTCAGCCAAATCCAAAGGCAGAGGGAAATGTACCCCAGGCCTTGCTCTGCAGAGTCCATGGAGGGATAAATCTGGTATTGTGATGCCCCTTTTCAAGGGGAAAGGAAGATCAAAGAGAGAAGAGCAAAACAGTTGTTAGGATCTGTCAGAGGGTACTCTGCCCCTGTAAGGAACAGCAGGTCGGGGGCCAGCCAGCCCTGTTCAGAGACAGACCCCCTTTTGGAACAGGTATCTGGACCAGGTAGAGGGGATTTAGCAGCTGCAGCTGGGAAGGGGTCAGGTGATTCCTATAAAGGCCTGAAGGAGGAGCTGTAGGAAGCAGGCTGAGTTCTGTGGGTCCCTACATCCTGCTCTGGCCTGGGGAATTGCTTGGGTTGAGTGTTGCTTTGTGAGTTGTTTGAAGAATAAACCATACTTGAAGGAAGGGCCTGAGCTGACCGTGATGGTAGCACTTCCTGGCCTGGTGGGGACAGGCTAGCAATGTGTAGAATCATAGAATATCAGGGTTGGAAGGGACCTCAGGAGGTCATCTAAGTCCAACTCCCTGCTCAAAGCAGGGCCAATCCCCAGACTGATTTTTGTCCCAGATCCCTAAATGGCCCCCTCAAGGATTCAAACTCACAACCCTGGGTTTAGTAGGCCAGTGCTCAAACCAGTGAGCTATCCCTCCCTCAAACCATCCTGTGAAGTTATACTTTAGACTTGGACTATACTGGTGTCTGCCTTGGTCCATTTGGAGACTAGAGTTGTGCTGTCTGTGGACCCAGCTCAGTACAGTAAGTAGCTCTTGAGTCCCAAAACTTGCCTCTTCAAACCAGCTTTAGGTTCTTAAAAATTCAGTATGTGGTTGAGGAATATTTTATTTGGCTTTGCCTTGGGGAGGGGAGCATTTTCCCCCAAGGTTCATTGGTTTGTTATAAGCTGATTCTGAGGAGAGAACAAAAGTTTGCATTAGCCACCTTCCCTGTCAGCATAGCCTGCAGTTGTAGCTCTGCTGTGAGCACCATGCTGCTCTGGACTACATACTTTGCACTGACTTTGTTTTGAGACAGCCTAGTTTCATGAGCTCTCCAGCCTGACCTCAAGAAACCAGGAGCAGTTTATTAGGTGCTGAAACTGATCTGGCTGTCTCCAGTTTCCTGGTCACTATTTTAATGCTTATAATAAAATATTTAGAAACCGAGCATGGTGCTGTTTGCCCACTTCAGCATGAGAGAAAGAAGCAGCAATGGAGCTTCAACATGAGGGGAATACAGGGCTTTCTGGGAGCATGAATCCATCCAGCCTATATCTAAAGCACACCTGCTCCATTTGTGCCAGCCTTTGAGGTCTATAGTCCCTCTCCACAAAGACCAAGGAAGGAGACAACTTCTGCTGAAACCCCAAGGAGATTTGCCATGTAGTCCTCTAAATAGTCTTCTCAGAAAAGGAGTGGAGGCAGGTTTGTCATCCAGTGTGAGCCCCCAAAATCCCCCAGGGAAATCCTCACCCTGTTGGGGCATCTCTGGATGAATGAGGCGCTGCTGTGCCGTCCTTCCACGTATGCCACTTTAGATACACCCACTCTGTGCCTCTTCTGCTGGGTTAGCCAAACAGAGAATCTGGTCCTACATCTGAGACCCCCAACCTCAATGCATGGGGATGTCTGGCCCCACACCAGGCACTCTGTACCCACCTCCTTTATTCGCAGCAACTGGAGGACCCCATACAGACCCACCTGGGGCTCTTAATCATTTTTATGATTTATTTCAAAGGTGCAGCTTTAGTTCTATTAAATTACAGACCCTGCCACACTCAGATACTAAAGTGCCGGGAGGGTGGCTGTATAGACCCCAGTACTGGTCCCAGTAGACTCTAGTACTGGTCACAGCACTGGTCCAAGTATAGACCCTAGGACTAGTCATAGTAATTGTCCCAGTATTGACCCCAGTACTGGTCTTAGTAAGACCTCAGTAATGGTCCCTGGTGGGGGCATGGCCTCAACTGAAAGAGGTGAGGCCTTTCAGAATTTAAAGGCCCTGGGGCTCCAGCTGTGGCTGGGAGCCCCAAGACCTTTAAATCATCATAGGCAGCTGGGAGCCCTGGGGCTCAGGGGTGAATTAAAGGGCCTGGGGCTCTGGTGGCCGTGGAGCTCTGGGCCCGTTAAATCCCCGCAGGAGCCCAACTGCCGGAGCTCCGGCGGGGGTTTAAAGGGCCCGGGGCTCCCTGCAGTGGCCGGAGCCCTGGGCCCTTTAAATCACTGCAGCGGAAGCCAATCCAGTCCGGCACGGCGTACTGGATTTTGCCGGTACACCATACTGGACCAGACTGGCTTACTTTCACCTCTGGTCCCCGTACCGGTCCCAGTAAGATCCAATATGGTTCCCAGTATAGACCCTACAACTGGCCCCAGTTGTAGTCCTAGTATAGAGATCAGTAGCTGTCCCACTAAAACCCTAGTACTGGTCACTTTACTGGCCCCAATGAGACCCCCAGAACTCATCCTGTGACCAGCACTGAGTTCTATATGGGGACAAATAGTGAGGTCTATACTGGCACCAGTATTGGGGTCTATACTGGGAACAGTACTGAGGTCTTACTGCAACCAGTACTACAACGAGTACTACCAACTATACTGGGATCGGTACTGGGTCTATACTGGGACCTGTACTGAGACCAGAACTGGAGTGTAAACTGGGACTAGTATTGGGATCTTGGACCAGTTCTGGGACTAGTACTGGTACGACGACTAGGGTGTATACTGGGACCAGTACTGGAACCAGTACTGGGGTCTTACTGGGACCAGTACTCAGAACAGTACAGGGCTTTACAGTGGGACCAGTACTGGAGTCATAGTGGGACCAATATTGTGACAAGTAATTGGGGGTATTGCTGGGATCAGTGCTGGGATCTTTCTGGGACCAGTACTACAACCAGTACTGGTGTCTGTACTGGGACCAGTACTAGGGTCTATAATGGGACTAGTATTGGGAAAAGTACTGAGTCTATAATGGGACCAGTACTGGGATCTGTACTTGGGACCACTGCTGGGATCTATATGGGGATTAGTAATGGAGTCTTACTAGGACCAGTACTGGCACCAATACCTGGACCAGTACTGGGGTCTGTATTGGGATCAATCCTAGGGCTAGTGTTCATGTTGGTGTCACTAGGCATAAATCTAGGTAACTTGGGAGGGTGGTAGACCACAAGTGTCAATGAAGCCCTCCTGTTGTAGGCCTCAGTGAACCATTGTTCCTCCATGTTAAACACTTTGTGTAACCTAATGTACTAATAGCTGCAAAAATGTAGTGTTAGCAGTTAGTTTTTGGTTGTAACAGCCAGTTCTCTGCTGTAATACATTAAAGCTAGGCTAAAGCACGCTCAAGGCCGTTTTAAGATACTGTATACATGTCTCAGCAGCGGAGAGGGAGGAGGAAGGGGGAAGACAAAAGATTGAATGAGAAAAGATACTGCAGCTGGATGGGAAAGGAGGGGGGAGTAAAAGATTAGCTAATCAGCAAGAAAAAGTTTTGTAGTAAACAACTGGGATATAAAAGGAAGAAACTGCTTGTTTTAGGGGTGCAGGATTTGAGATTTTCTCCCTTGCACCTTATTTGAGCTCAAATAAATTTGGTTGTTTGCTTCTGCACCCTGCTGTGTTTATGGGCGTTAAGCACTCTGGGCAACGAATCGCTGTTGCTTGCCTCTGGCACTGCTGTGTCGGCAACATTCAGGTTTTAGTGGGAGTAGTATTAGGGTCTATACTGGTTCCAGTAGCGGGACAAGTACTGGTGTCTTACTGGGACCAGTACTGAGGCCAGTATTGGGGTGTATACTGGAACCAGTAGTGGGGACTTACTGGGACCAGTGCTGGAGTTTTCCTGGGACCACTACTGGAACCATTTTTGGGGTTTGTACTTGGACCATTACTGGGGTGTAGTGGGACCAGTACTGGGTCTGTACTGCCACCAGTGGTGGGATCTTGCTGGGATCGGTCCTGGAACCGGCGGCACCAGGGGTGCGATGAAGGAGAGCCGCTGCCAGCCAGCACATGGAGTAAAGGAGCCTCCTGGCCCAGATAGCTCCGCCCCCTTTTGCCCGCAGCCAATGGCAAGCCTGGAGGGATGGGACAAGGGAGGAGCCTCGCTCACTTCCGCGGGCTGGGGAGGGGGCGGAGCTGCGTGATCGCTCCTGTCCCGGTGTGCTGGGCCGCTGCCAGCTTTCGCCTCCTTGCGCGGGGGGTCCTGCTCCGCCTGGCCGGCCGAGCCCGGGACAGTGGTAGGAAGTAGCCTGGGGCCCTGCAGCGGGTCTCCCCCGCCCGGCCTTACAGACTGCGGCCCTGCAGCCGAGCGGGGTGTTGGGAGCCACAGACTCAGGCTGCCCGGCCCCCGTAACAAGAGCCCAGTGCGGGGGACACGGGTTCCGGTCCAGACCCCGGTACCGGTCCCAGTAGTGCTGGTGTCTGTGCTGGGCCCAGTGCCGCAGCCTTACTGGGAAGTCACTTAGAACGAATCTTCATCACGCCTACACTAAATACCCACTGAAGTTGACCTACGTCAGTAATTGCTGTGATGGCTCATGTCTACATTGCCCCACCTGTCAGCGCAGCGCAGCTTCCTCTGGCGTCAGAGGGGGCTGAGACCAGGCCCTCCCTAGGCATATGCAGCTGGGGCACTAAATTGCCACAAATGTCATGGTGCCCTGGGCAGCTGCATGCTGCATACGCCGCAGCACCAGCTCTGGCGGCCAGTCCTTAGCGGGTGTGTGGGGCCCGGGACAACTCCCTCTGCCCCGTCTTAATCTCCCCCCTTGCTCTGCCCCCATTCTACCTCTTGCCTCAGAGACCCCGCACTCACCAGCAGCGGCGGAAAGCGGAGCAACCCGGCCCCAGTCTGCTTCGCTTCCCACTGCTGGCGAGTGCAGAGGGCGGGGTCCTTTCCCCTCCCTCAAGCGACGCGGCCGCGGGCGGGGGAAGCAGAGCGGGCTGAGGCTGGGTCACGTCACTTCACTTCCTGCCGCCGGTGGGGGGGCGGACCCCTTCGCCGAGTAACACATCTGGGGTGGGGGGAGCAGAGCGGGCTGGGGCCGAGTCGTTCCGCTTCCTGCTGCCCCCTGCTAATCCCCCAGGCCACTCTGGGGCCCCCCAAAGTGGCCCCCCATAGCTCCTGCCTTCCTGTCCCTGCAGACCTTGAGCGCAGCCTAGGCCCTCTGCGGTGCGGAGGGAGCAGGTGCTCGGACTGCGCAGGGCACCATAATTGGTAGAGACGGTCCTGGGCTGAGAGCTTGGCCTCTCAGCTCCAGGTGCAGATTCTTAGTGGGCACCCTCCCAACAAGAGTCTCCCCACCGCCCAGGGGTGACAGCCTGAGCTGTGGGGCTTTCTTGTCAATTTTTGGGCTCAAGCACCCAGCTGTGAAATTGAAAAGAATGACAGCTAATGTAAGTAACCCGCAGTGTCTGTCACCCTAACAACGTTGACATAAGCTCTATGTCTCTTGGAGGTGAAGTATTGTTAGTGTAGTAGGGCACTTAAATCGGGGAGAGCAAGGCTGTAGTGCATGTGGTCAGATGTTGGTTGCAGGTGTGTTTATTTAGTGTGCTGTTTTAGCTCTGCAGAGATCGCAGACCTTAATTTAAACTGCCCAATAAATTCATAGACTCAGTTTTCAGTGGAGGTACTCAGCCAGGTTTATTGTTGACAAAGCATGGTAATAGCACCTAGCAGACTCCACGAGGATACTAAGATATGTATGCTTGTGAGAGAGGATGCAGCTCAGTTAGTGACAGGACTTTCCACTGCTCCCTAGGCTGGCTAAAGATACTCCTTTTGAGATACATTTTTATACCTCAATACAACAAAGTTAGTACTGCCCCATTGACATAGTTACTGCCCCCTGATGTTGCTAGTTATTGTCCATTATTTTGTACATGTTGGTTTGATTAAAACATTTTTATTACATACAGGCAGTCCTTGACTTTACGACATTTGAGTTACGACGAGTGTGCAACTTCTACATTGGCACCCTGATTCAACTATAGGTTTTGAGTTTACAATGCTTGGTCCCACAGTGAAGTATATTGCGGTTCCCAGTTCTGACTTATGACACAATTGTAAGGAACCAATTGTGTTGTGAGTACAAGGACGACCTGTACTGTTATTTTGACCTTATTTTTCAGAAGTGGTGAGTGTGTTCCTGTTATCATTGGGAAATGTTTTTGTACCATCCTTGATATTTAGATGTTTTGATACTGCTTGATATCGGAATGTGTTTGCGTAAGCACTCTGTAACTAGCATTTCTTAGGAATGTGTATTTCTGCAATATTAACCCTGTCCTTGCCAAATTCTGTGAGCAGGTCCTGCCTTATACCAGGCCTCTACTACAAGGGCTTATCTCTTCCTGGTTACATTGCGTACACTGACATAATTAGGTCAATGTAAGTTACCTTATACATGGGTGGCAGGTTTGTAGAAATGTTGGTGGTGCCCAGAACCCACCCCTGTCAAACTCTGCTCCCCCGCAAAAAAACTCTGCCTCCCACCTGCCCAAGGCTCTGGAAGGGAGTTTGGGTGGGGGAGGAGGTCTGGGGTGCAGGAGAGATGCAGGGTGCAGGCACTGGGAGTTTGGGGATGGTAGGGGGTATGGAGAGAGGGGGTGCAGGCTTGGGGGGGTGCAGGGATAGGGCCGGGTTTGGGGTCAGTCTGAGGATGAGAGGTTTGGGGTGTGGGGGGGCTCAGGGCTATGGCAGAGGGGTGGGGTGAGGGGTGTGGCTGGGGATGAGGAGTTCATGATGCAGGAGGGGGCTCAGGTTTGGGGCAGACGGTTAGGGTGAAGGGGGATGAGGGCTCTGGCTGGGGCTGGGGATGAGGGGTTTGGGGCATGGGAGGGGCTCAGGGCTAGGGTAGGGGTATAGGGGGTGAGAGCTCTGGCTGGGGCTGGAGATGAGGGGTTTGTGGTGGTGGAGGGGGCTCAGGCCTGGGGCAGAGGGTTGGGGGTGTGGGGTGGATGAGGGATCTGGCTGGGACTGAGGATAAGGTGTTTAGGGTGTTGGAGAGGCTCAGGGCTCGGACAGAGAGTGCAGTTGGGGGGTGAAAGCTCTGACTGGGGGTGTGGGCTCTGGGGTGGGGCAGGGCTGGGGATGAGTTTGGGCTGCAGGCAGACTGCTCCAGGACAGGGGCCAGAGAGGAGGACTCCCCCCAGCCCTTTCCCTGCTGGCAGCAGCGAGCTCTGGGGGAGGAACCCCCCTTTCCTGCCCTACCCTCAGCAGCACACTCACCCCCACTACTATCACTGCATGTGCTCGTAGGGCCCCTCTCAGGTCCAGGAATCTCCCTCGCCTCCCCTGTGGGGGGTGCCGGGAGGTGCTGTGTGCGCCTTCTCCCCTGCTGTTGCCCCTGACTGTAGCCTCACTGGGGTGGGGGATGGGGCTGCTTCCTTGCCCAGCATGGGGCAGGAGTGGTGACTGTAGGTGGGGGGGGCATGCTGGTGGAGGGTCCCACCGGAAAAGGGAAGGGTCTGAGGTGGAAGGGCAGGCTCAGAAGCAGTCTGCCCTGGCAGTTGATGTGGGGAGCACTAGGACCCTGCGGCAGCAGTTGCTGCAGGGAGGAGGCATGGAGCTGCACAGAAGAGGCAGGGATGCTCTGTTCCCTCCAGGCCCGGGGATGTGCACAGGGCCAGCAAAGGGGGACCGTGGAAGATGCAGTGGGGAAACCCGGCCCCAGACATTGGTGGAGCTTGGCCCCTGGACTCTGAATATTGCTGGTGCCCAGGCACCACGTGGATATATAACTCTCCACCCATGGACGTCAACCTAACTGTAGTGAAGACCACACTTGGAACAGTTCCTTGTCCCACTAAAGTCTATGGCAGAACACCCATGGTAGTGCTGGAAAAAGAGGAAATGGACCCTGATGGTCCATGACTTCAGTGAGAGGAGGGTATGTGATAGTGTATTTTATGCACCAGAGAAAAAAGGGGAGTAGCAAGAGTGTGTAGGAAGCTCTAAATTAAATTAGACCACCCTCTACTTTAATTTACACATTCTTACACTGTTGTCCAGTCTCCTAGCACATAAATTACACTAGTTCACGCTACCTTAAACTCAGATTACTGTCTGTCTACCTAGCTATCTAATACTTAGCCCTGGTCTACACTATCAAATTACTCCAGTGTAACTACATCAGTCAGGGGTGTGGACTATTCACACCTCTGAGCAATGTAGTTATACTGATCTAAGCACCAATGTAGACAGCACTATATTGGCATGAGAGCTTCTCCTGCCGATGTAGGTACTGCCTCTTGCGTAGGTGGATTAACTAAATTGACGGGATACACTCTCTCTCAGTAGCTCTCAACCTTTCCAGACTACTGTACCCCTTTCAGGAGTCTGTTTTATTTTGTGTACCATCAAGTTCTACCTCACTTAAACTACTTGCTTTTGAAATCAGACATAAAAATACAAAAGTGTCACAGCATGCTGTTACTGAACAATTGCCGACTTTCTCATTTTTACCATGTAATCATAAAATAAATCAATTGGAATATAAATATTGTACTTACAATTCAGTGAATAGTATATAGAGCAAAATAAACAAGTCATTGTCTGTATGACATTTTAGTTTGTACTGACTTTGCTAGTTCTTTTCATGTAGCCTGTTGTAAAACTTGGCAAATATCTAGATGAGTTGATGTACCCCCTGGAAGACCTCTGCATACCCCCAGAGGTACATGTACAATGTGTTGAGAGCCCCTGGCTTACAGCGTCATTAAAATGCTATCGCAATATGGTTGCATCAATGTATTTTAAGTGTAGACCTGCCCTTAAATTACGCTTCTCATCCTGATACCTGACTGATGGACCCATTCACCTGAATTTGGCTCTTTGCTTGCAGAGTTTGGTTTGATTCCAATTCCAAGTTGTTACCTAAGTTAATGAGAAACCGTCTTTTGCTTGTAGTTTATCATCACCACGTCCCCTCCCTAGAAGATGGAAGTTGGGAGCTGAGGTTTTTGGTGTCTTGTGTTGAGAGAGTTAATCGTGGAACTTGAAGCTGGTGGGCAGCTGCAGATTGAGGAGCTTTATGAAGAGCGAGCGCTAGATCTTATAATGTTAACTTATGCAAATTAATATGCAGATTGGGGACATCATTCATTAATGGAAGCTCAGGAAGTTTTCATTTAAAGGGGATTAATCTAAACCCTTCACAATCCTCCTTCAGTCCTCACTCAGAACAGGCAGTTCTGAGGATTGTTTTCCTCCAAAGTTTAATGTAGACTCTTGGACAACTTTCTAAAAGGATGCACCCCAAACCAAACATTCTGCTAGGCCAGGGGAGGGCAAAGTATGGCCTGCAGGCCGGATTCGGCCTGTCAGGGCTTTCAGGCCGGCCCGCGGGATTGCCAGTCCCATGGCGCAGTGGAGCTAAGGCAGGGTCCCTGCCTGCCCTGGCCCCACGCCGCTCCCGGAAGTGGCCAGCACCATGTCCCTGCAGCCCCTGTGGGAGGGAGTGGGCAGAGGGCAGGGAGCTTGCCTTAGCCCTGGTGCACGCTTCTGCCACCTCGGAGCTGCTCAAGGTAAGCGGCACCGAGCCGGAGCCTGCACCCTGAAACCCTCCTGCACCCCAGCCCCCTGCCCTGAGCTCCCTAACCCCTTGCTGTCCCCCTCCTGCATCCCAGCCCCCTGCCCTAAGCTCCCTTCTGCATCCCACACCACTCCTGCACCTCAACCCCTTGCCCTGAGCCCCTTCCTGCATACCACACCCCTCCCACACTCCGCACCCCCTCCCGCACCCCACTCCCCTCTCCTGCATGCAATTTCCCCACCCAGATGTGGCCCTCGGGCCAAAAAGTTTGTCCACCCCTGTGCTAGGCAGTGGGGACTGAGGAGCATGCAAGGTCTGGGCCATGGCAGGGCCTCGGGAATGTGACTTGGTCATTTCTTGGTCAGGCTATCATGGCTCTAAATGTAGAATAAAGAACCAAAAAGGACCCAAAAAAATTAATATTGGAGTGCTCTTAAAATGACGTGAGAATAACATCTTTAGTATAAATCACCATCTTCTCCAACATCCTCTCCATCAGCCCAGATGAGTGGGTTTATTTCCCCAACCAGGAGGTGGAGAGAAGAAAACCAGATGTGCGATGGCATAACTTCCCTTATGCTAGGCACTGGCTTGCTGAAGCAGCTATGTCACTTCCAGACCCATAGTTCCTGATGGCACCCTAAATGGCAGCATTTAAACTCTCTTTTTTTGCGGGGCTAACTCTGAAATAGGCATGCTGTTGAGTGGAGTTCTGCTGCCTTTGTTTCTAAAGCCCTGGTGAAATGAATAGGATTTCCAGGGTGCCCAGGGGCGGGGGGCAAATGGGGCAATTTGCCCCAGGCCTCACAGGGGCCCCCATGAGAATATTCTATAGTTTTGTAACTTTTTTTTATGGAAGGGGCCCCCGAAATTGCTTTGCCCCAGGCCCCCTGAATCCTCTGGGCAGCCCTGAGGATTTAAAAAAAAATCTGATGAATCTTGTAACTCTGACTTGTAACTGATGCCCAATGACATTTAATAGCAGGTGGCTGGTATCAATAAATAAAAAAATAAGTGGATTAATCAGCTCATTAGTAGCAATCACTAACTTGGGCTGATAGGAAAGGGTGTTACACAGCGAGACCCCAATGCTACTGTGCCCGTGCTGAATTCTGCTCTTGGTTACAGTAGTGTAAATTTGGAGTAACACTCAACTTCAGTGGAGTTACCCTGGGTTTATACCAATGTAAAGGAGGTCAGAATCTGGCCCATTATGGATTGTGCTTAAAAAAAACAAACCCGTTGAAAGTACTGGAAAGATTCCCATTGACATGAATGGTCTCCTTGGGTCAGGTCCTTTCTTGCATAAACATAACCCAAGTTCAAAATACAGAAGACAGCTTTACATCACTAGTAAAATACTGTACCAAGCAATGTAATTATGGGTGCTCATAGGCAGATTGCTCTGCATCTGCATTGTCTGTCATTGCGATCAGAGGTAGAGAGCCTCAGTGCTGTTTAGAGGAAATATTTCTATAGTCTCTGCTGCTGCCTGATTGCATACTTCTGGTTCCAAATAAGGTGTGTGGTTGACTGGCCAGTTCATAACTCCGAGGTTCTTTAGTTAATTATGGTCTTTCCTTTGAATCAACATGATGCTAAATGTTCTGCTGTCATGACTTGGGTGCCCTGTGCTGGATCTGTTGCCTTCAAAAAAGCTTTTACTGCTCAAACAGCAGAAATCATCACAATGATACTGGGTTGGTTAGAGATTATGAGTTAGCTCCTCAAATGACTCAGTCTTTGCTAGATTCCACTGGGTGAGAGTCAGTGCGGTGATGTTAACCTTGAAGGGAAAGATAATCAGAGGCTATTTGTTTTACAGCAGGTTTCTAAACATGTACAATGGTGTTCCAAGTAGTTACAGCCTCTGGAATTATCTTAAGTGCCAGGTTTGATTCATTTTGCCTGGGGGTAAATTGTAGACTCTAGGAGAGTGGTTGAAATATCCAACCTGAGTGAGGCTAAGGTATAGAGGACACAAGGAGGCCTAATTTTCTACGACTTTGCACCAGTTTGATGCCAGTGTTACACAGTTAATTTCAAGTGTTAATTTTTATACTTGGGTAAATCTGGTGTAACTGAGGGGAGAATCAGGCCTAGAAATCTGAACAACCTGATGAAATGAATAGTGTTCAGAGGTAATTCAGACATTGAGTGAAGAATCGTACATTTCTGTAAAGAAGTGTTAAGGTGTGATTCTGTGCATGTTATAATCTTGTAACTGAAAATGGCTCATTGACAAGGAGGAAGGATGGTCCAGTGGTGCGAGTGTTAGCCTGGAGCTTAGGTTGGATTCCACGAGGAGCATGGAGGACAAAGAATGACCTGTCACAGGACAGTCGAAAATGATGCTGCTTTTATGGTGACAACGTACAACGGACTCAGATGGTAGTGAGGAAAATGGGTTGCTACAGGTGCCACTAGGAACAGGAGAGTCTAAGGCTAAATGAGACTGGAGAGAGCTGGGTTCCCAGCTCTGCCACGAACTTGAACAGTCATTGGGCTGGAGAGAGTGAGAATGACCCTGTGGCCCAGTGGTCAGGGCAACCTTGGGTCGAGTCCCCCTTTTCGAACAACTCTTTCATTTTTTACCCACAGCGGGACAGCGTCAACAGGGGAGCCTGAGGGTGATTAGTGTGCTCCCCTGAGATGTGGAAAGTCCCTGTTCAAATCCTTGCTCTCCCTGTGGCAGAGAGGGGGGAATTGAACCTGGGTCTCCCCACCCCAGACGACCGCTCTCCCCATGGGCCAAAAGTTGTAAGGTGAGGAGCAGCCACTTCTCCTTCACCACTAGCGGCTGCCACCGCTAGGCACTTACCTGTATGACCAAGACAGGGCGGGACTTAGTGCACACCTTGCTGGTCAGTATCTGGTTTAGACAGCTTCCCAGCTGGCATGCTGGCTTTTGTGGCTCGCGCCTCTCTCTCCCCATTCATTGCTTAGAGAGCCTGGGCAGCTGACTTGTTTTTGTGGATCACAGTGATGCTCCTGAGTTTTCTAAGCACCTAAAAGTTTGGTGTTGCGATGTTGAGCATCACAATACCTAAGTACCCTCCTGCATCCCTTCTTCTGTGCCTCAATTCTCCATCTGTAAAGTGGGGATAGTCGCACTTCCTAGGAGCATTGTGGGGAGAAATGCACTAGAGATTTGAGGTGCTCAGATGCTGTGGTGATTTGAGCAATGAAGTAGGTAGATTTTTAAGGCCAGCAGGGACCGTTATAATCTAGTTTGCCCTGCTGTGTAAAACAGGCTAAATTCCCCACTAGGACTGTCATTGATTCCGCTGCATTGCTATTAGCTCTGGTATAGACCAGACTCTGGTGGCTTCCGGAGATCTTACCATCTTGTTAGTTCAATAGGAGTCTCACTAGTGGTAATGCTGCTGTTTAACTGGTTATAGCATCTGGCATAGGTGAGATCTTACAGATTAACAGGGTGGAAGGGAAGGAAAGGGGGAAGCAAGCTCCCCTTGCATTCTCATCCTCCTGGGTGACCCACCAAGCGAGCTCCTTTAGCCCCTCTTCCCTCCACCTCTGTTATTTCGCTTTGAAATGCTGCCGCCCTCAGCACTTAGCAAATCCTTATTTCTCTCAAGCCCTTGTTCCACCATGGGGTTCGATCAGCATGCACAGGCTGCTTTGACTATCAGAGTCTGTGGGTTTGGAGGCTCTTAATGGGGGCTCTGGGTTTGAGCTGCTCAGTGGCGGAAAGAGGCACTGCATTGATCTGAGCTCAGAGGTGCTTTAAGAGGGCCTCACTCTCTTAATTATTAAACCCTTGCTACCTTGTGGGAGTGTTTCGATAAAGAGACCTCTGGACTCTTGAGCTCTCCTGGAAGAGCATTCACTTGTGCGTTCTCTGGAGGAAGACACAACTGGAAGGTAATTCCAACCCCTATCCCCTGTGACAGGGTGTACAAGTCATTCAGTGCCTCCAGCAGGGTACCTCAGCCTTGCTACCTCTCATCCCAGTGATGGCCCAGCTCTGAATCAGACAGTGGTGTGGTTTTCCTGGGTAAATTCTCAGCAGGGAGAGGCTCCGTGTGTCGACGCAGTCAAGCGTCACTAAGCCTGCCAGGGCTCAGATCCTCAAAAGGCTGAGTTACTCTCATGAGAGGCAGAGACAAGAGTTTTGCCAGCTGGAACCCAGAACAGGGCCTGCTTGAGGCAGAAGAGCTGCCATGTGTCCATTGTTTGGGGTTTACTGATTGCTAAACTGCATGAAGGGAATTTGGCCAGAGACATGGCTGGGTTTTCTGGTTTTGTTTGTCTGGGCCGGCTGTGAATTCTCCCTCCAGCTGCTCACACCCAACTCTTTATTGTGTTGGGGGATAAAATATCCTTTTTTTCCCTCGTAAACAGAGACCATCTCACAAAATAGGGTGGCCACTTCCTCTGTGGGATCTGCCCCCGAGTGTATTCAGGCTGATGCTCTCTTGAACTCTGCTTGTTATGTTCCCTGTTCAGTTGATCAATTGTTATTTCTGAGCGCATGTTCACATACCACATTACTTCCATGGCAAGCTACGGCATGATCTACAGTGCACCAGCATGCTGTGCAGCAGCTTGCCTTGTGACCACAGCCATGGTGCAATGACAGTCCCAGAGTGCTGCATTCTAGGACTTTCACTGTGCTGTAGCGATGTCCACATGGTGAGGTGGTGGAAGTGGGGTGCTGTGGTGCCGGACTCGCACCCAGCAAAGCTGGGCTTATTTCCTAGCTTTGCCACAGACTACCTTTGTGACCTTGGGCAAGTCACTTAGCCACTCTGTGCCTCGGTTTCCCATGTGTCAAGTGGAGATAATAGCACTTCCCTGCCTCCTGGGGATGTTATGAGGTCACATTAATTAATAACGGTGAGGTGCATAGCTGCTGTGAAGATGGGGGGGGGGGCATAAACATACCTGGATAGGTTATGCGTGAAACAGGGCTCTCTCTAACTTCCTCGGGGTAGTGACGTTATAGTGTCCCTCTGGTGTTTGTCAGACACACACAGTTGTTCAGTGCTGTTCTTGGAGCTCCGATGTCAGCTGCACTAGCAGACAGTGCAGCATGTTGATCCAGCAGACCTTGATGTTTGCAAAGAAAGACCACAGCTCAGTTCGGTGGTGAAGGCACTCAGCCAGGTTTGTTGTCAGCAAAGCATGGTACTTGTGCCCTGTCTATCAGGTCACAGGGACACTGACGCATGTATGCCTGTGACAAAGTAAAGGTTCAGTGAGGACACCAGGATCCTGTCCCCTTGGCCGACATAAAGCTGCCCCTCCTATAACGTCTCCTTTTATACCTCAGTACAAACATACATCACTCCAGATAACGTTCTTTACCACCCTTATACCTGCTAATTTGAATAAAACATCCTCCTCTGTTATCCGGTCATCCCTCCTTATCTTACGGGGGTTTCGGTGTGTGCCTGCAAAATCTCTTAGGAATTTGTTTATGTAGGTACTTGAGAATTCTCAGTGTTCTTGTACCATCCTCTCCGGTCAGGAATGTGCTTACTTGGTTAGCCAATACCTAGCGTGTTACTATTTGGCCAAGGGCAGGCCTGCTTTGGCTTACAGCCTCGGGCTCCAGTATGGGCTACAAAAGCCAGTTTAAGTAGATCAATCTGTTTAGTTTATCAGAGGTGCTGAAGTACTTTCCCAGGGAGAAAATATCAGGTATTAAAGAGCTCTTTAATCTAGCAGAGAAAGGCACAAGAACAAGAAGAACTCACGGTAGGAAGCTGAAGCCAGAAAAATTCGTATTAAATATTAGGCACACATTTGTAATGTGTTTTAACAATCTGCCAAGGGAAGTGGTGGGATTCTCCATCTCCTGATGTCTTCAAATCAAGACTGGCTGTCTGGAAGATCTGCTCTAGTCAAGCATACAAGTTATTGGGCTTAATACCCCTATGCTAATGAGATGGAGTCTCCCTCCAAACTTGACGGTTATTGAATGTGACCCAAATGTTTATAGTAGGCCAAAGCCTACTGTCTTTACACTGAACTGGCCAGAAGTTTTGCCTGGAGTAGGAGTGCAGGATTTGGCTCTGTAAGAATACATGCATGTCTGGTGTCTGAACATGATTTTAAAGAATGATGAGCCAGTAATAAAACCAAGAAATTGGAGTGTTTTTCTGTCTTCAGTTCATTTGCTTTTTAGTGTGAAAACCCCCATGACTGGCATCTTCTGACATAACCATCATCAAGGAGTTCAACCAGGCACAAAGATGCTGAGCCTGTTATTTTACCATAGGCTCCATCAGACATTGTGGGAGGGAAATGAGTAACTAACAGTGAATGATCTAAGATGAGCTTTGGGATACCACAGTGATGAGGGACTTTGCCTTAGCAAAAAGGTGGGCTGGGGGTTATGGTCTTTCTGAATCTTCCCCCTGAAGGGTAGAGAACAGCCTGCAAATGTTGGGAAGTCATTAAGAAATGAATGAGTCAAAGTAATGGGCAGTGTTTGAAATCTACAATGAACCTGAAGTTAGCCAGCAGATGTTCAGCCCTCACAGGGATTTGATGGGGCTGTAGGGAACATTAAGGGGATGAGGGGAGCTGGGAGCCATCAGGTTGTCTGACTATTAACCCCCCAAATGGCAGAAATCTGAAAATAAAGGAAATATAATTGCTATGGTACTGTCTCAGATTACGGGGAAGGGTGTGCTCTGCAGATGTGAGTAGCATAGTGGATTTACGTGTGCTTGGAAGCCAGATTTCCTTACTGTGGGCCAAATCCAGAGCTTCTCAGTTAGCTCCTACTCCAGGCAAACACTCATTGGCTCCATGGGAGTTTTGCGTGAGTAAGGCTGAGTCCTGTCTTGGGTTCACAGCTTGCTAGCTCTCCACTTTCCAATCAAAAGCCCCACCTCTTGCTGGCTGAGTAGTTAGCCATTCCTTCCCCTCATTACAGGTTGGATATGGCTGGCTGAGCGACTGCTAAGAGACAGCGAGGGCCAGACATGACCTCAGCTCTCAAGGCCCTGCCCAACATCCATAGAGCCTGCGTGATCTCAGCCTGTCGGGGCCAAGCATCTCACCCGCGCAGTATGTCCCTCTGGGAGCATGGGCTGCACCTCTTCCGCAGCGCTGTGGGTGTCGTCCTGCCGGCCCCCATGCTGAGAAGGGCCCTGGTGCTCAAAACAGACGGCTGCCCCAAGCTGGTCGTGAAGGACCGGGCTTTCCCTGTGAGGAGGAACGTGTATCTGGTGGGCTTCGGGAAGGCTGTGCTGGAAATGGCGGCTGTGGCAGAGGAGATCCTCGGGGACCACCTAATTCAGGGGGTTGTCAGCGTCCCCCATGGCATCCAGGCATGCCTGCAGCAGGCGGGAATGGAGTAAGACTGATAGTGCCCGGATATTCCAGTGGGAGGGTGCAGAGAATGGTGAGGGACAGGCAAACACAAAGACCCAGGCTCCTACAGAAATGTCTGCCTGCCATATATTTTCCCGTTGGGGTCACTGCTGAATCCCTCTTGGATCCTCTCCACCTTTCCCAACTTTAACCCTTGACCATGGGTGCAAGACTCATAGCTCAACCTTGGCTGGTCTCCATCCCCCTTCGTGGGCCATCAGATCTGTCCTTGGGGCTGTGTGTGCTGCCTCCATACTGTACCCAGCTCCATGGGGGAGAGACCAGGATCAGTAAAGGAACCTGGATAAATCTCAGTCACAGGGTCCTCTCTTGTCCCCCAAATCCCTCTTGTGAGAGTGGGGCTCCCAGGTGGGCTCTGGATACATGTAAGTTTCAGTGGCCTGATCATCTTTTAAACCCCTGCAGGGAGATGTTTCTGAAGCCTCACAGCAGGATACAGGTCATAGAAGGAGCTAAGCACAACCTCCCTGACAGAGAGGCTCTGAGGGCAGCCAGCATGATTCGGGAGCTAGCTGAAGGACTGACAGCTGACGACCTCCTCCTTGTGCTAATCTCAGGTAATGTCTGGAATCCCAGGAGTGGGGAGTAAGTTCTTGTGGGACCCTGTCGCTGCCATCAGTTGTTGCCCTCCCTTCTCATGCCCTATCTTTCCTCCCTTTATCTCTTCTCTAGCTTGGCTTCTTCCTTTCCTCGTGCATGCAGGAAACAGATCCAGAATCATGCCTGGCAAACTAGGTCAAGTTGCCTGTTGCAAAAGAAGATGAGGAGAGGCGTAAAGTGGGTCAGAGCTGTTCCCATTGCTACTCCCACACTGGTGGCAACTCACTGCATGCATTCACGTTTCAGTACCTGGTCTTCTGGCAGCAGCTGTGAGTTGGAAGCAGCTTGGGCCCCGGGCAGACACACTTTTCTCCCAGTCAGACCTCTCAGAGGAACTTTTCACAAGGATTCCACTATTGATTCCTTGGTCTAGAATCTCCCTCCTCTAGCTGTTGCTTTGTGCCCTCCCAGGCAAGAGGTGGCTCCATTCCTGCGGGGCTGTGTGTGAAGAGTCGGATGCGTTCTGGTATGGGAGATGCTGTATTATTCATTAGGGTGTTGGCACACCAAGTATTTGGGCCAGCCTGTTGTGTTGCTGTTTCTCTTCCTCCTCCCACAGGCTTTGCCCTGTAGTTCACTGCTGTCGTGCCTGCAATATCAATCCCAGTACATGCAGTTTGAAGCAGCAAGGCACTGTTTTGCCAGGTGGTGGTGCCAGGCAATCAGAAAGCACGGCTCTGCAAATATAAGCCCATCCCAAGGCAAAGCACTGAGGAGAGGCTGCCTGAGCTATATGGAGGTCTGGATCCTGGGGCCCGAGTCTGCTCTGAGTTACGTTGGTTTGACACCATGAAGTCAGTGTAACCAGTGTCTTGTATTTCCATGTTTGTATTTGTAAAGACGACTCTCCTGGGACTTCTGATCACACAGCCATGTAGATGCTTTCTTTCCTCAGAATGGGAGGTGCCCCATGCTTAAATTTGGGCACGTAGGCTAGGGGAGTGGTTCTCAACCAGGGGTACATGTACCCCTGGGGGTACACAGGTCTTCCAAGGGGCACATCAGCTCATCTAGATATTTGCCTAGTTTTACAACAGGCTATGTTAAAAGCACTAGCAAAGTCAGTACAAACTAAAATTTCATGCAGACAATGACTTGTTTATACTGCTCTATATACTATACACTGAGATGTAAGTACAGTATTTATATTCCAATTGATTTATTTTATAGTTATATGCTAAAAATGAGGAAGTAGTAGTGTGCTGTGATACTTCTATATTTTTATGTCTGATTTTGTAAGCAAGTAGATTTAAGTGAGATAAAACTTGGGGGTACACCAGACAAATCAGACTCCGGAAAGGGGTACAGTAGTCTGGAAAGGTTGAGCCACTGGGCTAGGGCAGCAGAGCTCAGAACAGCAGTACAGGAGGTGCAGGTGCTTGGGCATCCATGCACGGATTGTAATGGGGGACTAACTTAGGTACTCAAGTTGGAAAAATGAGGCCCCATCTGAGACTCGGAGTCACTGAGGGACTGATCCTGCAAGGGGTGAAATAGCGTGGCTGAGGTGCTCTGCATTCTCACCCCAGCCGCCTCTCTCCCGAAATCAAAAGGAGTCACTCAGTGCCAAGTAAGAGGTGCTCTGCACCTTGTAGGATCAGCCCCTAAGCACATGCATTTGAAACTCGGAGGCTCCTCCAGGAGCAATTGCCCCTTTAGTGCCTTATTCCCACATTCCCGGATAGGGGGGAACACCTTGAGGGAATGTACTCTGCTTTGGGCGCATAAGCAATGTAGCAGTGCACTTATGGGGTTTATTTCATTGGGTGGATATCCGGCTATAGACATGCTCCTGTGAGTAGGTGTCTCCAGTCGTGCAGCTCAGTGTTAAAGAAATAAATGCACTTGGAGCTGCTCTTTAGGGATTTTGAGGGGTTCTTGATTGTGCTCCTCAGCTGAGCAAGGTCTAGCTCGAGATCCTCAGCTGCCTAGCTCAGCTCAGCTGGCTTCAGTTTATTCTGCCTTGGTTCAGAGAGAATTTTGCAGGATTATCCAGACAAAGATATAACTGGATTTGAATCATGTCTGGAGGGGATTCCCTTGAGTTTCCTCTTGTCCTCTGGCTACTGATATCTTCAAGAGACTCCTAGGCCATTCCAGGATTTGCTGTCAGCGGCAGCTCCCAAAGCATGCGTACCTCCACACAGCCCCCTCTGGCTGCTCCTGGCTCACAGCCAGATCCCTACTGAGTGACTGAAACTCAGGCACTTTCATTTGTTTTTCTTGTTCTTCATATTTTATTGATGGTGCCGTTTCTCAAACCTGAGAGCCGGCTTTGCCCTTTTATGATCGTTTTCTAATACATTTCTATACATACTCACCCTCTATTTTATCTATTTTCCCCCTTTAACCCTCTTCCTCCCTCCTTTTTCACTGCATTTTAAGGGCCCAATCATGCTGTCAGTTGTGCTCTGCCACTCCCATTGATCAGATCACTAATGCACCCATCACCATAGTATCCAGCCTCATTTTTGTTTCCTCTGTGATTCTCCCTCTCTCTCAATAAGCTTTTTGCTGTAGTGCAGTTCTATGTTTAGGTTTAGACATTGCTATATTTTTTTAAACACCACTCATTATGAATCAGGTCAGTGAAACGCTGAAGCCAGAAGTGTCTCTCTTTCCCTGCAGCTAAACACTGAGTGAACCATGGAGTCTGCAGTCCCCTCTCTCTCAGACTAGCGGTCACTGAAGTCAGATTTGAGGCACGTTCGCCCAGAAGTGTAGTGAGAACAATAGCACCTGGGCCTGTTTCTGCCCCGCCTTGCACCCCACATTTTCATTTATGCCAGACAAAGTAGGTGTAAAATGCAGGCACCGTTGTGAGTGAGATCACTGAGCACAGGTGTAACTGGCTGCCATGGAGATCCAGGCCTGCTCTGTGGACAAACAGAAGACATCAGTCTCCAGGGCTATTAGTCTGGCATCTTTCACCAGCACTAAATCCCCTTACAACAAAATGGTGAGGGAAGAGGAGGAGGAAAACTCCAGCTGTAGGATGGCCTCGCTTAGCCATTTGTCTGAGAGGCCAGCGTTTGAGTGCTGGAGGGTTCCTCCCACCCTGCTACACACGTGCCTTCACTCGCTGCTGTTTCTCCTGCATTATAGGAGGTGGATCGGCCCTACTACCTGCTCCTACTCCTCCGATCCTCTTGGAAGAGAAAGAGAAAGTCACCAAGCTTCTGGCTTCCAGAGGAGCTACCATACAGGAGCTCAACACTATCCGGAAAGCTCTTTCTTTGTTGAAAGGTGGAGGGTTGGCTCGGGCTGCATATCCTGCACAGGTGAGAGTGGAAGACTTCTCACTTGCCCATAGCTTCTACTCTAAGGCAGTTTTAAAGAAACACCATGAGATTAAAAGTCATGGCCAAAACATACCTCAATAGAAATGACCTGATGTTTAGATCAGTGGTATGCAGAGGTCTTCCAAGGGCTATATCAGCTCATCTAGATATTTGCCTAGTTGTACAACAGGCTACATAAAAAGCACTAGTGGAATCAGTACAAACAAAAATTTCATACAGGCAATGACTTCTTTGTACTGCTCCATATACTATACACTGAAATCTAAGCACAATATTTATATTCTAATTATATGATTAAAAATGGGAGAGTCAGCAATTTTTCAGTAGAAGTATGCTGTGACACTTCTATATTTTTATGTCTGATTGTGTAAGCAAGTAGCTTTTAAGTGAGGTGAAACTTGGGGGTACGCAACAAAAGTCAGACTCCGGAAAGGGGTACGGTAGTCGGGAAAGGTTGAGAACGACTGGTTCAGGTGACTTCAGCTCCCAGTGAAGTCAGTGGGAATCAGCATCTGTGGTAATCACACTGCTTCTATTTAGCTGCCTGAATATGCAGTTAGGAATCAACTATTGGATTCAAAGATTTGGTCCATATTTACAAAAATAAACTAGAAAAAATCATTACCTACCTTTTTCAATAGCACTTGAGATTGTTAACACAGTTGTGTTGTGTTTTGTTTTTTCAGTCTGGTCACTCTGCATTTCTTTTGGCTTAGGGAATGAAAATTGGCTGGTCAGTTTCCTTTTAATTTCTAGTCAGTATCACTTTCTGGCTTTCTGGCACAATGCTGCCATGATTATTTGGGTTGAAAGCAGTACAGGCCAGTTTTCTTTGTTTAAAAAAAGCCAACAACATTGTCAGTTTGTAGCAGAACAATAGTGGAAATGTTTCTATTTAATTTAGGTTTCATTCATCTTTTCAAAACCTACATTTTGGGCCAAATTTGTCCCCTTTAACTGTCCAATCAGCCAGCTTGCACAGGTTCAAATGAGAGTACTGGCCACGCTAATGACTGTAGCCCCCAGTTAATATGCACATGGAGTATACTGACTCCCCACCACAATATGGCCAGATCAGCATTGTGGTATGAAGGAAATTCAGACTCCTTATTCATTCAACAGCAGTCTTTCCCTCACTACTCCACCATCATTATCTGATGGGGCCACTTAGCTGTAGTAAGTGGGTTGGAGCCTCAGCTGAAGTAAATCAGCAAATTCAGTCATCCACAGAGCTGTGTGGATTTACGCTAGCAGAGGATCTGGTCTTGTATTTTACTTCTGGGCTTTCTCATTGTATTTATCAATGGAGCTCCAATTCAATCTGTACCAGGTTAGGAGCCTGAGAAGAGTCACATAAAAACATGCTACACTTCCCTATATTATAGTCCAACATTAAATGTCATTTGGATTCCATGGGTTAGAGCCTTGAGAGCTCTTATTGCATTATCTTAAAACAGAATGGGCCAAATTTACCATCATTTGCACCCATGCATCTCCATTGAGATCAGCCGGATTGCACAAGTGTAACTGAATGCAGAACTTGGTCTCATCACTCTTGCATGTCAGTGAGTCTCTGCAGCAGGCACTGCATTTATCTGTCATCCTTTCTGCTTCTAGGTACTAAGCCTCATCCTCTCTGATGTCATTGGCAATCCAGTGGACATTATTGCAAGTGGCCCCACTGTCTACAGTTCCCCCTGTGTTCAAGGCTGCCTTCAGATAATGAAAAAATACAACTTGATGAGCACCTTGCCAAGATCTGTGGAAACAGTGCTGTCCAGCTCCGTCTCAGATCCCAGTGGTCCGAAAGACTATTCCCACGTCTACAATGTTGTCATTGGCTCAAACAGTTTAGCTTTAGAGGAGGCCAAACACCAAGCAGAGGATTTGGGCTACTGGACCCTGATTTTGAGTGCGGGGGTGTGTGGGGAGGTCAGCAGAGTGGCCAAACTCTACAGCCAGCTGATTCAGTTTGTTTGCTTGAGCACAGCTGGACTTGGAGAAGGTCCTCTAAGAGACCAGGTGAGAGGAGATCTTCTAAAGCTGGCAGCAGAGCTAGAGATCCCAGGTTTGAACCTTGTGGACTCTTTGAAGGCTTTGCAAGGATTGGAGTCTGAAAGATCGGTTTGCCTGCTGGCTGGTGGAGAGACCACAGTCCAGCTTCAAGGAAATGGGAAGGGTGGGAGGAACCAGGAGTTGGCCTTACAGGTGGCATTGGAGTTACACCGAGCTAAGGCCACTGGGGCTGGCTACGTCCTTGGGAAATGTGAAGTCCTGTTCCTCAGTGGTGGGACTGATGGACAAGATGGGCCAACAGAGGCAGCTGGTGCCTTCTCTAGCCAGGAACTGGTGGATAAGGCAGCTCAGGAAGGTCTCGATGTGGAGATGTTTCTGAGCAACAATGACTCCTACACATTCTTCAGTAAGTTCCGAAATGGACATCACCTTTTGCTGACTGGTTTAACAGGCACCAATGTCATGGACATCCAGGCTATTTTAATTAGGGCTAGAGACAGATAAGGAGAGCACCTCTACAAATTACTCAGTTGTTTTTAATTAGAGGCATTGGTGAAAAATGAGGGTACCAATGTTCTGGACAAATCCAGACTGCTTAAATTTTAGGCACAGCTGGCGAGGGCACTAATTTCATGGCTGTAAAAGCTACATTAGTGAGGCACATGGGTGGGTTACCATGACCATGTTCAATCTGTTAATTAAGATCAGAGTAAGGTAAAAAACATCAGTATTATGAGCATTGGGGCTGCATTAAAACCTTCCAGCCAAAGAACCAGTAACATACTGCATTTTGGCTGTGGTTAGAAAGAATTCAGGAATGCAGGGCTGATGACTGGCAGGCAAATAAGGCTGGGATTTATAAAGGCGTCTTAGGGAGTTTGAGTTCAAGTGGGATTGTTGGACATCTGAAGCCCAGCCTAAAGCTCTAGGTTGCCATTGTAACTCTTATTCCATACAAAGCTAACAAGGTATATTAGACTAGTCCATAGGGCCCTAAATCCAGTGCACTCCAAGTTCAGCGGAGATGAGCACATGGCGTCAGTTTAACCTTTGGTCTTGGATACGTGGCAAAAACACACCCAGCTGTGGTATTAACACCATGTTAGGTGAAGAACAGTGTGAACCAAGATTCAGACGCACTGGTGCAGAAACCATCTGAACGTGAGACCTTCTCCCCAACTATGTAACCTTCTGTGCCCTGGTGTGGTGACATTTCCGCCCCATGGTTGATATTTCATGGGGTAGCATGCTGCACTGTATGTGTGTATGCTACAAGCATTCAGAGTATTACTGCCAAACTGGTCAGAAAGCAATACAGCCTCCAGCCTGAGTCATTGACCTTTTTACTGTGTAAAGTCACTAGTCGCTGTCGTTCTGATTAACTCCTCTAACTCCATAGAACAAAAGGCCACAAAATCTGTAAATTCAACTCTCCTGACCCCTATTGCTGCACTGATCAAAGGGCAAAGCAGCTGGGGCCATTGCTCTGTCAAACAGCAGATCCCTCTAGCCTCTGGGACAATGTGGAGCACCAGCTACTTCAGCTTTGCCATAAATTAAAATCAGATCCTGCCTTGCTGTACTCAGCTCAGTTCCCAGCGTGACACCAGGGGCCAGGTTTTTCAAGAAGCACAGCAATCAACGTCTTCATCTCTTATGAAGATCTGGCCGCTTATTGTGGTGCCTAAGTGGGAGCTGAGCTCGCTTGAAATTCCAGCCCCGATTTAAAACGTTTGATTCAAATGGTTTGCAGACGGATGTAGCTGTGCCGTGTGGCTGATCTAACTTTGCAACTTAAGTATACCATCCTATTAATACCATAAACAGTGAAATCATTGCACAGTCATGCTGAGCAAGATTCAAAGAGGGACTGGACATTTATAATGATAACAAGAATATCCAAGAATAGTTAATGCTAATAATATTTTTGGAGGGCATATAAAACATTATGCTTTTTGGTTTTAAATCAGTCCCTATGCAGTAGAGATTAGGATTGGATCTACATGTCTACTGAGTGATTTCTTGCGCCTTCCTCTGAGGCATCTGGGCTCTGGTAACTATCGGAGACAAGATCCTGGACTATGTGGATCTTGAGTCTGATCTAGTCTGGCAGATCCTGTGTTCTGATGTGTGATCTTGTGATTAAGGCATAGATTTGGGAACTAGATGAGCTAGATCCTATCCCAGCTCTGCTAACACTCCCATTTATAAGCTTAGACAAGTCACTAACATTCTGAGGCTCAATTTCTTCTGTAACATGGGGGTGACCATCTTTACCTACATCCCAGGGTTTTGTGAGGCTAAATTTGCTAGTGGTTGCAAAGTGCTTTGAAACTCACTGCTGGAAGGTGCTAGAGACCTAGGACATATAATAAACTGGAGGCATGAATACAACGTCAGGGTGCAGACTGTGGAGGGAAGTTTGTGTGTGTGTGTGTGTTTTTTTGAAGGTTTCTCAGTGGAGAATGCCATTTGAATTTCCCTGTGTGTGTGGCACCTACCATAGTGGGATTCTGATCTGATTGGGGTCCCTGTGCATGACTGCCATGAAAATAGCATGAATAAATGCAAAGGGAAAATGAATGTGTTCAAAGAACTTGTTTATGGGTGAAGATAATTGGTTGGACAGCCATGTTAGTTACTTAGCACCTGATCCTGCTCTTTGTTAAACCAGGGGAAATCTGGAGTCGTGTCAGGTTAACTACGATGAGTGCAAAATTTAGCCCTTAACCATTGAGTTGCTGGCACTGTACTGCACCTGCTCTGCTGTTCTTGTCCATTATCATTTAATAGACATCAGTAGACGGTGGGGTGTGCCTGGCAGATCTAGCAGCAGAGTAGGTGTGCTCCATCTGGATGTGCCTGAAATGTTCAGCACTGCAGCCAGTGTGTATGAGCTACAGGCCCCATTTGGCAGCACAGGACATGCTTTCTGCCTGGAGGTACCTGGTACATTCTGCAATTGACCAAGTGCCTTCTACCTGAAGGGGCTTGGAATGCTCAGCAGCCTACGTATGTTCTACGCAGACGTAGCTAGTACATTTAGCATAGTACATAGCAGCATAACAGCATAACCTGTATTATAGAAGAGATCTCTGAAATGTACGGCATCACGCGAGTGGTCAATGGCACAGAAAAATGTTTGAGGATTTGTGCAAAATAAAAAGCAGGGAGGCAAACTTCAGAGCAGGGGAAGGAATTATGTAATAGGCCAGATCCTCATCTGGTGTAGACTGACATCAGTGGAATGATTCTCATTGACACCAGCTGAGGATCTAACCCCCTGTTCCCTCCCTTGCACTCCGAGCCTTGAAAACGAATGCCGTTTCTCACTGCCAAGCATTGCCTGAGCCCTTGGAGGTGCTGATCTGAGATCATTCACAGTCAAGTTCTGAAAACTTTGGCTGGCATTCACTCCTCAAGGGAAGTCCCTGAGCTGTTAATAACACACCATACCACTCACATCGGCCCTGCTTTTTTAAACAGGAGCGTTTCACTAATGATTAAAATGAGCTCATCTTGTGGAGGGGGAAGGCTGATAAAAGATCTGATGAAAGCATGCAGCTGTTTGAAGCACATTTCACATCTTCATTCGCTTGGCTTCCTTTCCCCTACAAGTTGTTTGACTCATCCCTTCTGTTTTAATGAGGAAAAAGCAGGACCGGGGGCATTGGTCAAGGACAGTGAGGTTATATTAGCATTTTTACTCTTCAAGCTGTGTAGTCTAAGCTTCATCTCTGAGCTAACCTCAGTGAGGGGCTTGCACGTCCTCACCATGCTGCTCTGTAATGCATACACCTGGCTGCCATAGAGCTGGAAAGAGATGTGATTTCTTCCTCCTAACTGTTTAGCACAGAACTGCAGCTATCTGTGTTATAACTCAGATTATAAAAGCTGGGAGCAGAAGATGGAAAAAGCTCCCTCTGGTTCTAAAGCCATTCACCAGCAGCAGAAGACTCCAACAGTAGCTTGCTCTCCAGGACAGATCCTGCTCTTACATCAGTATGAATGTGGAGTCATTGGGCCAGATTCTCATTTTCATTAAGTCTGGGGCCACATCCACTTTAAGGTCAGAACAGTATAAAGGGGTCTTAGTGGCTATAAGAATCTGGCTTGCTCTATTTAATTCAGTGGAGTTACTCTACATTTACACAAGTGTGACTAAGAGCAGACTCTCTTTCTAACTACAACATGTGTAGCTATTGGGCCACCCCTGTTGTCCTGGGAGATAAATAGTCCCTGTGTTGAAAAGCAGCATGGGAAAGGAGACTTGGGCTCCTGAATTCTAATCCTGGCTCTACCAGTAACAAGATCAGAGGTAAGTTATTTAACCTCTTGCTGCCTCAGCTTCTGATTTGTAACAGGGGAATAGTACTGACCTACCTCACAAATTTGTTTCTGAAGATTGATTAGTTAATGTTTGCATCACGCCTTGAGCCACAAAGTGGTATGTAACTGTTAAGTACTGTTATTACCTTCACCACGTTCAAGAGAGGTTGGAGGTATCTCAGAGGTGTGATGGATTGACCTTCAGAGCCTTGGAGGCATCATTGCTATCTTGGCAGTATAATGAATTTGTCTCCATGGACTCTGAGGGGAGGGGGTTTTATAGCTGGGTTTTGCTTACGTAATCCTGGAGTGATATTAGAGCCACTTCAATCTAGTCAGACAACTGCAAAGGCTAGAATCTGTATTTGTAATTATTTATACTTATTTTATTATAGTAACACCCAGCAGTTTCGAACCCCCTGCCACACAGACAGACAGACATGTCCCTGCCCCAAGGAGCTTACAGTGTAAGACAAGTGACAGAGAATGGGGGAGAAGTTTACAATCAAATATTTCTATCTATATACACATACACATTATTATATATACATTCTATGCACTGAGAAGGTAATGGATACTAACCACCTGCAATAGACCAAACAGTCCCTCACCCTGTCCTCCCTGGGATCTGGAAGAAGTAGGTCCTGAGGGGAGAGATGAAGGTGGAGGAGTGAGGATAGTGCCTTTATGGAACTCCAGGAAAACGTGTATACAGCATATGTATGCAGAGCAGGCTCTGTGCAGCCAGGAACACTCCTAACTGTAAAGAAAGTCCAGAAGTGCAAGTGAGAGAGGAAACAAGCAGTATAGGAATGAGTACAACTGCTGGGAAAATTTCAGTGGCTGTACAGCTCCTCCTGCCTGTAAGGAGGCAGAGGGGGAGAGGATTGGCAGACACAGCAGCTGGCCACGTGCTTTCTGAGAGCCCAGCTCACTTCTGTAAATGGAACGCTTGTGGCCAAACAGTGATCATGTTCAGGATAAGTAACCACATTATTAACAGGGGACGCTTTTGGCAGTAAATTAAAAATCTTGGCTCCTGGCCTTGGCATTGCTCTTGCCTCTTAGGAGACATTAATATCCCAGCTCCCCAGCATTCCCATTCTCACTTCATTAAGGAGCCGATAATGACACATGTTGATGGTTTTATTCTGCATGGAGGCTGATTAATGGCTAATATTTCACAAGGTGTTAATGGGGTCCTTCCTTTATGAAGTGAGCAGAAGGGGTCCGCCTTTAATCTCTTCCACAAGCTGTGTAATTTTACCCATTTTCGCTACTGTGACAGATTTTACACAGACCTTTCAAGAGCCACCGAAGCCTTTTAGAAACTTTGGAAAACATTGGTTAGAGGTAATCCTGCCCAGGCATCATAGTCTGATTCTCCTTCCCTTTATTCTGGAGCCCTAGAAACATTGGATTAGCTCAAACTCTGTTTTTTAAAGCCCTGTCTACAATGCAGGTACTACTATCTTTATGTAACAAATAGAGTGCGTCTTCATTACTGAGTTAACCCAGATGTTACCCATCACCCCGCTCACCCTCTTCCCTGAGGGTAGTGATGCTTTCAACCCAGGCTAATTGGCCTGGCTGGGGATGTGGGTTAGAGCCCAGGTTCTGCTTTTACTCCAGTTGGCAATCTGCCCCTTTTCAGTGAGAATGCAGGTTAGATCAGTCCTCCAACGCCTTCCCACAATTCCCCCAGAAGGGCAGTGGAGTTCTCCCATCATTCACCGGGAAATAAATCCACACCTACTTGGTTTATTTCAGCACAAAGGACCATGGGAGGTGCCCCCAGAAGTCCTAGCGGTGCACATGGAGGAGCGCAGCCCCAGGGTTGGGGTAATGGGTAGGGCTTTGCAGTGTGGTTGCTTGCACTCAGGTGTCAATCATCCAAACTAGTGTCCCTTAACAGACCATCCCTGCCCCAGAGAGCTTCCAATCTGAATAGACAGGTGGAAGGGAAAATGGTGTGCAGGGTGAAGTGATTTGTGGCAGAGCTGGGAGTGGCCAGTTCCAGTGGCCCATGGTGGGACAGTCTTGTCTGAGCTGGTCAGAGCCACTCTAGGTGTGTCCACACAGCTGTTTTTCACAACCCTCCCACGTGTGCCAACACCTACCAGGTTGGCCAAGGCCCTGATCTGCTGCTATTGACTTCACTGGGAGCAGGATCCAGTGTTTGTCAGTGTACTCCAGTCACCCCCTCTCCTCTGACCCCCTGGTGGTGGTATCCTTTGGGTGTGGCCACTAGTCTGTTCATTTCTCAGGTGCATCCCCAGTGGGCGGTTTGGCTCGCAACATTTACCTGTGTCAGGGACTCCGCGGGGCTGGCAGACGCCAGGTTTGGGAATACCATCAAAAGCAGGCCTTGCTTTTTCTGGATGGGGATGACTGCACTGCAATCAGGGGTGTGACTGCAGCACCCGCAGATGTACCAGAGCTCCTTAGATCAATGGCAATTAAAGTAACAGGGAAGCTGCTGCAGCATGGGTTGTACAAGCCCACCGGACCCCTGGGGGTGTACTCAAAGCAGTCAGCCTGTTCTGACACCCCCGTGCTGGGGTGTCGCTGCTAGTGGTACTCAAGCTAGCGTTGCTCTAGTTAGCTCAGCTACGTTTGCACATGCTGCAGACACCTCGGTTGCAGTCTGGACGTACCCTAGGATGCCCAACCTAGTATAGTGGCAGCAGCTCCTGGCTGAGTACAGGCAGTTATTGATACTCCAGGTCTCTCCTATAGGTGCTGCTCCAGGCCCCCGAGCTCTGGGGGCAGAGACCCAGTGCACGATCAGCTCATTTTGGTGATGGTGACCCTTCAGTGGCGAGGTCCGCAGGAGCAGATGACATTCTCCGGTGGCCAGCCCCAGCGTATTGCACGGCTTCAATCCCTATATGAAATTAGCAGTATAATCACATAGGAATAAAAAGCCATAGAAGACAGTGGGACACTGCTGGCAGCAGACAGGCCTCTGAGTGGCATGCCATCAGATGTGTCCTCCCCCCTCCTCCCCTCTCTCTTCCTTGGGGAGGTTGCTGCTCTGATACTTTCTCACAGCACATCTGGCAGCAGAAGTGACCATGGGGCAGCCTCAGATGGAAACCACCCCCTTGAACACGACGTGCAAAGGAGTCTTGATGGTCTTCGTAGGGTCTGTGCGGGTGGAGGATGCTGAGGGAAGAGAAAAACGTTTCAGGAAAGGAACAAAGAGAAAAAGAGAGAGAGACTCAAGCAGAAGGGACCTGAGGTGGACTGGTTCCAGAAGCTGGGGGTGGTCTCCGGGGCAGAGTGCTTGTCCATATGCCCCTGAGCTCAGATCTCCACTCTAGATCATTTGGTAGTGATGAGTGTCATGCCCTTGTGGCATCAGGTTCTGGCTCCTGCCCAGGATTTTGGAACAACTAGAGAACTGTCCATAGTGTGTCCATCCCAGCTTTTACATTCACTCCATTGCACACTGGACAGGTCTTAGCCTGGGGCACGGGATGGCGAGGCTGGAAGGGTCGGAGGTTGTTGGACAGCAATCTAAATGTGCTCGGTTCTCTTTGGTGTAGGACTGGGGCTGGAAATGCTGGCAGAGCTGCCTTCTCGGTCCAGTTCCTAGCACTGGTTGGGGGTGAGTCATTCACAGACACTGCCCCAGTAAGCCTGTCTGGTGGGATTGCAGCCTCTGTTCCAACCCTGGCTGAATCTAAGTGCACAGAAACAGGGTGGGGAGGGGGGAGTTAGCTGAAATGTCTGGTCCCCAGGGGTTTGGTTCAGGGGAAAGGTGTGAGATTCAGGTCTCATTCCATCCTAGCCAGTTCACCCAGCCCTGCCTGATCTGCAGCATGCCCAGAGCAATCTTGCAATGTCTCCTCTCAACCCCTCTCCTCTCTTCCATCCTGCTCTCCTCTGCCCCTCACTCCTGCTGCTTTCCTTCTCTCCTCTGTAACCTAGCATGAGTACACTGGCCTCAATTCTGCCATGTGCTGGGCATCCTCCCATCTCAGGGACTGGCAGCAGCATAAACCCCCTAGCTCCTCAGAGGACCAGATCCTATGGTTGGAATCCCAGGCAAAATCCTGGCCTCCCCAACGCAATGGGAGTTTTGCCATAGATGTCACTCGGCCCACGAATTCACCCTCATGCCTGAGAGCTGTGACGCTCTGGGCCACTGTGTCCGACGCAGGGTGACAGAATACACACACAATCAGGGCCTGATTTCAGCTGAGCCTCTGCAGTTGTGCTCCTGATTGTGGGCTCAGTTACTGCAGATTGGGTGTTCTCCTGAACTAGGCACTATAGACACATGCGTCTATTTGGGTGCACACCAGGCCCCTCATTGGGATGCAAGCACAATACCTGTGCATTCAAAGCAGACTCATATGCATGCATGCAGTTTTCACCAGCAATTGTGTGCATGTATTAAAAAAAAACTAGGTATTTTTTGTCTCAGTAAGGGGCAAATCCTGACCTGCATGGGGGAGAATAGTGCCTAGGGAGCCTCTTCCACCCCACACATACCGCAGGGTAGGATCTCAGCCTAGTGCTCAGTAATGGGTTGCAATGGGGCATGGGCCTAAGCTTCTAGGCTGGCTTGTTCCATGGCCATGAGGGGGATGGGGCCAGATGCCCAGTCAACTAGGGTAGGTGTTGCAGCCCTGGCTAAACAAGGGTATATCCTTCCCCTTTGCAAAGTCTGCTCCGCTCTGCACTGCTTCCTCCTGCTCTGCACATGCTAATCTGTGTTGGCATTAGGGCTCAGGTACCAGTGCATGGCCAGCACACGTCCTACCCACCCCCGAGGGGCAGGACTTTGCGCTGCTCTAGAGAAGAGCGCTCCCATATGATCAGGCTCATGTCATGAGGGCAGAAGGCAGTTGCTCACTCACAGCTAAACTAAAGCTGCCTCCCTCCTTGCTAGCTTAGGCTGTGAGTCATGGAGCAGGGGCCATGTTCCTTGCCCTGTGTGGAAAGGAAAAAGAAATATTTGTAGCATGAATGCTGTGTTAACTTATAAAGATTCTCTCTCTCTGCCTCTGTGCTCACACTCACAGTTCCACACAGCTGCCTCTCCTCTGTGCTCACACTTAGCCCTCTGTACAGTGTTACACACCTGCATCCGCTCTCCTATGCCTGAGCACAAGCATGCCACACAGCTGTTACATGCTCCCACATACCTGTGCAAACATTTCTTCACACCTACTGACTAGGCTTTTTCAGGCTCCTTCAAGCCCCGGCTGGTGGAAGAAGCTCAAAGGAACCAGAGCTCAAGTTAGCTTGGCCCCATGATAAATGGCTCCCCAAAGGAAGGATCATGGAAAACACAGAAAGAGATTTGCATCTTAAGACATTCAGCTTGATCCTGATGCTGTGCTGGTGGGTCCCTATGGTGCTTGGTTGCATAATCCTAATACTGGCTGTGGCTACTGGAGATCCCCGATTTGAAGTCGAGAGGAGCAGAAGGTTAATTGCAGCTCATCTTTCAATGCTGCAGCCCACACTACACTGCAAGGCCTGGGGTACCATGCAAACTCCGCAAGGCAGACATGCCAGGCCCGACACAATTTTTTGGCCCCACATGGCAACGGAAAGCTACAGAAGAGCGCATCATGGTTCATCGTCCACCACCTAGCCGCTCTGACAGGGTGAGAATGAGAGACCAATTTCCAATCCTGCAAGCATAGCGAGTTGTTCCAGCAAGCTGTCAGCACCTGGTACACACTCTTGTCAGAGAACAAATCCCCTGGCAGCCCATTAGAAGCAGCTCCAGGCTGGCTGCAGGATATCTTGACAGGAGGCCAGACAACAGAGTGAACAAACACAGATATTCTGTTAAGAAGGTGTACGTGGGTGGAATGAAATCTGGGATCTATTACTCTGTTAGAGGCCATTTGATGAATACTTACAGAGCTGCCTATCGGGAGGAGCGGAGCAGGAAAAAATGCTTCCTCTCAAGCATTACTCCTGCCTCTTTCTCTCTGCACCAAGCTTGGGCTTCTCGTTAGCATAAGTGGCAATAGTGGGGCCATAGTATGGGGCCCAAAACGGCACAGTACCCCAGATGAGGCCTCATCAATGTTGAATAGAGGGGAATGATCACGTCCCTCGATCTGCAGGCAATGCCCCTACTTATACAGCCCAAAATGCCGTTAGCCTTCTTGGCAACAAGGGCACACTGTTGACTCATATCCATCTTCTTGTTCACTGTAACCCCTAGGTCCTTTTCTGCAGAACTGTTGCCTAGCTATTTGGTCCCTAGTCTGTAACAGTGCATGGGATTCTTCCATCCTAAGTGCAGGACTCTGCACTTGTCCTTGTTGAACCTCATCAGGTTTCTTCTGGCCCAATCCTCTACTTTGTCTAGGTCCCTCTGTATCCTGTCCCTACCGGCCAGCGTATCAACCGCTCCTCCCAGTTTAGTGTCATCTGCAAACTTGCTGAGAGTGCAGTCCGTGCCATCCTCCAGATCATATTTTAATGAAGTTCCTCTACCTGTGGGTAAGACAGGCATGCATGCAAAATGCAAATACTGCAACAAAGAAATGCAAGACTTCTTGCCCGAATGAAACAACATCATGAGACTCTGCACTTTTCCTTGATGGATTGGTGCTGCAGCCGAGCCCTGCCCACAGTATGGCTCTCACAGGTGGTGAATTAGGGAGCTCAGCTTTGTCAGTGTGGAGAAGGCTTTGGGGTGTGTGTGGGGGGAAAAGCACAGTGCTAGGCCAGCCGGGTGAGCATCCACTACCAGCCTGAGCCATGCAGAAGCAGTAAAATTGGCATTCAAAGATGCCCTGGCCTCAGACATATGAGTACGGGGCCTTGATGGCACTTTGTCACTAAGGCAGGACAGAGAGAATAAGTTGGGCCAAGAGGGACTTAGTGGGGTAAGCACATGGCTGGGAACCAGGAACTCCTCTGCAACTGACTAGCCTTGGCCTAGTCACTTGACTGCTCTTTGTCTTGGGGATAACACTACCTACCTGACAGGCAGGGATAACCGCTAGGAGCACAGCACCAAAGAGATGGGCCTAGGCTGTATTTCAAATCATCCCCTTGTTGCTTCTGCCAGAAGTATTTGGATCAGCCAATTACTCAGATAAGGATCAGCTGGCTCCAGCATGCTGGATTGGTCCCAGCTTGTATTACACAGTGGGGCACAAGGAGGCAGTGAAAATAAGGCTGGGTGACCATTTATTATGCAGCATCCTGATCCCAAACTCAAATGATCACGATTACCAGCTCTGCCTGCGATCCTGTTGCAGAGGTGCTGCTGGTGGCTGTGGGGAACCAGGAACAACCTGAGCTGGTAACACAGAAGATGTGAAATAGCGGCTAAGGAAAAGCATTTGCTTCCCCTTTAAGGAAAATAAGTGGCTGGTGAGTACCTGAGTGGTTCCAAAAATGTTCCTCCAGCTCCCATTCACCATTGCATTGTAAGTTCTTCAGTGACAGCACAGCCTAGTCTGGCTTTTCCCTGAGTGGCAAGATTGCAGACTAAGGAACGGCCCTCACAGACATGGAAAGATAGTAAATTGATTGGCACCCCCCGTGTATCCAAGGAAAGGACTGTCTGTGAGCTTTGCTTGTCCTCATAGGGATGGGCACAAAGAAAGCTTTAAAAATTAACAGGACACTAAACCATATTACAGTGGCATGGTCATGGTCCTCCTCCTGTCAGATTTTCCTTGTGAAAGAAGCTGTAGAAAACCAGAAGAAAAAAATGCTTTGGTGTCTTTATACTTTAGGTTTAATTTCAAGAACATATGAAACTAGGTAGGTGGTGAGATTAGGCCATCAGAGTTAATTCAGCCAATCCACAGATTTTATTAGGCCATCAGAGGTAACTTAGTTGATCAGCATATGTGGCTGCTAATTTGCTATCAAACTGTTTGACTTTAATTAAGGGCACATATAGGGATGAGCTGCAAGATTCAGACTGGGATTTCAAACCCCACAAAGTTCAGGGTTTTTTGGATACTGAGTTTTGATTCATACTAGTCTCTTGATAAAATGCTTAAAATCTGCCTTGGGCTTTTCCCTACAGTTTGTCTAGGTTTGTATTATTTGGTTATGACAGCGCAGCAGCAAAGAGCAGTCCTTTGATCACATCATAGATCTGCAACACAATCTCTTTTCTAACTGACTTTGGGATTTTTTGCTACTGGTAGCTCCTCATATGGAGTGACTGCTATCAGTGTGATCACCTGCATTTATCATTCCGCTGTGGCCATCTCACCTGCCCTCTGCTGGAGCTATTTCTAGTATTCCAAACCTCTGAGCTGCTTCAAACAGCTTTCACAAGAATGTTTTTCTTTCTTCCAAAACATGATATTTTTGCCTTTTAAATTGTACTTGAGCTAAGGAACAAGATGGGTGATTTTCAGACACTCACCAACCAAGGAACAGTCAAATATTTTGTGGACCACCGGGTTAGAAACATGTGCTAAAATATATATCAGTGGAGAGCCGGGGAATTCTGAGGTTTGTTACTAGTCAATGAAAGAATGATCTGGCCCTATATGAAACTTGAAGTAGCACCTCAGTTGCAATGAATGATAGATGGAATCATGGAAAGTCAATAATAGGTCCTGGATCTGCTGACCATTTTATAAGACTGAATCCTCATTTAGCCAATATTTTTGTGGGGAGGAGGCATATCAAAAGCATGACCCAGTGGATAATTATCCAGAGTGATCTTACTGAAATTTGGATGAAAAGGGAAGTTTGATTTAAAGGGGCTGAATAAATGGGCTTGCATTGTCTACATAATTAAAGAGCCAATGCTAAGTAGTGATGTACCTGCATGGCTTTCTACACCCATCATGCAGTCTGTCCTTTTAACCATGCCTACCTGGAAGTTGTTTTTTCCCCTAACTGCTAGTGTCACACAAGCTCACGCTGGATCTAAGTCAGGTCTTTCCTTCCTATGCAGCAGTCCTAGAGCTGGCTGAAAATTTGCTGTCAAAATGTTTTTTCCAGTGGAAAAAGCTTTGTGACTAAACATTGTGTTTTGTCTCCTGTTTGCATCAAACAGGTTCAGGTCTTCATAAAAAAACAAAGTGGAAAAACAAAAAACAAGGATTTTTTCTCAGCTATTAGGAACTGAAATTGTTTTTGGTTTTGGGTTGCCAGAAATAGAATATTTCTCAGTGGCTGGAAACAGAACATTTTTGTTTTTCAGGTTTCTGGTTAAAATACACACAATTTCAAAGAGTAAATTTGATAATGAAAAACCATTTTTTTTTGTTGTTTTTTTCCTCCATTCCCCAAGGAAAAAAAAATCATTTCCTCACCAGCTCTAGTAATCACCATTGATGCACATTCTGCACTCAGTGACCCCACTGTAACCAGATTTCAGCCATTAGGGGCATGTAGGTGTCACCATTACCACTGACGGGTTTGCACAGGGATCTGCCCAGAAGTTTGTAACCAATTCTATGGATGATGCATGAGCAGCACTAAATTCCAGCTCCCTCTTCCATTATAGCTGGGCTGGCTTTACAGGGTGAAGCAGGGGAGGGATAGCTCAGTGGTTTGGGCATTGGCCTACTAAACTCAGGGTTGTGAGTTTAATCCTTAAGGGGGCCATTTGGGGCAAAAATCTATCTGGGGATTGGTCCTGCTTCAAGCAGAGGGTTAGACTAGATGACCTCCTGAAGTTCCTTCCAACCCTGATATTCTATGACTCAAAAAGAAGCAGCAACACCTAATTATTATTGCTACAGGGCTCAAATATGACAGAATATGCATCTACTGAGCAAGGAATGGCTATTTTTACTCAGTCACTTTTCAGAACAGAACTGCACTTGGAAGTAACAAAGCGAGTTGGATGGTTAAGGAAGGAAACCCAAAAAAGTATTTTCATTTAGAACACAGAAGCAAATCAGGGAGCAAGCCTCATGGTTTTCTGCTCAATGCAACTTGAGGGTTGTGTGGCTCATAACACAAAAAGACAGGAAAGTGGAAGGTTACCAAAAGCTGGATCCTTGGTGCTTTTACTGCCTACACGTTATGACCTGAACAGTACTAAATTAAGTTACACAGGTAACAGAGAACCAGGACTAGGAAACAGGATGTTCTCTCTGCAATGTGCCTGAATTAATGCTGCCATTGAAATATTAACATATGTATCTCCTGACTGTGATTTTTTTTTTTTAACTGCAAGCCTCATGCTGTGGCAATCCAGATTTCTGTATGTAGTTTCCTTGGGTTAGACTGCCACCTTTCTTGCCCTCACCCAACAGAATGAACAGAAGTTTGGCCTATGACCCAAGGATCTCATGGGATCTATCAGATGCCTATTCCCATCTGTTCCTCACCACTGTCACCTTCAGAATCTGTCTGTTGCCACCAATATGTACAATTCATCAGTCTATTAAATCTGTGAGAAAATCGGAATTTGTATCCCAGAGGCTAGTTCTGAGAGTTTGACATTGGTTTCCATCCTGAATATAGGGATGAAATGTCAAAATATCATTTTTATTTTCAATCAAAACCATTTTGACATTCCTGAATCAAAATGTTTTATTTCAGATCTGTTAAACACTGAACTGTGTCTGAGCTACTGGGTTGCCTCATGGGAGTTATCAAATGCCTCTGTTAGCCTCTGTGTGCCAGGTTCCCCAGTTCAGCTACATTTCCCATGATGCACCAGTGTTACAGGACTCTAATGATGCAGTGCTTCAACTAGAGGAGAAATCATGATGCATCATAGGCACCTGAATTACAACTCTCTGAGGCGCTACGGCAGCTCAGGGGGACCCATCATAGTGGCTAATTGACCTGAAATGAAACAGGCTGATTTGGTTTGAAAAAGGGAAATGTTTCAGCTCGGGAGATGACCTGTCACAAAACTGCTCATTTTGATTTTCCTGATTGCAGATTGAAAAATGTTGGTGAAGATCAAAGTTTTCCAAGGAAAGACTTTGCAGAGAATGCATTTTGCATTGAAAAACATTTTCACCACAAATTGACAGCTAGCTCATCTGTCTAAGCTGTTTTGCTCTGGCACCCATCCCCGTAGCATTTCAATGCCTCCTAGAACAATCAGCCCGGCATGTCTTTTATTATTATTACAGCAGAACTTTAACCAACCCAGCCAGGGATCAGGGCCCCATTGCACAAATAATGCCGAGCCAGTCCCTGCCCTTAGGTGTAGTAATCTAGGCCTTAGATAATATTCAGTGGGTAGATGCAGGTGGGCAAGAAGACAGGGTGACTGCTGGGACAGGTGCTCTGGGAATCCTGTTGCAATTGTAGTGGTTCTGGTAGCCACAGGTGGTCCCCAGCCTGAGCAACATAATCAGAGCACAGGCTGGTTTTCAGGAGGGATTTAAACGAGGCTGGGAGTCAATCTGGATGTGGAGTCCTCCCAAAGCATAAGGTGCAACAAAGCCAGGATTTAGCTGATAATTCATGAGGCAGAAGAGAACTCAGCTATGCCACGCTGCAAGACTACAGGAGTAGGTGTATCTAGAATGCAGCTGGCAACAAGCTTCCCAGCCTGTGCCTGCTGGGCTCCAGGTAGTGCGTTAAAAATCGTGGTGTTGACACTGCGACTTGGGCTGCAGCTCGTGCTCTGATGCCTTGGTGGGCTTGAGAATCCCAGCTGACTCGTCCACGCTATTTTTAGCACACTAGCTGGAGCCCTGCTAGTGCAAGTCTGTCTCCCTGGGCTGGGTGATGTACCCTCTGCGGCTAGCACTGAGCTTCTCTGACCTAATGCATATGGGCCGTGGATCTGTTGAGGAGGAAGGCACCATTTTTGACACAGCAGCCTTTTCTATCTTCAGCGGCACGGTGACTTCGCTGTAATTAACGCAGCCTGTCTCTAAGCCGCTGCCTGCTGCGAGAGTCTGAAGACGTGGGCCAGCAGTCTCATTTCAAGCCAACTGGCTGCGCCTTTGATGTCTGTGGAGATGATGACCCAGCTCAGGCTGAGGCTATTCTTGAAAGAGAGAGAAGCTGCTATTTAGCAAAGAAAAGGTTTTTCTGCTTCTCTACGGAGCCTGCTATGGAAATGGAGCAGGAAAAACAGAGGTTTACTAAAAGAGCGCGAGGGGAAAAGCCCAGCCTCACTAGCTTCCCTTTGGAGAGGCGCCTCCATCATAGCTGCGTCCATTTCAAAGAGGCATCAAAGAGTTAGCAGCTCAGGTGCAGCCTTCAGATCCGAAGCCCGGGCGTTTTACAAGCACAGAATAGTGCCTGGCACTGTTTTACCAGAAACTGCAGGCACGTAGCAAATCGCACTGGGACTGACAAGCAGTTGGCCACCCAGCTCCAATGTCTGTGCGCTGGAGCCATGGCACGTGGCCCTCCCACATGCAGATGAGAGAGAGGGAGTCATCTGCTTGGGCTGGGGGCTGTGTGACTAGTTGGCCTTGGGGCCCTGCTGAGCTGCAACCCAGGGGGAGGTTTGGTCTCCCGGTCTGGCAGCAAGGCTGGACCTGGAGCCAAGTCACTGGCTGATCTGGCAGCGGGAGTGGAAGGGGGGACTTGCTATCTGGGCGCCTGTTCTAGCAGCAGGACAGGAGGCAGAGGAGACTGAGGCCTGGATTCCCACCCCTCTGCCCTATGGCAGTTCAGGGCTCACAATGCCCTGCGGTGGGGGTGGGGCTAATCAGGATAGAATAGCTGTTCTCTGCTGTGAATCTGAAATCCCCTAGCTCTTCTCAGGGGTTATGAATGAGGACAGCCTGGATGTGGGAGAGGTGCCTGGCCCAGGAATGCTAATGACTGAGCTGTGCCCTGGAACTGGTCCCTGAGAGATGGAAATACTTTGAAACTGTCTGAACCTCTTCTCCCAGCCCCCACCTGCTGCCTCCACCTTTCCTAAGTGCTGTCTGGCACACTCCACCCTTCCTGGCATGGTTCCCAGTACAGTACCTAAGGATGGGGGCTCTGCGGGAGCCCATTCTACCCCCACCTCCCTTTGCCACTGCCCTTTCTCAGCCAGCCTCGCTAGTGGGAAACCCAGCCTGGTAAGGATTTGGGGCAGCCAACCTCCTCTCTTCCCCACCTCCCTCACTGCTGCCTTGGAAGGGGGAATCTGGAGCAGCACCTTTCGGTGCTCCCCTGCCCCGGTGGGCCCAGACCCCATCCTTTCTGAAACTGGTGTGAGCAGTGGGAATCAAAGGCCAGGGCAGTGGCTGCACAAGTCACCAGCAGCCAGGGTGAGTCACTGTTGTGCCACGTTCAGGCTCTCCTTTTTGCAGGAAGGCCACACAGTGCTGAAGTGCCTGAACTGCAGTGTGGATACAGGGGCAGGAGGGACCTGGGGCCCATCCCAGGCCAGGAAACAGCCCTGCTTTTATGTCAAAGTATCATCAGCCCAGGGCTGTGGGAGAAGAGCCCAAGGGAGCCCTGACCTCTCAGCAGATCACATTATTTGACACACCCCTCTAATGCTCTATGGCTGGGAGTTGATCCCGAAGGGACAGCTGTAGCTGGGCCATGATATGGGGGAAGCTAGATTTATGCTGGCAGGACCTCAGGAATATCCCCTTTGATTTGATGCCAGCTGTGTGGCAGCTCCTCTCCTTCCCAACGCACCCATGTCTTCAACCTCCCTCTTTGTGACATGCCCTTTCCTGGAGTCAGGGTTCCAGGAATCCTGCCATACCTCAGGGCCCTTGTGTGTGACAAGGACACCAGGCCAGTTCTGGTCCCAGATTCAGCCTGGGGGAGCACAGCGGGTGAGTGGCAAGATCCCAGGAATTTACCAAGCTCTGTAATCACGGCATCATCTACTGCCCATGGGCAGGATGGTGGAAGGGCCCAACAAGGCACCACTGAGAACGTGGCAGTCAGCTGCAAGTTCCAGCCCCGAGCCATGCCAGCCTGCATCAGCTTGCTAGGGGGAGGTGTTCTGAAAACTGTGTTACTGAATATGCGCAGCATGCCAGGCTTAGCTGCATGTAGACTGCTCCCCTGGCAGGGCTGTGAGATGTAGAATGTGGTGATCACCACTAGAGAGCTCATGCTAGTTAAAGGGCTATGACCCTATTCCTATATTCTCTGGGCTTGGTTTCACTGGGAAGAGGGTACCCTTCCTCAGGTATTGTCTGTCAGTTACATTTACAAAACTCTTATAAATGATTCTCAGATTTGGATTGCTGTGTGGCTCACTCTGGAAGGCTGCCTGGTGCAGAAAGCATGATGTGATTAGCACTATTTTGTGTTTTCCAGCTAGCCAGGCACCCGGCAGCACAGAGCACTAACCCACGGGCCCCACCCCGAGGCTCTGCTCATTGGGTCTCAGTGACTCCCTAGTCAGTTGGCTCCACTGATCAGTAATAGGACGCTTCCCTACATGAGCCATCTTCCCAGGGGCCAGGTACAATCCTAGCCTGGACAGAGAGAGTGTGTGGGCTATGTGAGCCGAGGTCGGGTCACTGTCTCCCTCCCTTCTCCTGGGCAGCACAGTGAACCCAGCCAAGGAGGAGCACAGAGGTGTTACAGCTGCTGTGCCCTGGGGGACTTTGCATTTGACTTCAGGAGCTCCTGCAGGGCATGTGTCATAAACGGATAGTTAAGAGTTAATAGAACAGAAGTACTTCATGTCTCTTTTGCCTGTAAAGGGTTAACAAGATCAGTGAGCCAGGCTGTCACCTGACCAGAGGACCAATCAGAGAACAGGATACTTTCAAATCTTGAGGGAGGGAAGTTTTTGTGCTGTGCTGTTAGTTTTGGTTGTTGTTCACTCTGGGGGCTTAGAGGGACCAGATGTGCAACCAGGTTTCTCTCCAATCTCTCTTATACAGGCTCTTATATGCTCAGAATTGTAAGTACTAGGTAGATAAAGCGAGTTAGGTTATGTTTGTTTTCTTTATTTGCAAATGTGTATTTGGCTGGAAGAAGTTCAAATTTCTATTTTGCTAAAAGGATTTTAATTTGTACTTGTATACTTAGGCTGGGAGGGTATTCCCAGTGTCTATAGCTGAAAGACCCTGTAACATATTCCATCTTAAATTTACAAAGATAATTTTTACTGTTTCTTCTTTCTTTAATTAAAAGCTTTTCTTAAGAACCTGATTTTTTTTTTATGCTGGTGTGAGACCCCAGGGGACGGGGTCTGGATCCACCAGGGAATTGGTGGGGAGAAAGGAGGGAAGGGGGAGAGAGGGGTTATTTTCTCTCTGTGTTCGGATTACTTTCTCTCTCTCTCAGGGAGAGTCTGGGAGGGGGAGCGAGAAGGAGGGGGGAAGGTGAATTTTCCTCTCTGTTTTAAGATTCAAGGAGTTTGAATCACAGTGATCTTCCAGGGTAACCCAGGGAGGGGAAGCCTGGGAGAGGCAACGGTGAGGGAAAGGGTTTACTTTCCTTGTGTTAAGATCTAGAGGGACTGGGTCTTTGGGGTCCCTGGGCAAGGTTTTGGGGGGACCAGAGTGTACCAGGCACTGGAATTCCTGGTTGGTGGCAATGCTATAAGTACTAAGCTGGTAATTGAGCTTAGAGGAATTCATGCTGGTACCCCATCTTTTGGATGCTAAGGTTCAGAGTGGGGAATTGTACCATGACAGCATGTCTGGAAGCAATGGGAAGTCTGATCCTCTGCTGCCCTGCATCTTTTGTGGTCATTTACCCCAGAGCAAAGTGGGTAGGAAACACTGCGTAGCTTGGAATGGGAGGGTTATGCACCCTCTCTGCACCAGGGAAGGGTAATAAGGAATCCTGCAGCTTTCAAACTCAGCCCTTGAGGCATCTGAATCTGAAAATCGAGCTGGCTTGCTCCTAAGCTTGGACACTGCTGCAGTCACTGCTGCTCTTCTGGTTTGCTTCTAGCTCAGGCTAAATATTTTTGCCAGTCAGATTTTGCCTTCAAAATGGGTTTGCACGGGTGGAGCTCGGCCTGTTCACGCCTCATTATTGGTGATGATGTGTGAGCCTAAAGCAGCCTACCCTGGCGCTCTGCTCCCAGGCTGAGTTTGTAGGAGAAACATCTTTGCAATCATGAAATGAATCTGCGAGAGGCAATAAACGTGGACCTGTATGGTGCTGTTTGAACAGTCACATTTCCAAATGGAAACTCATTTTAATGGACAGATCTTCAGCTGCTGTACTTTGGTGTAGCTCCATTGAAGCCAGTGCCCAGTTAACACTAGCTGAGGCTCTAACATATGTTTCAAAAGGCAAGATTTGATGCTTACAAGGCAGAGACTAGCATCCGTAGTGACTCTAGTTAGAGCAAGGTATCAATCCCAGGGCTCCAGGACATAAGTGGGTCAGCTAGGGCTATGAGATAGCAAATGTGAAAAATCAGGAGGGGGTGGGGGAGTAATAGGAGCCTATATAAGAAAGAGACCCCAAAATCAGGACTGTCCCGATACAATTGGGACATCTGGTCACCCTAGGGTCAGCGAGTAACCCTTCCCACCCTGGTACAACATTACAAGATGAATTACTTTACTGGGGCATTCTGCTGTGCTCTGTAGCATCTGGCATTGGCAGGACACCAGCCTAGATGGACCACTGGGCCATTCCAGCTAGTTACATTTCCTGTTCTTAAATAGACTCCAATGTCATTCCAAATTAGGGTGACCATATGTCCCGATTTTATAGGGACAGTCCTGATTTTTGGGTCTTTTTCTTATATAGGCTTCTATTACTCCACCACTCCCTGTCCTGATTTTTCACATTTGCTGTCTGGTCACCCTATTCCAAATCCTTCTAAAGAATAATCACCCTGCACTCAAGGGCAAACCCTGCCTCTGCCTCCACAGCTGCAAAAGCCCCTTTGCAGTGGAAGCAGTTTGCATGGAGGAGGGGCAGAATTTAGGGGAGCAGTTCAGCATGGAGCCTAGTGCTGAAGTGGATCTTACATGGCAGGGGATAGGTGGAGGCTGGAGGACAGGTGGGTCTGAGGGATCCTGCACTATGTGGAGTCTCTGGTCCTATGCCAGCTGAGGCGCTTGCCTAGACTATTTCCGCTCTTGGGCTGCAGTAGTCTCCAAGGAACGGCTCTGAAGCCACTGCATGGATTGTCTTGGGGCATTGCCACCTGCCCCAGTCTCCCATGCATCTGTCCCGTGCCTTGCTGAGCTTCTTGGGCTGGTAGCTGATCACGGGAGTTGCCTCTCGGTGCCTTCCATCTTATGCTCTCAGGAATGACTGGTTACTGAAGTGTAACAACTTATAGCTAATTGGTGCCTGACATCATTCACTCCTGACACTGAGGTTATATACTGTGCATGGGGATCTGCTGATGCAACTGAGAGGTTAAAGGGTCGATGAAACCAGCTAGCTTCTTGCCCAGTGGCTAAGACACTTGATGGGTGGGTCAGTAGACCTACCTTCTATACCTCATCTGTAAAATGAGAATAATAATACTTGCCCTCACTTGTAAAGCGATTAGAGACCTATGCACAAAAAGCACCATAGAAGAGAGAAGTATTTATTGTGCAATTGCCACTCCATAGTGTTGCAATCAGCTCTGAGCAGAAAGCCCTACTATAACTTTGGCTTGGAAAACTGGGTTTGGTTTGAAAATTGCCAGATTTACTCTGCCGGCAGAAAAGAATGTTTCTGTAGCATTTGAGGGGAAAATCCCTCAAATGGTGTGAGTTACAGGTCACTTCAAAATGACTCTGATTTGAAATTTGGACTTCAACCTAAACTGTCTTTCATTTGCCCCCTCTCTCAAAAAAGTGGGGCTGCTGGCCATTTCCAGGTAGCTACGTTTCCTGGAAATCTCACTTCCTGGCTATATTAGAAGAGAACAGGTCATAATTAAGAATTTCTGTTCTGGATGATTGGGGTCCTTGCCCGCTGATTTCAACTGGAGGTTTTGCATTCACTTTGCACAAGTGTAAATGGCTACCAAAGATGCAGAGAAGGAGCGGCTCAGACTGTCCATATGTATGACCACATTGCCCTCTATTTTGCTGCATGCAGCTCAAAGAATTTCAAGTGCTGTCTATAGGTGGAAGTTAACAGATATTGGGACTGATCAAAAAATGTCCTGATTTTTTTCCCCTCCTGACTATATCTCCCATGGTGCACCATAGCCAGGGACTCCCATAATACATAGCTACCCTTTCCTAGGAGGGAGACCATGGTGCATCATGGTAGATGTAGTCCTATCAGGGATCACAGCCTGTAGAGATAAAAGGGAGTGCTAGGCACCTGAACTACAACTTCCAGGAGACACCACAGCAGCATTTCCAAAATCGCAATATTTTGGGTTTTCACCAAAAATGTTCAGGATTCAACTTGTCAATGAAAAATTAAAATTTTCCAAGGGCTGGACGCCAGTTAGCATCTACAGACTTTCTGCAGCTCAGCTAGTACAATACACCACACCTCTTCTTCGTGTAACCTACTGATTAGTCTAATGAAATAAAAAGAAACACGTCTGATTTTGTTGCTAGTTTCTTAAACATTTTTATGTTTTGATTCAATTGCTTAGTGATATGATAATGATTAGGTAGCTAGTTCCTGATATGTGCTAGGCACTTCTCACATGTAAGACAGGTCCCTATCCCAAAAGAGCTTTACAAGGGAGAAATCTTGATTCCACTGATGTGGCAAGATTGCCATTGACAAGTGACAACATATAGACAAAAAAGGGGAGGGAAAAAGAATCAAATAGGGAGGAAGGTATATACAGAGAGGCTGTAAATGTGGTATATGATGCATTATGTTAATTGGCTATTTTTAAAATTACTTCAAATATGTGCATAGGCAATTAAGAGATTGTTGCTTGAGGCATTGTGAGAAAAGGTGCATTTATGAATCACTTAAAAATACCATTTGGGCTATATTTTGAAACAATCATTCTCAATAATTGTGTGAATCATGATTTGTAATTGTTCTAAAAAATACAAAGATGATAACTGGAGGCTAAACCAATGTCTAAAAGCAGCTCAAGCAAATGGTGGGGGAAAGGGGGCTTTAAACCAGAAGGGAAAATAGAATGGAGAGAGGAGAAAAGAACGTCAGAACCTGACTCTATTAATTCATATTTCTGTCATATTTATCCACAAGTAGTGGATGCATTTCAGAGGTGGGTGAAGTTTCCTGTATAGTTTGAACAGTCAACCAGTGGAACATTGAAAAGCCCATTATGGCACTATATAAATGTTTGATCATTATTACTACACTGGAGATAGTGCACAGCTGGTAGTTATATGATGACAATGGTGTTACTGTAGGTACAGCACTCTGTTATTTGCTTGGTCCTTGGAGTTTTGCAGATTCCAAGTCCATATCTAGGGCAGGAACTGCAGTGGAAGAGTTGTGATGACGGTTTTGTACCCAGTGCCAGAGTGCACAGTGAAAGGGTTAAACTCCTTAAGTAAGATAAGGAAAGAGAAACTGCCTAGTAGAGATTGGTTTGGGTCAAGAAGTGGCCTCTAAGGGGTAACAGCTTGTTAAAGGCCTCCTGAAAAAGCAGGGCGAAATTATAGTTTAGAGCTGGTCAGAATTCTTCATGCAGAATGTACAACACAACTTTGTTGAAACTAAACTGTTTTGCAGCAAAATGTCAGTTCTGACACAAACATTTTCCCATGGGAAATTCTGAAACACAAAATTTCATTTTTAAATTGACATTTCAAAACAAAGCAGAAATTTTCCTCTCCATTTTGAAATGCTGTTACATCACAGTTTTGCGACATTAAAAAAACCTCCGTAAGCAAAATGGCATTTTAAGGTGCAATGTTGATTTTACTAAAACAGTGAAATGAAACACTTGAAGATGAAATGACAAATTTGTGTTTTTCTCTCTGAAATGTCAATGTGAAACGAAAATTTTGTTTCAAGTAAGTTCTAAACTTCCCACGAGGAAACAGATATTTTTTAATTGAAAATTTTCAAATGAAGAGGTTTTTTTGTTCTAAATTTCTCGTGGTGCGGGGGGGTGTGTGGAGGAGAAGGGATGTGGAATTGGAGAAGTAGGTAGGATTGCAATTTGCTCCAGCCCCAGGGAAAAGGAAACTGGTGGTTTATCCATCCCCATCTTAGATCAAGTGAATTGTTTTCTTGAATGCACCGTGTTAAACCTTTCTCAAGGCTCTAGCATTTAAAATCACCCTGTTACGCATTCTAACACAGTGTGGCATTTTTTGCCACTTGCAGTGACATCCCAGGTTAGGTCACCTGCAGGGGCTGAACCTAGGACCTCTGGATCTAAAAGCACATGCTTCTGCAGCCTCAAATACAGGAGCAGTAGCACTACATGAACATGTTATATGTGACCCAGCCACTAGAGGAGGACAATGAGCCTTACTGTATTAGCCTATTTCCCCAGTAATATCCAAGATCAATTTTTGCCTTGTTATTTTTAGGAACATGTGGGTGAGAAGTACTCAAGGTGGCCTGAGAAGAGCACTTCTATGCAGGCATCTCTGCACTTACATCAGTGGAGTTGTTCCTGCTGTTGTACCTTGTCACCTAGCTCAGAATCAGGGCCAGCCTACCCACAGGGCTGTGTAAATACTTGAGATCTAGTTCCTTCGCATAATAATGTGAAAGTGCCAGTTCTGCTGTTGCATGTTAATTACGCAGCCTTTCTTGCTGGGAAGAAGATTGAGATTTCTGCAGTCTTATAAGTGCTATCACCTCTGCCCTCATTAAAACCACGTAGTTCTTATTTCTTTAGCTTCCACTGTCACCAAGATTTCAAAATCAGACTTCGCGACAGAATATCTGATAACTTTGGTGCATTGCTATTCCACAGATGTTCCAAATGACTAACGAGAGAACTTCACTCAAGAGAAATGAGTTTGTTTTTTTTTTTTTTTAAAAATCAGCTATGTACAAACCTCACTCAAGACAAATGAATGTAAAAATAATAATTATGCTATGCACAAACCTAACTCCACATCCACTGGTCAGTCAAGCCCCAAACTCCAAGCTGCTGACCTGAGCTGAGCCCTCACCAGTTTTGGGGAGAAAGGGGTGCAAGTGCGGGACCTCGGGGCAGAGAGTGGGCAGGGCACAGCCTGGGTTAGGGGAGGCTTAGCTTCCCCTGGCCTATTATACCCCCTGCCCATGCCCCTCAGATAGACGCAGCTAGGTTAACAGAAGAACTCTTCTGTTAACTTACCTACTGCCTCTTGGAGGGTGGGGGGGAGAAGGATTAACAATATCAATGGAAAAACCTATTTCACTGATGCAGGAAGTGGCTGTGCTACAGCCACATGGCTGTGGCACTCTAGCTGTGCGACTGTAGAACACGTACTGTAGATGTAGCCTGGTTGTCAGAGTTGCTGAGCATCCGCAGCTGCTATTGACACCGGTGTGAGCTGTGACATCCAAGTTTGGAAATATTCAACATAGGGCCCAGCTCCTCAAAGGTACTTAGGTGCCTAGCTCCCATGTTAGGCACCTAAACACCTTTAAAAATCTGGCCCAAGCTCCCTTAGCTAAATGTTTTTGCAACTTGAACTTATACCTTAAAAGTTGCCTTTTCCAAAGCTCAGTGTTGAGACATACCATCCTTGCTTGAATAGCTCGGTGGTGGTGACTAGGGTGGTTGTGTATGTCTGTCCGTCCGTACCATGCCCATCACTATGCTCTGTGAACGTTTCTGTGCTCTCACCTGAGTGATACTGCCCAGAGGGGTGCTCCTAGTGTCAGTGATGCAAAGTGGAGCTGAAGGAATCAAGGCTCCTCCTCCCCCCGGAAAGCCATGGGGATCCCACAATTCTAGTTATTCTCAGTGTATTTGTCATTCGATGCTCGGCTTGATGACTCTGAAATTAACCCAAGCAATATTGAAAGGGAAAGGCTAAATAATTTAAACAATGCTAGAACTCTGCCTTCCGACTCCAAAGCCAGTAGGGAGGAGAAAGCACTAGGTTTTGTGCCATTTAAAATCTTAGGGCCAGATTCTGGAGCTGTCCTTTAGTCTTGGAAAATAAGCAGTAGGATCCATACCTTGTGGGTTTGTATCTCTCTGCGGGCTGAGCTGCCAGTGAACAGAGATGAATAGTCACATTCTGAGGGGTCGCGTGGAACTACTGCTGAGACGCAGGGTCTGCATGGAAGAAAATAATGCGGTCAGAACTGCCAAGCTGTGCAAGACCTCTCTTGGCTTCTGAATCCCCCCAATATAAGGGACCTCTTTTGCTCCCTGCTTGTGGAATGCTAGCCTACCAAACTCAAGAAGGTGTCTGTGTCAGCCCTGCAGGGCTAGAGGGATGGGAACAAATTGCAGGTGTAGTGCCACTGAGGCCAATAGACTGACACTAATTTATGCCATCAGTGAGTTTGGCTCCTTGTATCCCATTATGCCAGCCAGTAAATGAAAATAAAGTGAGGTACCTTGATTAGGGTAGGGTGTTGGGGTGCAAGAGAGGGTGAGGGTTCTGGGAGGAAGTTTGGGGGCAGGCTCTGGGCTGCGGCAGGTGGTTGGGATGTGGGAGGTGGTGAGGGGTGCGGGCTCTGGGAGGAAGTTTGGGTGCAAGGTGCAGATTCTAGGCTGGGGCAGGGGGTTAGGGTGTGGGAGGGGGTCAGGAGGGTGGCACGGCTCCCAAAATGACCGGCACACATGTTCCTTCTGTGCATGTCAGAATGCCCATGCGGGTGTAGTTATAAATGGCATGGTGTAGCCAACTCAGGACTCCAAAAGTTCCCCTTAATACTTGATAGCACATGTTCATTCATTGGTTATAATGCAGTAGCATGTAGTTGCAAAAGACATTCCTGCACACTTAGGTGTCACATCCCTGCAAACTGGTCTGTGTGGGTGGATCCCTGCACCTGCATGAAGTCCCATTGACTTCAGTGGGACTCTACATGGGGTCAAGGGTCTGTCCATGGAGCCTGCAGGATCAAGGCCTTAAATAGAATCATGGAAATAACTGGGCATTTCTTTAAGCATGAAACTATCTCTAGCTTAACATTTCTAGTTGTGTGCCCAGTTGGGTCAATGCATTGGCTGGGTCATGGCTTATTTCCTACAAATCAAATCACTGAATCTTGAAATTCTTTTGTATCAAAGTTTAGAAGACAGCTGCAAAGAGAGGACCCAGCAATGACAAAATGCATAGAAAGGTGTAAACGTAGAGGGAGTGGGATGGGGTGGGGAGAAATGGTGGTATAGGATGATACAGAGCAATGTTAATGAGAGCCAGCTAATACAGTCAGGGCCCAATCTGTGCCATTTACTCTAGAATCCCCTCATAGCAGAATTATGCTCCAGAATTTCAGCTTTCATTTAAAATAAAAGTATGCTTTTAGCCGCTGTAGCTTTGGAGAAACAGTTGAAGACATGAATGCATGAAATGATGTCTTCTGTGCTTGCAGCAAACTTGAATTAACGGCCTGAGAGGTGTGAACTGCCCCATCTATATCAACATATGTTAATTCTGAAACCTAAAGATGACATGTTCATTGTCAACTTTGGAGGAGATTTTCAAAGTCACAGAGGGAAGTTAGGCACCCAGCAGCCTTCACTGACTTATAATGGTAGTTGAGTGCTTAACTGCCGTCTGTATATTTGTGCTTAGCTGCCCATACTGTTGACTACTTCACTACTGATCTCTCTGAAACAAATCACACTAGCTGGATGTTTGCGTTAAACTCGCTAGGTGTTAAAAGTCTGCAACTGTCCCTTATTCAAATGCCCAGATCCCCAAAGAGTCAGGTCTTTGTTGTGAGAATAAAAATAAACTGAATTAATGTCAACCTAAATATACAAGAAGCAGCCATACTGATTCTGTTATTCTACGTCATTAGCTGAAAACCAACACTTCTAAATTAGCTGCCACAAAATCTCATTCTTCGGCGGAATCTAGCAATCTTGCTGGAGTTTTTAAGCCCTGCATGCCTTATTGTTTTTATTATGGTAGCACCTACAGACTACAGCTGAGATTGAACTATGTGTACAAACGCACATAGTAAGGGACAGGTTCTGCCCCCCAAAAGTACGAATATTTAACTGAGCAATGAAGTGACTTTCCTAAGGTCACGCTGCCTCAGAGCTAGGAATAGAACTCCATGCTTTCTGTGCTCCAGGCCAGGGTCTTAGCCACTGGACCTCCCTGCCTACTAGAGCCCCTATAGGCCCTAAACATAGTTATAAAAACATGCCACAGACCTGTTTCTGCACTTGGCGACCTCAGCAGCAAGACCTTCTTGGACTTCAAACAGAGTTGTAGGCTTGAGCCCCTGTCTCTCTATATTACACTAATAATCCTGTGAGTGTGTGTGTTTGGAGAGAGAGATTCAAATTATACCTCCCAGTCCAAGGAAATATGAAAGGCTGCCAAATCTGTCTCTCTAAATCCCAAGGATCTCCAATGTTTTCTCATTTGCACTGAAAATAAATCAAAGATGCGATGGCTTTTTAAGAATTTTTATTTTGTTTTTGCCTGCAAATGGGGAATAAAGGGTAAGGGTTAGTCTTTCAGAAGTGTGTTTATTTCAGAGTTACTGGCTTGGTAAACAAATGCTTAATCTTTGTGGCATATGTAAATCAGGAGAAAAAGTTAATATTTTAAAGTAAGTCATGGTGCTGCCTGAGCATCATGGAAAATTGCCTTCTGCCCTTTATTAATGTTCATTTAGTTTGAATAGGCCATTGAACGCTTGGTGTGAGGAACTTTCATGAACCACTTGCAAAGTATAAGTGAGAAGACGAAGATGGGAGACATGTGAAGCAGCAAAGGGGATGGAGATTTGTGCACACAGTATATTTCCTTGCCTTAGTCTCCGTATGTGACTGAAATGCCCTATTTGCTGCATACCTGCATGTACACTTTGCTTATTGCTCTTGTATAAGTATTCGGGGTCAGATTTTGTAACTGCCCTGGAACAACTCGTGTGACGAATTGCTCACTAGAGCTGGACGAATCTCTTTACCGGGGTGGGGGAACGCAGAGATTTGTTTGCATTCTACATTTTTTTTTTGTGAAAATTTTTAATTTCCTTTTAGGGGGTGAGGGGAACGACTTTTACTTTGAAGCTGTTCTCATTGGAAAACAATTAGTCTCTTTCCATGTTTAACTCTCTAAGTGAGAAAGTGATCTTTAAGAGAGTGATTTTTTTTTTTTTAAAAACTCATCCTCCCCACCAACTCTTCTTGGCGGGTGGGAGAAAAGAGAAATGAGAAGGTGGATATTTCCCCACAACTTAGAAATGAAATTGAAAATTCCTCCTGAAATCTTTCATGCTGGAATTTTGCAATGAAAAAATGTCCTTTTCCCATTAAAATGGGATTTTTCCAGTGGAAAAACATTCTTCCAAAAACCCTTCAACCAGACTTGTTGCTCACCAATGTGATTAAGGAGTTCACTTCTAGCCTTATGCAGATGCAGGGCCAAATTCAGAAGTGATTTTAACTGAGCCTAAATCAGCAAGGAGTCTAAATTTGGAGTCATTATCTCTTCTGATCCCCTCAATGGGTAGATTTCACCGGCTTAAGCTCCTCTGGATTCCCCTGAGTCTCTATTGTTTAGGTCAAAATTCTCAAAAGTGGACCCTGGTTTGAGTGTCCCAGGTCCTGAGGCACCTTGGAGCTGTTTTTTTCAGAGGTGCCAAGCACCTGCAATGCCAGTTGAAATTAGTAGCAGCTACAGCTGCTCAACTACTCTGAAAGTCAGGCCTTGGGTGGATACCTTAAGCTGAGCACCCCAAAAAAATCCAGGCCACCCCCCTCAGTTAGTGGCCATTACTGAAAATGTGGCTTGGGGTACAGGTCTCAAGATTTACTCCCATGAGACTTACATAAAGCACACGTCTGTGTGAGTAGGAGATGCAGAATTGGGCCAGCACTGAGACGATGATTCTAGGGTGTGATCAGAATCTGGCCCTGACGTTGGCCAATCTAGCCTAGTGGCATGGTGCCAAGGCTCAAATGCCAAGGGGCCAGAAAGAGGCATCTGTAGCCAGAAAAGCTGCAGGAGAGGAGAAGGTCACCACTTGCTTTAGCTAACATCATTTTACACTTTCTTCTGGCTCCTTTGCAGGTACATCCCAACAACCTAGGCTCTGTCGCACTCCTCCCACACATCAGGAAGTTGGCCTGTGGGAGGCTAGGGCTCTGATCCAAATCCACTGAAACTGTCAGACCCAATTCTAGTGGGCTTTGGATCAGGTCCTACTGAATGGAGAAGAGAATACCAGCATGTACGGGAGTCTGATTCATAGTGTCTTGCAGGTCACCTCTGAACTGGGCCCACAGGTTACAGGGAGGGGGAAAAAGCAAGACAGGGATGTAAATGTCTAGTCTGAGGCACAACTGAACTGGTGGCTGCTGATAACTGAAGCTGGTGTTTTCATCAAAGCTTCTAGCGCAATTTGTCCTTGTAAACTTGTACACTAAAAGGGAAGGGAAGTTAGAGGGGCAGAAAAGGCTATTTTTTTCAGCACTGGCCATCTAACTGACTTGGCAGAAGACTCAGTGTTTTCCCTGAACTCAGTTGCAGCCTGCAGAGCTGTGTTTTTAGCATGTGTGATCTCTTTAGCTCACATTACTTCAGACTTCAGCAGCACTGACCTAGCAGGCTGCAAACAAATGCATCACATAACCTAATAGGCCTCTTCCACTTCTATGGTGTCATGACCATTTTTGGCTAATTATGAACTGGGATTTTCCTTTATGTGTTTTGTGATGGGGCAAGGCCAGATGGCTACAGTAAAGTACTGAGGAACAGGTATGTTAGCCCCAGGCTAAACAAATCCCTAGTACCCTGGTAACCAAATGGCAGTTGCTCCAGGTTAATCAAGACACCTGGAGCCAATTAAGATAGCTACTTTGATTAGAACACCTGCAGCCAATCAAGGCAGGCTAATCAGGGCACCTGGGTTTAAAAAGGAGCTCACTCCAGTCAGGTGGGGGAGGAGCCAGAGGAGAAGGAGTGTGTGAGAGGAGCTGGGAGCTGAGACTGAGAGGGTGTGCTACTGGAGGATGGAGGAATTATCAGACAATAAAGCATTATCAGACAGCAGGAGGAAGGTCCTGTGGTGAGGATAAAGAAGGTGTTTGGAGGAGACCATGGGGAAGTAGCCAAGGGAGTTGTAGCTGTCATGCAGCTGTTACAGGAGGCACTATAGACAGCTGCGATCCACAGGGCCCTGGGCTGGAACCTGGAGTAGAGGGCGGGCCTGAGTTCCCCCCAAACCTTGCAACTCCTGATCAGACACAGGAGGAGCTGACCCAGACTGTGAGTTCCACCAGAGGGGAAGATCACTGAGGTGAGCAAATCCGCCAATAAGCGCAGGATCCACCAAGGTAGAGGAGGAACTTTGTCACAGTTTGTGTTATGGTGGTACCCAGAGGCCGTACCGAAGATCAGAATTTCATTGTGCTAGGTGCTGGACAAATTCATAATGGACCGATCCTGCCTCAAAGAGCTTAGCCAAATAGACACAGTATTATCCCCACTTTTCAAAGTCTTGGACCAGAATCTTAACCACAAGACCATCCTTTCTCTCCAACTGTCTGTGTGTGTGAGAACCTGAAGCTACAATTATACCATCTTGCACATCTTAAAATTGCGGTCAGCGGGCCTGTGAATTAGCTCACAGTCTGGGTGGGCAACAGTACAGCTGTACAGTTTAGGAAATAACCTGCAGTCTCTCTGACAAAGATGCATACTCTTGGGAATAAGTCCACCCTGTTCCCAGAAAGCAATAAGCTATACACTGCATTCCCTGGGAATGCATGCACACTAAATACAGAGAACAATAGGATATACTGTCTCCAGGGAGTCACTTCACAATCTCTTTAGAGAGATAATAGGATTTATTCTGTAAGTGTTAGGAATCTCTGCAACAGTCTCTTTAGGGAGTAATAGGATTTAGTCTGTTCCCTTGCCTCTGGGAATGGTTTCATAGACTCCAAGGATAGAAGCAGGATTGTATCTGCTGGAGAATTAGTCCACAACCTCTCTATGAAGCAAAAGGATGGAAATGTCATCTCTTGGGAACTGAACAGCCTTCTTTAGGTAGCTATAGGGAATTTCTTTGTGGTTATATAAAATAACAACTGTATATCAGGCCAGCATCATTCCTTGGTAACTGCTCTTGTCTTAAGGCATCCCACTGTGTCCTAGAAATATACTTCCATCTTGTGCTGACCTGGTGATGTAGAGGTGAATGCAACATCAGTCTTTGCTCACCTGAGCCAGAATTTCTAAGGAGAAGTAGTAATGTTTCTGGGACTAGTTTGCATTTCTCCAAGGGCAATAGTTCATTTTGGAGTTTGAGGCTTGAATGAAATAAAGGCAGCATGGCAGGTGTCATGTGAGTGAATATATTTAGAGCTGTTTCTGATTTGGGGAATGGCTTATGGGTTAGTATCAGAGGGGTAGCCATGTAAGGCTGTACCCACAAAACCGACGAGGAGTCCGGTGGCACCTTAAAGACTAACAAATTTCTGGGAACAGCGTGGACTTATTCCCAGGAGTATGCATCTTTGTCAGAGAGACTGCAGGTTAATTCCTAAGCATAAGCTTTTGTGGGTTAAAAAAAAACAAAACCCACTTCTTCAGATGCATCTCCTTGTTGTTTTTATGGGTTATTATTTCACAGACATCTGGCTGTGGTATGCTCTAATTATCTCTCCATTTTACTGTAGATCTCAGATTTGGGAAATCACTAGGATTAGTCAGTTTTGAAAGGCGATTAATTTAAATGGCATTTAGAAATGCCATTGATGAGGGAAAATTGCATAAAACAAGACTTGGCAACCAGGATTCAGTGCTGCATAAGTGACAGAGCAATACTCTATCTATGGTGTTATTCCTAGAAATGATGTCCACTTGAGTTGCTCCTTCCTGAGTTAGCAATGTCTCAGAGGGTGGCACTAGGCCATGAAAAATCTCTGATTTGGGTAGAACATTCTCTTGGCTGGCCCATGCGTCCGACGAAGTGGGTATTCACCCATGAAAGCTCATGCTCCAATACGTCTGTTAATCTATAAGGTGCCACAGGACTCTTTGCTACTTTTACAGATCTAGACTAACACCGCTACCCCTCTGATACTTGACAGCTCTTAACAGGACTCTTCTGGAGGCCCCAAATATCCACTAATTTACAAGGAACATAATCTGGTGAAGAAGGTCTATTGAATCCTAATTAGCACTTTAAAATTAACGATTTGGCATAAAAACAAATGAGCCCAAGACAAACTCTTCAGTCAAACACTCTACACTGCTTTTGTTCTGCTGCCACAGAGCCAGCCAGCAAAAGGGAGCCCAGCCTTCCCAGCAACCATGGCTGTGCATATATCACAGCTGTGAGCCTGCCCCCAAACCCAGTTGCTTCATGCGATTCCCCGCTGCAACCAGATAATCCTGGCTCAATCTGCTGTGGCTGAGCCTGCTGCCCCAGCTTCCCAGACAGATCCACAGCATCACCAACCCCAACTGTACAAAAACCATCAGGCAGGCCCCAAAATCAAAAATGGCTTAAAAACCATGTGAGGATTGTGTTTTTTAATGATAAACATTAGGCTCTTTTTGAGCTATTAGGAGGTCACATTTCCCAGCTTTCCTCTGCAGTCATGAGGTCTTGAATCTTACCTTAATTTGAAAAAATGAAAGCAGAAAAATCTCCTGTAGTCTTATGACTCCAGGAGCTGGGGCTTTAAGAAACTCAAAGCATTGCAAGAATTGGCAACACTGCATTTGCTCTGCTCCCCGCTGGAGCCTAATTCCTCCAAGGGTCCCTGCTAAGCAACCACTTAGAACCTTGCAGCAACCCTCGTGCCTCTGCTTCTTTACCCACAAAGGTCTGGTGCAGTCCACTTCCAGGCTTTGGTCCCAGATACAGCCCTGCTCTGATGGCAGAGCTCCCAGAATACCTTCCCAGATAGTGCCCCAGAAAACCAAAGTTCTGCCCTACCTGGCAACTCTTAATACAGCATGTGAGCTTTCAAGACCAGGGCTCTTGCCCAGGGCTCATCCCTCCCAGCTGTGACCATGTAATAAAACAATCATTAATACATTGCTCTCCTACCACACCTTCCCTCTGGGGGTCCCTGTGTGTCACTCATGCCCTGGCCCAAAGATGTTCAGGGCCCTGTGTGTCCTAAGTGAGAACATTTCTAAATATACATTAAGGCCTATCACAAGTCCCCACCTGCCATAGTGTTAAGGGGAGGAGCCCTGATACACAGGCCAATTGGTGGGGAGAAATACTTCTACAGCTGAGAACTGCTCAAACATTAAGCACCACAATATGCGCACTGCAGGGCGATGAGGATGCAAAGGAGCTCCCAAATCCTAGCAGGAACCATACCGAGGTCTTATCTAGCACTTTTCCTCTGTAGATCTCAAAGCACTTTTCAAAGGAGGTCAGAATCATCATACCTGGGGAAACTGAGTCACGGGGAGGTGAAGTGACTGGTTCAAGTTCACCCAGCAGGCGACTGGCAGAGCTAGGACCAGAATCCAGGTCTTCTGAGTGCCAGCCCAGTGCTCTAGCCACTAGACAACACTACCCACCACATTAGCAGGTCTGGGACTGTCTGGCAGCAGACTCTTCATACTTTCTCTCCTGCCATAAACAGTTACCTTTTCATAAAGAATAATTAGGAAGAGGGAAAAACTGAGGTATAGAAATCCTATGATTTGCCCAAGGCCGTAGACAAAATTGGGAGCAGAACCCAAGTAGACAAATAACTAGCCAAACCAAATACAGTAGCCAGGTTAATCTGAGTGTGTAACTGGGAGAGGGGGGAGAAAATGGGGGAGGAATTGCAATTTTTCAAAAATGCAAAATTGGTCGTAAACAGTTTAACTTATTGTCCAGTTTGGAAGAACGGATTGTAAAAAGAGAAAAGTGGAGGGGAAAATGAACTCCAGAAACATCTCACCATGTCCCATTGTGAGTGTTGGGACTATAACCCCATATTTCTTATGCTGCTTCCATTACTTTTGATTGCCCTTAGCCCTAGTCCTGTGAAGACTTTTATGCATGAGTTTAACTTTGAAACTAATGGGCAAGGCTGGCTCTAGGGGCGAGCAAGCAAGGTGGTGCCCCTGGGTGCCAGCTCCCAGAGGAGCACCATACTCCGGAGCTGCTTGGCTTTATTAGCTCCACGGTGAATGGATGGCCTGTCTTTGCTCTGATGACTGGCTGCTGTGGGAGGAGGGAGTGCTCAGAAGGGGGGCTGAAAACATTTTCCACCCTGGCCAGCAAAATGGCCCAGTTCCTCCGAATGGGACTGTTCCTATCTCTTTGCAGAACTGGAGCGTAATACAGGTGATCTCTGCCGGCTCACATATCTGAGAATTCAAAGAGATGACCTATTAGGTCACGTTGCCTATTCCCATGGGCAATACAGGATGGTTCCATCAGGATGTGCATTGTCCAGCTAGTGATGGGAGCATCTGCCTGTTTCCCTGAATGATTACTCCACAGTCTAAGGGCGTGTCTAGGTAGGGAAAATGACTAGCATAGCTATAGCAACATAACTATTCTGCTATAGATGTTCCAACTCCCCATGGGGACTCTCTAGTCTGAAGTGACAAGACTCCAGAATCAAGTGCCCACAAGGAAGAATTATACTAGAAAATGTACTCTGCTATAGCTACACTGGTCGACTTCCCCCATGTAGACAAGACCTAATACATTTAATCACTGGGGAATTTCCTCTGAGAGTGAGCCAACCTTTTCCATGTCATTCTGTTATGCCTCAGGTACTTAGATGGCCTCTACCATGGTATCTGAGTGCCTCATGACTTGCAATGTATTTAGCCTCAGGACACCTCCATGAGGCAGGGAAGTGGGATCCTCTCCATCTTACAAGCCAAGATTCTCAAAGGTAGTTAGAGGTATTAGACTTCTGTGGTAGTGAGAATCAGGGTGAGAGAGAATATGGTGTGTCTACATGGCAAAAAAGGTAGGTTCTTAACTTGGGTTAAAATAGCAGTGAAGGCACAGCAACTTGGCTTTGTAGCTCCAGTTGGAGCCTGTGGTTGAATTTGAGTTGGTGGGTCTCCACTGCTATTTTAACTCATGTTAGCTAATGCAAGTTGACTAACTCAAGAGTACACCGTCTTTGGTGCTATGGATGTACCCTAAGTAACTTGCCCAAGTCAACACAGGGAGACTGAGGTAGACCCAGAGTTAGTGCCCTAACCACTAGACCATCCGCCACCTTAAACCTCTTTGTTCATATCCTCTTTAATTATCCTAGTCATTCTCATCTATGTCGCAGCTTTTCCAAGCAAACAGAGCTTTGTGTAGAGGTGCATAACAATAGTTTATAACAAGAACTGCAGTGATTATCTCAGTTACCCTGTTTGACCAGCCGTTCTGTTGGTCTGAGACATTTCTTATTCTTAGCAGGAAGGTTACAAACAGACAGCACTTTGGCGATATGAGCCTTTGGAAAAACTGGCAGTGCTCCAACGTTCCTAAAAGCTTCATAGGACACCCTTTCTTTTTTCAAAGGTACTATCAGACCCCAAGACTGGCCATGTCATAAACAGATAGCTAAGGGTTAATGTCTCTTTCACCTGGAAAGGGATAACAAAAAACACCTGACCAGAGGACCAATCAGGAAACAAAACTTTTTCAAATCTGGGTGGAGGGAAGTTTTGGGTGTGAGTTTCTTTGCTCTTTGTCTTGGGTCTGACCCTCTCGGCTCTGAGATTGATTTTTCTATCTCCTGGCTTTCTAATCTTCTGTTTCCAAGTTGTAAGTACAAGGATAGTAAGACAATAGGTTTATATTGTTTTCTTTTGTATTTACATGTGTGTAGTTGCTGAAATGTGTTAAATTGTATTCTTTTTGGATAAGGCTGTTTATTCATTTTTCTTTTAAGCAATTGACCCTGTATATTGTCACCTTAATACAAAAATCCTTTTATGTCGTTTTTTCATTCTTTTTATATAAAGCTTTCTTTTTAAGACCTGTTGGAGTTTTCTTTAGTGGGGACTCCAGGGAATTGAGTCTGCAGCTCACCAGGAAATTGGTGGGAGGAAGAAGTCAGGGGGAAAATCTCTTTGTGTTAGATTTACTACTCCTGACTTTGCATACCCTCTGGGTGAGGGGGGAGAGAGGTTAGCTCTCTTGGTGCTTGTGTTTCAAGGACTTGAAACAAGGAGGGTGGAATCCCTCTGTTTAGATTCACGGAGCTTGTTTCTGTATATCTCTCTAGGAACCCAGGGAGGGAACACCTGGAGGGGAGGAGGGGGAAGGGAAATGGTTTATTCCCCTTTGTTGTGAGACTCAAGGAATCTGAGTCTTGGGATCCCCCAGGGAAGGTTTTGGGGAGACCACAGTGAGCCAGGCACTGTATAATTCCTAGCTGGTGGCAGCGATACCAGGTCCAAGCTGGTAACTAAGCTTGGAGGTTTTCATGCTAACACCCATATTTTGGACGCTAAGGTCCATATCTGGGAAGAAATGTTATGACATGGTGTGCAGCATTGTGGGAAAGATAGAACCCAACTATCAGTTTCCTTCAACAGGACTTTCATCAGGTTTTCTAGAGATCTTCACTCAGGTCTCCATGAATCCTAAGCAAGGATTTCCACCCCAACCTGATGAGCTCAACCTTGGAGGATTCAGCCCTGGAAAGCTGGCTAACAGGATCTTGCTCCTATTTTATAACCAATGTAGAGGACCCAGTAGCTTGTATTTCTTCTGTATTCCCAATGGAGATTGCATGCTTTCACACTTGCTGTTCTAATCCTTCCCTGGGTTAGCTCCAAGTTTCTAACTAGCATGCATGGAAGGAACTGAATGGGCCAGATCCAGAGCTGGTGCAAATCACTGTGACTATGTGTCCTCTGTCGACAGCACTTAATGGCTGGGATATAACAGGCTATGGATACTCATGGAGCATGTCAAGAAGAGACTTGCTTTTGTGCTGACCTGTGGATTCTGTCCCAACAGATGTCCATCTTTGGAGATGGTGCCTCTGGGAGCAAAAGTGCATCCAAAGGTGAGTCAGTTATCATCCCTTTAGAGAGACTTTGTCTGCAGACAGCTCCCCTAGGAATGATGCTGTGCAGGGGCGGCTCTAGCTTGTTTGCTGCCCCAAGCTGCCTTTGGCAGCATGCCTGGGGGAGGTCCCTGGTCCCATGGATTCGGCAGCTTGCCTGCGGGAGGTCCGCTGGCCCTGTGATTTTGGCATACCCGACACCGAATTGCTGCCGAGTCCACGGGATCAGCAGGACACCCCCCGCGGCTTTCCGCCCCAGGCACATGCTTGGAGCTCTGGTGCCTGGAACCGTCGCTGATGCTGGGAAACATAACCATTTGTGTGGCCCTCAGAGTGAAGCAAAGGCATGTCTAGGGAAATACCCACCCTGACCATGGATTGTGGTTACTCCCCTGGTCAGAGGTCTATGACTCTTCTTGAAGTAGCATTGCGATCTCTGCCCTCCGGAGCCCCTCACACGTACATGACGGCAATAGGTTTAAAAGTAATTCCATGTAGGTGTTTGGTGGCACTGTGGATGGAACTTAGCTCTATAGACTTGAGGTGAAATCAGTTCTAGGACAGAAGCAGAATGAGTTATGAGGTCTCACACTGAATCTCAGTGGATGATTATCTGCATTACAAACCCACAACAGAATCTGGCCTGACTTGCAGTTGCTTTGCTCAGCAGGAGGTGCTGGAGCCTCAGGAACAAGGCGCATTAGCATAGCTATGTGTGGGAAGTTTCTGTAACACCTGCCTACGCTACGTCTGCCTTTAGATGGTCTCTTTCTCAGAAGCCCTTAAATTAATCAAATTTAAAATTAAATTACATGCTGCTCATCTTTGTATGTGTGTGTAAATGAGGAGTCAGGGAAGCAAGTCTGATAATGACCTCAAAATCCTGGAGCTTTTCTCTGTGTGAAATCAGATAATCCAGCTACAATTGTGGGTCTGTCAGACTGGCGCAGCTGCCTTGGCATCACTTTGGAGACAGGTTGGGGACATTTTGCCCATCTTCCTCTACTCCCTATCTCCCTTTAGCATGTGGCCATGCTAGCTGTATTTATAGCAGTTACTTAACTCCTGAGTCATGGCACCAGTGTATGTTTAGCTAATGAAAATACAACAGTTGTTAGGGTTTGCAGGGAAACTCAGATTTCTTTTTTTCACCCGCGTTTTTCAAACTCACTTGCCATGTCTTAGCCCTAACATGTCACCATTTTGTGACAATTCCATGAAAAGTGGTTTTCCTGAGAAAAACCTGCAAAATTTAAAAATGTGCTCATGTTTGGACTTGAAAGTCGATCGCTGAAAGGAAGTTTCAAATTTAAAAATATCAGATTTTGCTTTAAAAAGAAAAGACCAATCTTCAGTTAGACCCTGGGTCCAATTGTGAGTTAAAACTTCACAACAGTTTGCAGGCTGGTTTTGAGGTTTTTTTACAAAATGGAAAGTAAAGGTAAAATGCTCAGGATCGGAGGGTTTTTTGGTGGTTTTTTTTTTTCCAATTTCATGATAAATATTTCTCTTTTTAGGTACATATTTAACTTCCTTTACTAGAGCACCTCAAAATCCTTAACATATTTCTCCTCATAGTCCTTTTGGAGGTAGGGCAGTGCTGTTTCACAGTTGGGAAACTGATGTGCAGAGAGATTTGGGGTATGTCTACACACACAGCTTAATTTGCAGTGAAAGAGGTGCTGGGGCTTAGGCAATATTTTACCTTCATAACTGATGCAGCAAGCCCCAGAGGCAGGGCTGGCTCCAGCATTTTTGCCACCCCAAGCGTCGGGGGGGGGGGAAAAAGCTGCGATAGGCGGCACTTCGGCGGCAGCTCTACTGCCACCGCTTCATTCTTCGGCGGCAATTCAGCAGCAGGTCTTTTTCTCTGAGAGGGTGTGAGGGACTTGCTGCCGAATTGCGCACGAAGAGCCGGATGTGCCACCCCTTTCCGTTGGCTGCCCCAAGCACCCGCTTGCTGCACTGGTGCCTGGAGGTGGCTCTGCCCAGAGGTGCCAGGGCTATGAATTGTCAAGCCTAGAGGTGCCGGGGCTCAGCCCTGGCACAAATTAAGCACCGTCTACATAGCGTTTCGGAGAGAGCTTCTCAGCCTGCTACTGACTTGGGTTAGATGGGCTCACATCAGTGCTCTAAAAGAACAGCTGTACAGACAGCGCTCTGAAGTCATGGCTTGGGCTCTGAAATCCACCCCCCTTCCTGGACTTCAGAGCCCAAGCTCCAGCCCAAGCCATGACTTCAAAGAGCTGTATAGACAGTGATTCTTTTAGAGCACTAGCATAAACCCTGTTAGCCGGAGTCTGTTAACCTGAGCTGGCAGGCTCACTCCAAATAGTCCCACTATAAGGACCAGATCCTCAAAGGTATTTAAGTGACTAACTCCCACTGAAATTGATAGGAGTCAGTTGCCCAAATACCTCTTGAAGCTGTGGGACTTATGTGCTGTGCTTGTGGTTACACAGGAAGTGTGTGCCACAGCAGGGAATGGAGCTAGGGGTCTCCTGAGATGCAGCCAGCGCCCCAACCACTGAGCCATCCTCCTTGGTCAGGTAAATGGGGGTGGATGGACGGATAGATTACATGAAAGTTGCTCAGTAGCTGCCATTGACTTAAATGGGATGTGCTAGTTCTCAGGACTTCTGCAAATCAGGCCAGAAGCCTAGATGTATTGTGCACGCTTAATTAGGGGACACAGATGCACTGTGTGTCTATGTAACATGCACATCCACTATGTATTAGGCCAGAGCCTATAAGCCTCACAGCTCTGGCTCTGGAGCAAAGAGTTTTAAGTGTTGCAAGCCAAATAACACTTACCTTCTTTGTACTGCAGTAGTATCTAGGTGTCACCACCAGGGGAAAAGCCCTCTGTTGCACTAGGTGCAGTACACCCATACAATACAGTTCTTGCCCCAATTTTTTTCCTTTTGAGGAACAAGGTAATAAAATGCCAACAGATTGCTTGGAGACTGTTAAGATCACAACAAGCTAAGAGGCCAGATCCTTACTTGGTGTACATTTGTGAGACTCCACTGAGGTTGCAGATAGTCCCCACTATGCTGACCTACACCAGCTGAGAATCTGGCCCAAGAAATGCAAACATTAAGGTTCCAACAGTGCGGTTAACTCTGCAGTGATACACATGGGTGCTATTGTCTATTCTGTTTTTCCTGGTTACGTGTCTAGCTTAGTATCTTATTGACTATGCTGTTAAAGGGATACCACAGAACATCCCCGATGTGCAATGTGGCCAAATTTAGCACTGTCGTCAGAGCCTTAACTTTTGCAATTTCCTGGTATTGTGTGAAATTAACCATGCAGCCTTCATACAAAACAAGGATTTTTTTTTTCCTTGGGTGCAAGAGGGAGGGTCTGTATTTAATAGTGCAATATAGCTGGTTCTTTTCCTGGTAAAGTGAATTGGCCAATCAGATTACAACTAATGAGAGCTCAGTGCTGAAACATCCAAGGGGCACATAGGAACGGCCATATTGGGTCCATCTAGCCCAGTATCCTGGCTTCTGACAGTGGCCAATGCCAGGTGCCCCAGAGGGGATGAACAGAACTGGGGTAGTCTCAGAATATCACTCTCCCAAACTTAAAGCCTTTTGTAGCCCCCTTCCTGATCTGAGCTTTTGTTTCCTGCAGCAATCTCCCCCCTGCCCCCCCAAGCCCGCTGACAAAGGAACAAGAGCTGAGCACAGAGGCTCCATAGGTAGAACCAAGCTGCTGATGCCTTCCTTTAATTAAAGACTATTTGTCTTTCGAATGTGTCAGTGTTGCCTGAGAGCTCCAGGGCGCTAGCTAAAAGAACCTCTCTGAATGAAACCAGGGCTGGCTGAGCAGTGCTCTGAATCTGAGACACCTGTGCTCAGTTCTTTGCTAAGGCATCTGAGACATGCCAGCAGCATCCCCATGACCAGTGCATGGCACCCCTCTGCTCTCTCTGGCTGGCTCCTTGCCTCTCTCGTGCTGCATACAAATGCAGCCGCTTGTTACTGAGCACCATGCAGGCTCCTAGGACAAGGTCCTGCTAAAGAGCCACCGCAGGGGCCTGTCTTTGTGCCTTGAGACAAAATGGCCCCCTCTCCCAATGGTAGGGCCCCCTGTCTCTAGCTGCCACCTCCTAGCCGAGAAGCAGCTGTATTTCAGTGGTGTTAGGATCGTACGGGGTCTGGTTCTCTTACCCCTATTGAGGCAAATAATCCCATTGAGGCCAATGGGCATGCTTGTGAGGAGGGGGGCAGAACTGGGCCAGCAGTGGGATGAAAGGTGCTATGCCATAGAGAGCGAGGAAGGAAGGTCTTGTGCACCTGGGTTCTGGCTTCAATTCCAGCTTGATCACAGACTGATTTAATCTCTCAGCCCCCCTGGTCCCCTTCTGTAAAATGGGGATGATAATTCTGCCTTGTCTGCTTAGACTGTCATCTTTTTGGGACAGGGGCTTCTTACCCTCTCTTATAGCACCGAGCACCGGGGCACCTCTAAGTGCTAATGTAATACCAGCAACATAGCCATGTGCAACCTCCGTGCGTCATTGCTAAGATTTGTGATCCCACAGTAATGGGTGCCATAGGTATGTCTATACTGCAGTAAGACACGTGTGGCTGGACCAGGTCAGTTGACTCGGGCTGGTGGATCTTCGGCTGCAGGGCTGTAAAATGACAGTGTAGACATTCGGGCTAGAGCCTGGGCTCTGGGCCCTCCCCCCTTGCAGGATCTCAGAGCCTGGGTTCCAGCCATAGCCCAAAGGTCTACACTGCCAGTTTATGGGCTCATAGGGCTTGAGCTACGGGGCTCAGGCAGCTGACCTGGGCCAGCTGCGGGTGTTTTGTTGCAGTCTAGATGCACCCTTAGAAAGAACCAGGTGGTGAAGAGCTATTTCTCCCTCCTATGGCATTGGAGTCTTTGTTCTCCACACCATCTGCCCGCCTCCCCTTTGCTGGGGAGATGAAATCTGGCAAACCTCTCTCACTGGCTCTCGGAATCGAAAATGCTAATGGAGAAAACTCATTAGGAAAAGTTAATCATCTTCGTGTCCCAGGCCTGCTGTGCTGTCCTGAAAGGAGAGCAGGAGCTGCTGTGGTCCTCAGTTCAGGGAGCCTTTTTCTTGTTTCTTTGGCAGAGTGTGGGTTGCCGTCAGCACTGGGGCTCAGAGATCTGAATACCCCTCCCCTCGGGTGGCTGTTCTGCTCAGAGTACCGTGCAGAAAGCTCAAGTGTGGGCACGGGGGAGGAGATGGGACAATCCTATTGATCAAGGGCTCTGATCCAAAGCCCTTTGAAGTCAAGGGAAAGATCCCTAGCCCTCAATCCTTGATGGATCTGACCCTTGGCTATTGCTCTGCTTAAACACCTGGTCAGAGAGCGGGGCTGCTGAGGCGTGCCTCTCATGCAGCCTGAGGTGGGGGGATTGGAGATGGGGAAGAATGAGGAAGGGGGATGATTACTTGCCAAGAGATCCAAGCCAAGAACTGGAGCAGGGCATCTTGGATCGGTGGCTGGACATTTGCTGTTTGAAAGGAAATATGGGTGCCAAGGAGAAGGGGAAAGAAAGATCTTCTCCTGTCTGCTTGTGCCTTTTCATGCCCCCTTCTTTCTCTTCTCCTTCTCCCCTCCAGACTCCTCCCTGCTTCCTCTCTTGGGCCCTTCTTGCTCTGCTCCCTTCTCATCCCTTTGCAGGCTGTGCTCTTCTGTGCCTGCAGTTGTACAAATGCCCTGAGGATGGTGAAGTGGAGGTGGAGGGAGAAGAGAGAGATTTGGGAGTGGTGCTGCAAAACCATTTGCTGTCTGCATCACCAGAACCCGCAGAGAGGGGGGAAATGATCTGGTGGTCACTCCCCACTGGTCAGGGTGTTAGCCTGGAACTTGGGAATTAAACGCAGGTGTCTCCTGTCTGCCAAAGACTCCATGTGTGTCCTTGGGCAAGTCTTGCTGCCTTTGTTTCCCCATCTGTAAAATGGAGATAATATAGACCCTCACTGTTTTAAGTGCTGATACTAGAATGCGGGTGATATAAGGACATTAGAGAGGTAGATTGGGCCAGCGGTAGAGCTTTTTATCTGTTGCGCCCCCATGAGACATGTACTGGACCTTTGTGGATCAGATAACTACATATCCAAGATCTGAACCAGCCCTGGCTTGGGTTCTACAGAACTTGACTTGTCAATAGAGCTGATGAAAACCCAATTTTCTCTTGCAATTTCAAAGACGTTTTCAGTTCTAAATGTTCAAAACCAACCTGCTTTTCAAAGATTTTTTTTCATTCATTTTCAAATCCAAAATGTGATGGAAAATGGTTACAAAACTTTTCATACCCTGAAAACCTGGTTATCATTAAACAAAAAGTATTTAAAAATATTGGGGGGGGGTACAAAATTCTTCATGAAAAATGTTGACACCATTGTTAGTCTTGCAAAAATCGATGTTGCACAACATAAATCACTTTCAGAACTGGCCATCTTTCAATGGAAAACACTTATTTAAAAAACAGAAACTCTGCCTAGCCCAGTTACGGTGCAATCCAAGCCCTCCCCCGCCTACCTCTCTTTTCAATGTAAAACCCCAAATGGAACCATGTCAGCAAAAACTTGTCTCCAGATTTCCTTGTAAGTTGCTTGGATCTGTTGGTGAATCCAGGCTGTCTTTTCAGTAGGTAGAAGGCCAAAATAAGGAAAATGTCCCATGGTGCAGAGTTTTGTGATCCTGTCCTAGGGCACTGGCTTCAATATGACACCATCGTGTATAGAGATGTAATAACATCATGTTGTCCTCTCCTGTCTCCTTCAACACCAGGATGTCAAAGCATGCTATGACCCCTGGAATTAAGTCCCATGCCCCCTGGGAGATGGTCCATGTCACAATCACCACTTCACAGAGCAGGCAACAAAGATTAAATGACTTGCCCACACTGGTACAAAGAGTCAGTAACTGAAATGAGAATAGAAGCCCAGAGACCTCCCTGCCTGTGCTATTACTTGAACCACAAGCCCATCTTTCCATTGCCGGCTATGGCACGGAGGTCCCTAATTGTACCAGTTTTAATCCTTTTCTGCCCTGGGCAGGGAGGAGTTTTTCTAGGCACTAAGACAGCAGCCAAGATTGTATGTACTTGCTGCTGTGTGTTAGATGCAGATCCTTCCAGGGTAGGGCGAGACAGGGCAGGGCAGTATGGATCTCTGGCTGGATAACTGGCTGGCTGCTTTTGAAGCAGTGGCCCCACTGAATGGGGAGATGCTGAAGAGATTTGCTCTGAGTGGCTGTGTGCATCAGCTTTGTAGGGGGACTTGGAGCAGCCTTTAACCAGCAACTTGATCCTTTGCACCCAGCCAGCGTGGGAAGAACCAGCTCAGCAGATCTACTGTCCTTGATATTTATGTGGTATTTGGGGGCCTAGAGTAAAGCAAGGCAGCTGCTGCTGGCTGCAGGGATCCTTTCTTTATCAGACATGCTGCTCACCAGTGTCCACGATATATGCCCCGCTCATGATCTTGTCTAATAAAGAAGCAGGATTCCATATTGCCAGCTACCGTAGACACTACCAGTGGCCACTGTGCCCATCCAGTCAGCAAGAGCTACCTCCATGCCTCATTTGCCCTTACTGATTACTAGCTCATCAGTGGTGTGGACACAGGGTGTGGTTACATTGCAATAAAAGACCTGCAACACCTAGACTCAGAGCCTGGATCAATTGATTTGGGCTGCAGAGCTAAAAATAGCATCGTAGAGGTTCAGGGTCTGAAATGTATCAAGCCAGGGGGGATCTCTGAGCCCGAGCACCAGCCTGTGTGGAAATGTCTATGCTGCTATTTATAGCCTCGTGGCCTGAGCCCAAGTCAATCAACCCAGGCTCTGAGAATTGGTGCCACGAGTCTTTGATTGCAGCGTAGACATATGCACAGTCATTTGATCCTGTTTCGCCCATAACTCCTGTCCTTGGGTCAGACTGGAGACAGGGCAAAAAGGGAGGAGATACTCTTCTGAGTTCCACCCATAAAATAATCCCCACCCATGTGGCATTGCTAAAGTGATACTGCCCGCAGTAAATCATGCAGCTCCCTGAGCTCCCCTGGCTCCTTGGGCTCTTGGGTCCCACTCAGAGGGCTCTGAATGTGCCCTGGGTGGAGAAGTACTGGCGCATTTCCCAAATTCCGCCCACTTTTGGTACCACATGAAGACACCTCTCACAAGGGCCGGCTCCAGCGCGCCAAGCATGTGCTTGGGGTGGCATGCCGCGGGGGGTGCTCTGCCGGTTACCCAGAGGGCGGCAGGCGACTCCGGTGGACCTCCCGCAGGCATGCCTGCGGATGCTCCACCGGAGCTGCGGGACCAGCGGACCCTCCGCAGGGACGCCTGTGGGAGGTCCACCGGAGCCGCGGGATCGGCGAGCGGCAGAGAGGCCCCCGCAGCGTGCCGCCGTGCTTGGGGCGGCGAAATGACTAGAGCCGGCCCTGCCCCTCGCAGGAAACTCTGCAGATCTGGGACCCGCCCTCTCCTTTCTGACATGAATGAAATATGCTGGGGAGGTGTAGCCGGGTCGGTCCCAAGATATTCGAGAGACAAGGTGTGGGAGGTAATATCTTGTATCGGACCAACATCTGCTGGCGAGAGAGACAAGCTTCCAAGCTTACATGGAGCTCTCTGTAATAAATAATAGACTGATGTGTCACTGATCATCACTGGGTGCCTGAGCTAACCCCTCACTGAGCTTGATGGGGAAGTTCACACCACTCTGAGCTATTGGTCCAGGCTCAGTCAGACATCCTATGCACCTGGTAAACTTGGTTCACACTTCTGATGTTCTGTGCTCCTAAAAAAAAATTACTCTAGCTGTTAGATAAAAGCTGACTAAGTTACTAGCTCCAGAGTGGTGCCACCATGGTGTGTAGCAGCATAGCAGCTGGTTCCAAGCCAGCTTGCTCCAGGCATCTCTTCTCATCCAACTGGCTGGTGGGTTTGTACCCGGTTGCCCCCTACTGGTCAGAAACAGAACTGCTCAAGTGTGTGTTAGGGCCAATACTGCTACCAGCGAGTCTCTTCGAGCTCGGGTGGCAAAGGGGGCTTTTGGCTCTGTGCCTGGGAAGGAGTCATTCAGATTCCACCCAGCAGAGGGTAGCTGCAAACCACCACTAGCCACTTCATACAAGTAGAAGCACCAAAGCTCATTTTGCCCAGTCCCTTTCTTTGTGCCAACCACAGCAGCAGAGCCATGCAACAAACAGGCACTCCAATGCCAAATGTATTCAACCCCCCCCCGCCCCCCCCCGTTGCTGCTTCTCAGTCCTACCAGCCAGAAAGCTGGGCTTGGGGCTAATGGGTCCTTGTGGGGCACTTGCCTGTTCTCAAAAACCTTCCCTTTGTATGGCTGGAGAGAATACTGGTGGCAACCCAGCTCCACACGCCTGGAACTGAGAGGCCAAGCTCCAATTCCCACCCCCAGTCCATAGAGAGCAGAACGGTGTGCTGATGCTTTCAGACACAATGGAAATAGAATCCTAGATGGCTAAGTCTTATTAACCCAGCTCACCAGCCAGCAGTGTGTTCTCCAGTGCTTTGTTCAGGGGTAGATTAAATATTCCAGAACAACAGGACTCTCTCCGCTTCCCCAGCCTGATGGAACACACTTACCGTACCGGCAAGGTCCTCTGCCGGTGGGGTAGATTAGCATCGCTTCACTAATTTCAGTGGAGTGCCACTGATTTGCACCAGCTGAGGAGCTGGCCTGTGATTAACGTTTTTCCCATGGCTCCTTCGTGTCAGCTTTCTTTTTCTTCATTTCCTTTTCATTCTTTAAAGAATAACAGTCACTTGAGCTCCTGCAGCCCTTTCTACCCAAGGATCTGAGAAACTCTGGTGTAGTTGCAGGACACCCCTATGGGGTAGGTATTGTTTTTCCATATTACAGATAGGGAAACTGAGGCACACAGTGGTGACATGGCCAATGTCACCTAGGGCCCAATCCAACAACCTTGAAGTTAATGAGTGTTTTCTTGTTACTTTGACAGTAGCAGGGTCCTGAGAGAGCAGGAATAAACCCTTTTGCAGAGTGGTTAGGCCCCACCTGGATACCAGGGGGTTAATTCCCTGCTTGGCTCTCTGACAGGTGCATAGAGTGGGAAAAATAAAGCCGTATGGGAGACTGGAGGCCCGGTCAGCTCCAGAGCAGTGAGACAGGCCCCGCTCTAAAAGCAGTGTCCCCCGAGTTAGAGGTGACCCTAGCAGCTCCTCAGCCATCTGTGAAGGAGCAGTGGCTGGCAACCCTGGGCTTCTTCTATTTGCATGAAACCCCTGTGCTTGTGTCATAACCTCAGCACCTTAGACTTCAGAGGTGTGGGGAGAAAATAGGCCTGTTTGAAGACTTCTTGCTGTTGCTCCTTGGCCAAGTGGTTGACTCCACCAGCTCATATGGATCTAACAGTTCTGACATCTAGTCCCCTTCTCCTTCCTACCCCTCCACCATGCTCCTCCTTCTCCGGTGAATAACCATCGCTATTCAGCCCTTTCTGCTGCCTGTTCTGCTTCACACATCCCTCAGTCAGTAAATTAACTGCACAGAAGATTACAAGATGTGTGTCCTATAGCAAAAGCTGCAGCAGATGAGGAGAGAAATGTTTCCCTAGCCACAGATGGCACTCATTGGAAGGGCAGCCAAAGACAGAATATAATAATCCTGCTTTTTACCTAGGGGCTTGAGGAGTAGGCGTATATATTTCTGCCACCTGCTGAACCACCTATTGTGCTGCAAAGTCTGCAGCATGTTCTATTCTACATGATGAGCCCGGCAGCAGTAGCTAAACCTGCCAAACCTAGTGTGAAGCACAAGCATATAAGCCATATGGCCCAGCTCATCCTTCAGTTCTTAGGACCAGACTTCCCCTCCCCAAGAACTTTCCACGCCACATGTCCCTGCCTCAAGAAATCTGCAGTCAGTGTTCAAACCCAGAGGCCTTCCATTGACTAGCCACTCATATCAAGCCCGAGAGAGAACCTGCCAATTCAGTTCCCTCAGATACAGCTGCTCCCTCCCCTGCGTGGAGCTGGAAAGGATAAAAGTCCTCTGCTCCTTCGTTGCATTGTTCTCAGTGGTTAATTTGTGCCAGGGCTGGCCAGGGCTGAGCCCCAGCATCTCTAGGCTTAGCAGTTCATAGCCCCAGCACCACTGGGCTTGCTGCTTCAGTTATGAATGTAAAAAAATTCCTAGAGTCCTGGCCCCTAATTGCATGAGCCCGGCACCTCTTTCATTACAAATTAAGCACTGGCCATTCCCCTTGCCGGCTTACGTGAGATGGAGAGAGCCATAACTTGCATGGCTTGTGTGTGACGCCTTTAACAGTATGGGCTTCCGAAGCTCACTGGATCAAATCCAAATGAGGTGAAGTAGGAACCGGAAGTTATCACCAGATAATGACTGGTGTGAAATGAGTTGGTTTCAGGCCAGTTCCTAGTGGAGAGTTCTTGATATGACAAAGTCCTTTTAGTTTGGTGGGGTGTGTGTTAAATTGCCTTGACTCAGAGAAAGCCATTAACACCTCCTCCTTCCCCCAGAAGGCACCTTGTTGTGAGAAACATGCATTCAGTGATCTGAACTTGACTGTATCTAGCTTTGGTCTGCTGCAGAGCTGAAGCTCATTAGACACTCAGGGTCCCTGAGCAATGCTGCTGCTCGTGACTATGAGCCCTGTTACTATGACATGCTAATGGGTCTCCTGCAACAACACTCATAAACTCTTGTTCTGGTATCGCATACCTCCTGCTAATCCCCATCCTCCTGCTTCTAATCAACCGCAGATCTGACGGAAGATGTCTCACAAAACCTTAACTGGAAAAATTAATTCAAATTGGCTTGGATCTGAACACTGCCATGTGGATTGAAAACCAGTTAGAAGACCGTAAACACAGGCTAATGATAAACGGCAGCTTCTATTTAGTGGAGAAGCGTCTAGTGGGGGGACCACAGGGATTGGCAGGAGGGGCTGGTCTTATTTAACATCTTCATTAATGATCTGGAAGAGGGATTAAGCAGCCTGCTAATGAAATTCCCAGATGATGCTAATTTGGGAGGAGTTGCAAACACCAGTGAGGATAGAAAAATAAGACACAGGAGCCAGGCGAGATTCGAAACATAGTGAGAAAATACCCAACTGAGCTTCAGCTTGGGAAAACATGCTAACATTGCTACAAGTAATCACTGAGGCCAAGAGCGTAGCAAGATTCAAATAAAGTTTAGCCATTTATATGGAAGAGAGGATCCACCAGTACAGGAGGAGGGAGAACTCTTTATTTTTTTAAAGAAGGGTTATCAACGGTCGCACTTCAGGAGGCATAAGCCAATCTCTAACTGATGGAGGTTAGCAAGAAACTTCCTGTATGGGAAGGTTATTCTATAACTGTCCACCAGGGGGTTCTTGATCTGAATCAACAGGTACGGGCCACTGCTAGAATCACATGGGCCATGGCCCTGACAAACCCTATGTTCCCATTACAGCTGTGGAAGAATAATCTGAAACGCACCTACTCCCATTCCAGAGACAGCCCTGGGAAGCAATAATGACTTAGGAATGAGAGAGGACAGTGACTGAGGCAGGAATTTGCAGGGTGAGGTAGCTGCCCAAACTACCAATACCATTTTGGACTAATCCACGATATGACTGAGGAAGGATGTACCAGACCCTCTCTGTTTCATCCACAGCTGCAATGTGAAACTCAGTTTTAGGCATCGCATTACCAGAAAGATCTTGAGAGTTCAGAGAAGAGCAATGCAGGTGATCAGACAGCTGAAGAGGCTGATTTACTGGGGAAGAATCAAAGGGCTAAATAGGTAAAGCGTGACTAAGTGATGACTCAAGTGAGAGGGAGAATACAACTATCTGAAGGATAGAAAAGCCAAGGAGGGAGGTGATGTTAGTATGGTGCAGAAGGTTATTACTAGGAGTAATGGGGTGAAATTAAGACTCAGTAGCAAGGAAAACTTTCCAATGGTAAGATACAGTGGAATAATCTCCCTGGGAAGTGTGGGAAGCCAGAATCATTCTTGTAGCACTGTGTGGGATGACCTGGTGGGTCTGTTTTCTCTCTTTCTTTAATGCTTCCATCATTTAGATCTTACCCTCTTAAATCCATTCCACTCTCCTCTGGCCCTGCTCACCCCACTTGGCTCAGTTCCATTCCTTGCTGTGCGGTCGCAGAAGGCAGAGATGAGGTGCCTATCTCGGGCAGAAAAGGTTACTGAACCATTTGTGCTTTAAAACTTCAGGTGAAGGAAGCTGGAAAGGTTCCAGCCATGAAACCTGAAGTATCCAGTCGGAGCCATCGCAAGGCAGCGAGCCAAATGAACAGGAGGGCAACTGAGAGATGGCAGCACAGACCGTGGGGAGAGACCACGGGCCCTGCTCAGGGATGGGAGGTGTTAACTAGGGGCAAGGAAAAGACTCAGGCCATGTCTGTTTGGAAGAAATTCACACTGGTGCAATCCGCTAATGTAGACAGCAGCATGCTGTAAATTGGGGCTTGCTGTAGTGCACCTTAATCCAGCAACACACCCCGGATCCAGAATGGGGTAAGCCCTGCTTTGTGCCAGGGTAGCCAGTCTATGTTAGGGGCTGGTGCCAATGAAGTTACACTGGGAAGAGTGTCCTCCATGTGGACAGGGCCTATGTCCCCGAGTGTCCCTTTTGCATCTGCAAGGACTTTACTAGGTGGACTGCCAGCTCCACAGCATCAACCCTCCTTTCTCAGACCCCAGGGAAGTCTTGCAAAGGTTGGGGGTGCAGGGCTGGGGTGGGAAGTGCAGGAGTGGATTCCCACTCCCCTGCTGAGTGAGGATCCAAGTGAAGAGCCTCATGTTCATTACTGCTCCAGGCCTCGATCCCCATCAGCACTGACAGCATGGTTCCTACTGGTATCCTGTGATTGGAGGGGGGCAGTGGTGGGACAGGGTAGCAGCACAGAAGAACAGTCCCTTCCCCACAGAATATAGGGTTGGGAGACCACCTGCTTAGCCCCCCTCTTCTGCCCCCAGGATCTGATTGGCTCTCATTAAGTCCTCTGGACTGCTTGTTAGCCGCCTTCCCTCATCTTCCCCTGCCCAGGTTTCTCCATGGGTGGGTAAAATTTGGTCCTAAATATTTGTATCTAACTAGCTTAGGAGTCTAGCCCCGTTGCCATAATCCTCTTGGACATGTGTGTGTTAGTGGCTAAAGTTTGGATATTATTGATGGTCATAGCCATAAGAGATTAGATTCTTGTTAAAGCTACATGTGTAATAGCAGTGAAACCTCTCTGCCAGCGACAGATTTAAGTGAGAATCTGGCAAGAGAGAGACTTATCTTTTGTTTATTGTGCAGATAAGGAGTAAAAGATGTCAGCCTCGGAGTGGGGAATTGCCAGCTTCTAGCACAGATGCCTGGATCATAAGACAGGGAGATTGGGAGACCCTTTGGGTCCTCTGCTCTGTCTCCCTGCCAGAGTGGAACTAGTCCTTAATGTAGGTTGTTAAGCATGTGCCCCGCTGTGATCTCTCCACACGTCTTCTGCACTGACCGCAAACTTCTCACGCTCACACTCCTTCTTAACTGGGCTGGTCCCTATACCCTGACCCTCCTCTCCTGCACCCCTTCCCGAGCTTTCCCCCACTTGTTCCATTTGGCTCCTTCTCACACTTCTGATTCCAGGCCATCTTCCATGCTACCCCACTGACGGAGACCAAGTGCCTGCCATCCCCCTCCCACTTAAAACAGGGCTACCCCTCCACGCAGCCTGCCAGCAGCAGTGCCTGCTCATGATGCCCTCCCTTCCTGCTGTTTTAGACGGTAAGCTGCTTGGGGTAGGGAGATTGTTTGGGTGTTGTCTATCCCATGGCTCGTAATGCGTCATATACAGATATGACCCATCTAAACAGCAGTAAGAGCTAATCAATCAGGGAAACAGCTGTATTTTAAACAGAGATAAACCTTAACCAGTACACCAGACCCAAAGGCCCTCAGACTTTAGGATATTGGGATTCAGATCCAGTCTTAGCAGCTCAAGGCCTTCTGCATCAAAAGAACAACACTGGATCCAGCCCCCTGGGAGAAATTTGCATTTCACGGCTGAAGCTCATCTTCGATTTCAGACGTGCTCCTGTGTTATTACTGATGGACTGTTTCTCTTCCTTTCTATTCCTCATTTATTTTAACCTCTTAATAAATCTTGCTGCATAGGCTGAAATCGTTGTGTTCTGTGCCCAGCTAGCAGAACTTGATTAAGCTCTAATTAATTGTATTAAGGCCAGCCAATGCACTTTGCTAGGGAGGAAAACTGATAATTACACTATCTGGGGGTGTGCTGCTGCCATGAGCTACATAAACTATCATAATAGGACCCAGGCACAGGAGGGTCACAGCCAGCACTAGCCAACTGTAAAATGGTGGCAGAAATCAGAAATCGAGCACTGTAACTAAAACCATCACCATTTAATTGAACCTATGACAAAATCCAGCGCCATAATCAGCACCCTCTTGGTAGCTTCAGCAGAGTCAAAGAGCTGGAGGGGCCATGGATGCTGATGGTCAGATTTCCAGGAGAGCTCGGCTCCCAGGAAGGCACTGCAATGAAGTGGCTAGATGTACAGCACTCAGCATTGTTCTCACTGGGGCAGGGATTCTCCAGTGTTCTCACTGGGAACTGGCCTCGAGCTCCCTCTTACCTCCATGTCCTGGGCAAGGTTGGGCCATGTTGGTGAGGGGTCATGGGGGAAGCTGCTTCCTGGGACTGGTGGATATTGCTGCTACCTAGGATGTATCTGTTCTGTGGGGAAAGGAGTCTGTGTGCTCAGTCCGACACCATTCACTGGCCCTGAATGCATGGGCAAAACAAAGAAAGTAAAAGATCTGTCTGCTTGTGAGATGTTCAGACTCAAGGGAGCAGGAGAGCATTTGCCGTGTTTGGTCTTCTCCTCGGAATGCTATAAGCCTTCTCGATGCAAATGGTTAGCTTTGAATCTTAATCACTAGCTTCAGAATTAACACTCTCTCCAGTCCTCCATTGAAAGATGAGGCTGTTTCCTTATCACACGCACCTCGGACTCAGCCGTTCTTGTCTCTGATTTGATTTCACAGGTATTCCAGGAGTCAGCCTGCTGCACAATTGCCTTTTTAATAACGTCTTTGGCTTATCACTTCTCTAGGCAGCAGGACCTTAACCTCTGGGCCCTTCGCTTTACCTTCAGCTTCGTCTGAGTAGCTCTCCAGCAAGTTCAGCTGGTTTGATACGCCCACTGTTTTAACCTCCAGAGAGAGAAGAGTGCCTTGAAGTGAGCTGCGTTTGGCAGGGTCCAGACAGTGACAGCTCCCAGCTGGGATTTGACAGTTCCACATGTTGGCCACATGGGGCTTAAACCAATTATGCTCCTCACTCTATTTACTTGGACCATTAGTGCCACCCCCCCCACCCCCATGATGGCTTAAGCCCCGTGTTTTAAGAGCTTCAAGTCACTAGAAAGTGGCAGAGGAGAAACAAACAAACAAAAAGCACTAGTGAAAGACAGGGAACACCAGAGAAATATTCTTGCCAGATGGGT